>NC_140965.1:118151498-118243998 GCF_056783735.1 Eptatretus burgeri | reverse complement strand
CACAATTGAACCCTTTATCAAACATATATTCAACAGCCTCTTCGTCCAACTGACTAATTTTGATTATGTGCCATCAAATAACAATTTGTATTCGATGTTCTCTAAATTGTATATTTTTAGGTGTAACGTTAGCACATTTCTGGCATGTCGATCACTTCCGGTTGCGAGTTTTGAGGTGACGGCTGGTTCTCTCCAGGGGGTTCTGCCGACTTTGTCATACATAAGTTTCCGGTCGTTGTTTGTCACGTTTTGACTCTTTATTTTGTTGTCTCCGTGTTTCCCGTGTGTTCCTAGTTCGGTTTTGTTTTAAAATTCGTGCTATTTGGTGAGTATTCGTCGGTCTTGTCATATCAGGTTTCCCTGAGGCCGACCCATCTTCCTGTCTTTGTGCGTGATCATGTTTATTTGTATTTTCTCCTTATTACCATCAGCTTTTATTTTCTCCACTTTTCCCCTCCACCCTCCTTCCATCCCTCCTAACTCTCCCCTCTGTTTCATTTCTTAAAATATATTTTTAAATCCAACAACAAAATAAACATTTTCCCTTCTCACCTTATACACCATGTAACTATGTGACTACCTGTACCGACTCTTTTTCTTCCTTCTCTACCCTCTTCCCCATCAATCCCATTCTGATCGTGAAGGTATTCACCACACACCTTCAGGACCTTTTCTTCAAACTTTTCCTTTACTCTTCCTCCCTCTTCCCTAATCTTCAAAAAAATAAAACAAAAAGTCTCTACCAATGCTTCAACCTCCCCTCTTCACCTGGTTCTTCTTCCTCTTCTTCTTCAATATCTTGCGTTCAATTCAACCCTTCTTTCATCCCATGTCTAAAAATTCCATCTGTTCCAAAGCTTCTTTTCTCCACTCTGTAAATTATTTAACACTCCATCCATCTCCGCATGTATTTAAAGGAATCTCTGACAAATTTTAAAAATCCCATTTTGCAATGCTTGTTCATCTTCCATTATTAATGGTTCTTTTTTTCCAACTTCTGTGCAAATTAATTGCACCTCCTTAAATCTACCTCCTCTTTACTCCTTCCCAGTTATACCCCCTCCTTACTCCTCCCATCTTGACACCAATCCGAGTATATCTCAACTGTCCTCTGCCTTACGAACAGTTCCTCCTCTGATATCCCCAACTGCATGGTTTTCAAACATCTGTGGGCTCCGTTCCAACCTAACAAATGTCTCGCACACTCATTCAGGACATTCCTCAATCTCTCAAACTCTCTCTCTCTGTTTCTTTCTTTCCTCTCAACACATCTCCCCCTCTTCCCACCCCCTCAAATCTTGTTTCTCTCCATACCTGCTCCCATCTTTACCAGACCAATACCCAGTCTCATCCTTACCCTCACCCCACCCTCTCACCCCTCCCTCTCAATTCATCCGCCTCCTCCTTCGTCACAGAAAACTTCTCTCGCCCCCCGCCCCAAAGCTTCCCCTCACTCATCCCAAAAGCTCCCCCTACACTCTTCTCCCCTCTGTCCCTTTTCCCAAAAATGTCCCCCCCCCTTGCCCTTCCCCTTCAAATCTCTCCCCTCACCCCTCCTCTTGAAATATCCCCCTTTGCACCTCCCCTTCAAATCTCCTCCCCACACCACCTTCTCAAAGCTGCCTCCCCCTCTTTCCACCCCCTCAAATCTCCACCCCCTCCTCCTCCCACTTCCTCAATTTTTGTTCCTCTGACCCTCTCCCCTAGCTCTTCTGCAATTGGTCATCAAATGTCAACAACTTTCACTACCTCCACCTCCATTCACTCTCACTACCCTCCCCTTCCATTCCATTCTATTCCCTTGGAACCATACTCTGTGCAGAGTTGGTGCTGCCTCAGCAGTTTCCTGGGCTGTTGGGTACAATCCTGGACGGGTCTCCACTCCGACCCAGGATACCAGCAAGCTGGTACTCATTTTGCCCACCTCGGAAGGATGACAGGCAGAGTCAACCCCACCTGGTATTAATTCAACAGCTGAGTGTGATTTGATCCCAGCATCCCAAGCCCACCACCCTAACCATTAAGCCAATACCAGGCAAACATGCAGGATGTTGATGCACAATTCCATGTAGATATTATATTAATTTATTTTCTATGTTGTAGGCTCAAATTAGTTTGGCATCTTTAATGAAAAGCTTTTAATTATGCGTCGATGACTTTGCCACATGCCTTCTTTACCATGCTAGGTGATTATTTCCTTGGTCTCTTTGCAGGATTTTTGAACGATTTTCTTGATATGTATTTTTCTCCTATAATTAAATTTAATAACAAACTCATTGTCATTTTTCCTGAACTAAATAATAATGCATAATCTGTCACACAAATTGCCAATTTGATGATGAAACGGAAGATTGACATTTGCCTGTTTATATATTCAAAGATATAATATGTGTGGGATTAAAACTCTTTATTCACCGAAAACATGACCTTCGATTGAAGTCAATTTCACACTATAAAACTGATACAATAATAGACTTAGAAATGTTTGCTCTTCTCGAAAGGAACTGGCCTTTGGGTCCTTCAAAGTCTTTGTTTTGTTCTAATGACTCATTTATATTGTCTTCTCTCTTCCACAATGCCTCTCACGCATTGATTCACCAACACATTTCTTGTCTCTCTGTTTGAGATTTTCACACCGACCTCTACATTTCTGTTCTGTTGTGGTGCAATCAATCCCTGTTTGACATTTCCATTTGAGTAAATGTTTATGATACTGTGATCCCAGGTATAAAGCCTCTATATTTTTCTAATTTATCCATTTACTCCTCATGTCCTTGCAATTTCTTTAAAAGTCCACTGGTGTCAAGCTCTTTGCCAAAAATGTGACATAAATAAAGTTCCACCATGACCCTTGGAGTGCTGATAAAGGTACCCACTGTTCCCTTGACCTTTCGGTCCCACAAAGTTGTCGGCTATGATCACCTTTAGGTGATTCCAATGCCCAAAACTTTTCTGATCTTTGCAACCATGTTTGCTTGCCTTTCCACTGTGTGTTTGCTCTGCACCAATATGTTTTACTGGATGTCCATAAATCTTTTTTGTTGTTTCGCTCATCTCTGAGAATTGCTGTTGGATTTCATAATGATTGCTGACAAAATTTACTCGAGTACATAATTTGTGAAGGGTACTTCATACACACCGAATAAAAAAAACAGATGATGAAACAGTGGAGCATTCGCTGAGGATTTGATTGGGGAAGTCATTATCTAACAGGCCAGCATCAAGTGTAATGGCTTGGGTGAATTTATAGCTGAAGAACAAGGCAGAAAGCTTGTGTGAATACAACGTCACAAAACAACTAATACTACGGATCACATGTACGGCCATTATTGTGCAAGCACACATTGCAGCGGAGATTGTAAAAAGGTATGATTGATAAGTAATTGTATGAACAACTACAAATATTTTGGCACTGAAAAAGAAAATGTATTGGAAGCTCTGGGTAAATACACAATTTGAACACTCGATGAGATATTTAAACTTTTAGGATAATACTTGTTTAAAAAACAAACTTTTGGCTCTTGTATGCACCTTTTAGTTGACAGAGTTACGGTGTCAGGACCATGGCAGACGAGTTAACATGTAACGTGGGAGTGCGATGTACACACGGCCTATAGATGCAGAAAAATCATCTTCACTTTCTCACCAATCGGAGCAACCACAAGCACACAACAACAACAACCACAATGGCAAGAACCACTCCGTCTTACGACGTCACGGATATGGGAACTGGATATCGTGATGTGTAGTGCCTACCTATTTTTATTGGATGAAAGTACAAACTTATCCAATGCTCTGCATGTGAAAATAACGTGCTGCATGTAATATGTATGAAGAGACAAGAATAAAAAATATTTTAAATTCCACTTTATGTCACAGCCCTTTCCTCCCAGCTGCATCTCTGGAAAGAAACAGGATTCTTTTTTTTTATACCTGTCCTCTGGTTGCACTTTCAATAAACTTACGAAAAAAAGTTTCCTTTTGATCGTTTCAAATTCAGAAGGCTAAGAGTTATGCCAAGAAAACAATGTAAAACTCACTCTATTCCATTTCATGCAATCCATTGTCTTGGAAAACAAAAGCATTTTTAAAAATGGAACCTGTTTTGTTAACTCCGGTATTATTCCTAAAACTATTTTATTTGGCTGAATGAACATGCACAAATATTTCATTTTCCTTCTTACGTAGCTCCTCAAAGAATGCCAGAACACAGGTTCGTTCAAACAGCCTGCAAAATAATCAGGAATGTATCATAATTAAAATGGCAAAAAAAATTTTTTTTAGAACAAATAGCAGTGAATGCAGAACAAGCAACGTAAAATATACAACATTTATATGCATTGTTAATTACACAACCTTGGTTTGAAATAAAATCACAAAACAATCTCGTCTCCGTATTGAGATACATTTCCTCGGATTTCATAGATTTGGGGCAGACGGTGAGTTTTTGAATCGTGCCGTGAACTGACACCATGAGATAAAGCCAACAAAGGGAATGTGCTCACAATGCTTTTTCAGCTCAATTGCTTCGTCGGTTTCTCCATTCGAATCATCTGAGATTAGCAGCTAAAAAGGATTTTCAATAAGCCGCGCATCTGAGTGCGGTTCCTTGGGTGAAGCCAAACACAAAACGGGTTTCGATACCGAGGGGATATGTGACACCAAAACTGTAACACGTACATAGACGTTTGCCGAACCGTGGCATCATCGCATGCCTTCTGGGTCGAGAAGACACTCCATTCTATGAATGAGAGATAGGCAAATAAGATGGGTGTAGTTTCTGAACAAAGGACCTCCGATGGAATTGTCACCGACAGTCGCATTAAGACTAGAAACGTGAAAGCATTAGCAGGTTCTCTCCCCCCTCCCCCCCACATAAGATGTGAAAAAAAATCCCAGTACAAATAAGAGCACGTACGTACGTACATGTCGGCTGGAGCTGGGTTGATTCCGTACAAAACCGGCGTTACATGGTTGTGAGCATCATTTTCGTCCGGTCACAGTTGTTTGGAAGGAGGGTGCCCTCGTGTGATAAAACAAATTAGGTGTGGAAGCAGCCCCAAAGTACAACATAAATTATTATGAAAAGGCACAAATAATAGCATGGTAAGTATACAACATATAATATGCTTTTTGTTCCATAATGCAAATCTACACAGGATGTCTACATGGCACTATGCTGTTCATGTCCTGTGGAAAGGAAAGCTTCTGGAAGTTTGTATTTTTTTCAGTCATTTCTCAACATTTTGACAAATGCCCCCTTGTTCATTTATTAGCTTAACATATGTATTTTGCTTAAATAGTGCACAGCAGTGCGACTGGGACACAGTGCAGATGGCGGGTGGGTTCACCCTCACACGGCAATGGGGTCCCGGTCCCGCAGTGCTCTTGTGCAGCCTGCCATGCGTAGTTCCTCCTCTGAACTAAACTGGCTTGTTGTGATCACAGATGACACAGAGTCCTGGCGGCCGTTGCCCGTCGTTGCTCGTGCCAAAGGGTAGGCGAGGCGTGCAGGTAAGACGCATGGGCCTGCGAGGCTGTGTCCGCTTATGGCAGAACCAGGAAATGTTATCCCATCACCAACAGGTGTAAACGAAGAATGACCCGCAGAAGTTAGTGAGAGAGGTATGCCCAGGAAGGGTGTGTTCTCTCCAATCTCAAAGTCGCTCTCCCCTTCCGATTCACCTCCAGAAGAACCAATGCTAAGCTCAGTACTGGAGCTCATTATGACGTTGGTGGAACTTGGTCCGAGTCCCATGATTCCAGCACCACCATTCCTGCGTTTGCCATTGCGCCGCATTGCTCTCCCTTTGCCCATGTTTGTGGACGAAGGAGCTGATGAAGTGGGAGGAAGTGGTGCTGACATTGGAGCAGAAAATTCGTACTCCTGTGTCGTCTCGTACTCTTCTTCCTCCAGAAATTGTGCAGGACTCGGTGGTATGCTGCTGCTGCTACCCCCGCGGATTAGATCAGGCCGACCCCGTTGGCGCCACAGTTTGGGACTGCCTGACATTGGCCGTGGGGAGCGCAGTCCAGGTGGGATGTCAATCAGGAGTCCATTGTGTCTTGGGAAGAGAATATCAACTGGAGAACTCCTGGAAGGGGTTGTGACCGCTGAGACATACCTGAACAAGAAAGGATGGTGTGGTTTGGCTTGATATTTCAGGAATGCAGCATCCTAAATTTCATATAATAATAATAGAAATGATAATAATCATAATAATGAATTACAATTTGTAAATTTAAATACAAACGTACATATCACACACACACACACACACACACACACACACACACACACACACACACACACACACACACACACACACACACACACACACACACACACACACACACACACACACACACACACACACACACACACACACACACACACACACCTGTTGTTGGCGATTAAGGTCAACTTTCTTTTCTTTACCCAATAACAATCCAGCACAAAAAGGATTAAGTAATTAAATAACGTGTGTTTAATCATAGAGCATGTCAACTACACTTTTAAACAGTTAATATCACAGTTAAAACCAAATGCATTGTTAAATAGTAATCCAGAACAAAATATGAAGTGCCTTTGTGCAATAAGGCCGATCGGGAAATACTCGTACTTGTAAAAAACTAGAAAGCAGACGTCACCAACAGATCAAAGCATGCATTGAGTATAGGCCAGGTGGCTGAATGCAGAATTCAATTTCCTGTTGCAAGGAACCAGAAGCAGATCATGTCAGGTACGGAAGCATGCGCCGGAGCAGCGCGTCGCTGTGTCCACAATTCACCGGTACTACAGGGACCTCCGTCTGGCCATCCACCAGCCAGATGCCTGGCCCATCCCCATCTCGTTGAGATGCTGATCAACATGCTGCAACCACGAGACACGTGGTCGGCCCATTGGCCTCCTCCACTCACGAGGCTCCCTTGCTGAGAGAATCTGGTGAGCAGGATCAGCGTCAGGAAAATGAGCCACATGTCCAAACAGCTGCAGCGGATGCTCATGGAATGTGCAGGTAACAAATCTCATTTGAGTCTCTCTCAGCAACTGCTCATTGGACACAAAGTCTGAACAGCGATAGCCAAGGATTCTCCGAAGAGACCTGGTACCAAAGGAATTAAGTCTCCATCTCAGATCCCTGGACAGAGTCCAAGTCTCACATCTGTAGAGCAAGACTGGAAGTACCAAGGACCTGAAGACTCGGACTTTCGTCCTCCCGCACAGGTACCGGCAGCGCCACACCCCATGATCCAATGAATCCATGACTCCCCAGGACGGAACCAGACGTCTATTGACCTCTGGCTCACAGCCAACAGAGGCATGAATATCACTGCCAAGGTAAAGGCGCTGTCACACCTTGCCGATTTAGCCAGCAATGGAAACGTATAAAAATGTATGTAAAACGTTGGCGTACGCTGAAATTTTGATATATTTTTTTTTAAGTTTTGGTCGTATTCATAACGTGTTGGTCGTATGCATACCATATTAGTAATGGGCAAAGAACGTTTCGTTGTCTTATAGATAACTTATACCAACGAATGCTTAGCCTGTTGTCGGCGTTCACAACCTTAGCCCAACGATAGTTTAACTTAGTCATAGCGCGCTGCACGTATCGCCGAACTCGTGGCGTAGCCTGTTAAAAACCTGCCGCACGCCGATTTAAATCATAACCGCCTGAAAATTGGAAGTGTCAACATCGCAGTCACACCTTGACGATTTAGCCAGCGTATGCCGACCTATGAAAAATTTGCCGAACCTTGCTGGCACACGTCGAATACGTTATGGGTAAGTTGTGTATACGTTAAGAGCACGCTGAAAAACAATGAAGTATGCTGTCATATTTCGTGGTACGTCTCGTACGTAGTGAAATTTCAAGCATGCTGAAAATTTTACGACGTACTCGCCATATGGCTCACACGTTCCACTACGCTGGGAATAAGTTGCATGCACGATATGCGATCGTTGATACACGTCGACACAAGTTCCTTGTACGTTACTTATAAGTCAAAACATGTCGAGGTAATGTTTAGCATACCCGAAACTTATTTTCTCCGTCAAGGCACATTTTCTTTTTTTTCTGCTTGACTCCGTGAAGGCACGTGACGAAATATCTGAAGTTGTTGTTTTTTTGTTGTTTTTTTTTTTGTTTAGTCTATCACGAATTTTAAAATATATTCGGACATTTGCTTTTAAGTTTCGACGTCGACGTGACAA
This sequence comes from Eptatretus burgeri, assembly GCF_056783735.1. Taxonomy (NCBI): domain Eukaryota; kingdom Metazoa; phylum Chordata; class Myxini; order Myxiniformes; family Myxinidae; genus Eptatretus; species Eptatretus burgeri. The sequence goes on along the minus strand of NC_140965.1, from coordinate 118,235,780 downwards.
TATCCTCAAACAGAAAATATTCACAGAGGAGGAACTAAGAATAAGACATGAGCAAACTAAAGAGGCAATCGGACGTGACGTAATGGCACATGACGAAATATCGGAAGTTATTGTTGTTGTTGTTGTTGTTTTTTTAAACGCTGCCAATAAGCCATTATGCGGTAGATGTAAATTAGAAAAACGTTCAGTAAGTTCTGTGGTTGTCCGGAAGACGTCAATCAAATACGTCTACATACGTCAATATGCGTTGGAGGTACGTTACACATTGGTTCAAAGCACGTTACTCATAGGTTAGGAATAAGTTTTGGGTAAGCTAAGCATTACATCGACGTGTTTCGACTTATGAGTAACTTACAAGTAACGTGCCTCGACGTGTGTCAACGATCGCATAACGTGCCTCGACGTGTGTGCAACGATTGTGTAACGTGCCTACAACACGTTACTCATAGGTTATAAATAAGTTTTGGGTTCGCTAATCATTACCTCGACGTGTTTCGACTTATGAGTAACTTACAAGTAATGTGTGTTGACATGTGTCAACGATCGTATAACGTGCCTACAACTTATGGTCAGCGTAGCGGAACGTGTGAATCATACGCTGGCATACGTCATAAAATTTCAAGCATGCTAAAATTTGAGGACAACCGCAAAGTACAACGATGAAAGCCAGCGTACTACGATGTATGGAAGTGTTTTTCAGCGTGCTCTTAACGTATACAAAACTTACCCAAAACGTATTCGACGTGTGCCAGCGTTTTAGACAAATTTTTCATAAGTCGGCATACGCTGGCTAAATCGTCAAGGTGTGACAGTGCCTGAAGTGAATCTCTCCGTGAACTCAATATCCTCACCACAACCAGGTACAGACAGAATAGCAGCATCCAAGATGCCATGACAAGCCTGGATCTTAGTTTTTAATCCAAGCAACTCATAATCTCAGGAGCCCCATATCCTCATTGAGCACCTCGAGGGCCCCCACAAGGAAACCGAGAGTGTCCGCAAAGATGACTGCATCATCTGCGAAATCAAGGTCAGGGATCTTGACATTTCCAAACAATGCACTGCAGCTTGATCTCTCCAACATCCTCCCTAGAATCCAGTACATACAAGCACTGACAAGTGTGGGGGCCAGTACACCCCCCTGACGAACTCCAGCAACAAATGGAAATAAATCAGAGATGGTTCCACCACATCTCACAGCACTCCAAGTACCAGACTAGAGTTTAGACATCAAATTGATCAGTTTTGGTGGCACCCCACAAAAACCAAGAATCCTTCAGAGGGCATCCTGATTGACTGAATCAAACACTTTGCAGAAATCAACATAGGCTGCAAGCATCCCCTGCAGTAACTCTCATCTGCATTGGGTGAGGACCTGAAGGGCAAGGATACGGTCAATCGTTGACCTTTTTGTTGTAAAGCCTGAATGCTCTGGACACTGGTGCTCAAGCATATGGTGGCAAACCCCATCAATAATTATCCGAGCAAAGATCTTGCCCAGCACTGAGAGCAGCGTCACCCCTCGGTAGTTGTTGCAGTCCTGGCGGTCACCCTTTTCTTTCCAGAGAGAGACAACAAGGTCCCTCTTCCAGTCATTTGGGATGATGCCTGTGTTCCAGGCAGAGCACGGAACTGTGCATGCACCAACATGAGTAGAACATTTCCACCAGCCTTGAGAGTTCAGCATCGATGTCACAGATCCCAGGGCTTTACCACATTTCAACCGGTTCACCACAGCCTGCGTTTCCACAAGTGAAGGTGGATCACGCCTCAACTCCCTGAACAGCTCAGCTCTGCCATTAAGCCTGGCCCTGCGACTGGTCAATTGTATCCAATGTCCCTTGAGAGAAAATAATTCTTCTTCATCCTCCGGTGAGTTCCAAGACATCCATCAGCAACATCAAGAATGGTGGTCTTGAAGCCATTCTACAACTCTTCTGGATTTCCCCAAAGCATGCAGAACCCCCAAATCCCCACTCAGCCTGTTCACAAAATCCTCATCCAGCCTCTCATCCTTAAGCTTGCTAACATCCAGCTGAGGCTGGGATGGTACCATTCTCCTGGATTTAAGCTGAAACTTCAGAATTGCTGCCACAAGCCTGAGGTCGGTATTCAGGAATTGAGCCCTCCGGAAGACCTGCACGTCTGGATCATCCTCCCGTGACCATCAATGAGCACATGGTCAATCTCCTTTGCCACACCACCAGCGTTGGAATACCAAGTCCAGCAATGAGCCCATGGGTGCTGAAACCTGAACCAGCCACCCTCAGTCCATGACTTTTTGCAAAGTCAAGGAACTTAGTGTTATGCTGGTTCACAGTTCCAGACCCATGGGGACCAACACACGTCTCATAACCATTCCTATCTGTTCCAGTTGATGTATTGAAATCCCCCAAGACTAGAAGCGTATCTCGCCTGGGGAACTGATAAACCCCAGACTCGAGTGTGGTGTAGAATGCGTCCTTCACGGTGAGATCACTCGCCTCAGTCGGAGCATAAACAGAGACCAGGGGAACGACACCTAAGGAGTGACAAATGCATATTCTCATAACGCGCTCCTTGACCGGAATTACCTCAATTATCATTGGAGTTCACTTATTGGACACAGCTCCAGCAACTCTTGGGCATGGTAACCATCAGAGCAACCAGACCAATAGTAGGCGTAAACACCCACCACAATCTCACCACTATCTGGTCTTCGAACCTTTGAGAGTGCTGCAAAACCGATGATCAAATGCTTGAGCTCAGAAAATAACAGAGACAGTTGATCATCCTCTCTTTGGTAGAGGAAATTCCAGGCACCTACCCAAAGGGACCGCCTCAGGTTAACCCAAGGAGACCACCGTCTAGAGGACGACACCTGAGCAGCACCCTGACACACACTACCGCAATCTGACCCGGGAAGGTTTCCCCATGGTTTTCCTCCTATCATCAAAGAGTGGGGGTCCCAAAGGCTTTGCCGCGATCCCATCATTCAGTGAGCTGCCCTGTGAAGGGAAGCCGCACAGGAGGTACTCCCACGGAGTGGGGTTTCAGATTTCTTTGCGTTTTTGTGTTTTGCAGAGTGAAGTGTTTTACGGTGGCCGGAGTGCAAATCCTGCCACCAACCTCCTAATGAGAAGTAACCCAACTGCAGGAGGATGTCCACAGACACAGTTGGGCACGAGATATGGATGGCCTTTGGCTCACAAGGAGCTCCTCTGCCCTTTGACAGGTTTTGTTTTTAATCCTGCTGGGTGTCCATATCCAAACACACTCCTCACCCGGAAACCTGGTGGGGGAGACGGTTTAGTTGCCGACAACCCGTCTATGAAACAGGTTAGTACAGGATTACATGGCACCTGTAGCAAGTCACAGATCTGATCTGGCCTGACCTGACAATAAGCACTGTGAATACTTTTAACCATCTCAAATTACTTTCAAGAGTGGGAGGTAAGTATATAACTATGTCTGCAGCTTCATGGATAAATTCTTGAAAATGATATTACCGAAGCGAAGTTGTGACTTTTATGAAGATCTAAGTAAGATGCAATTCCTGTAATGAACTGAAACCATGAGCTGGATTCTGCCTAACAATAATAATGACACTCATTAAAGGACAATATTGTGTGCTGTGCATTTGTGGATGTTATTCATGCAAGATTACAAAATACAAAATCAATCTTAGTTCATTTGGAAAGGTTATCAATATTCCCGATGACTACTGGATGGAGTTTCCCTCTCTTTCTGAGTTTTGTTTCCCATTTGAATATATTTTTCCTCGTCAGTGGTTAACTTATGGAGGGTTGGCAGGATGACATAGAGGTACGCACACTCGCCTCTGAGCTGTCTAGCCAGGGTTTAAATCCCGACCCAACTATAAACTGTCATCCCGGTGTTTCACAGCCAGGGTGATTGATCAATGTGTGTGTGTGTGTGTCTTCCCTCGGATGGACGTTAAGAGGGCATCCCATATGCTAGCATTAGTTGGTGGACGTTGAAGATGTCACGGTATCTTTTGTGAAGAGTATGCGACCTATCTCCAACACAATGACCAAATTCCAAATTCCTGCCATAACCTGACCCAAGGGACCGAAGTGCAGAAAGATCAACTCCCATGTGGGTCACAACACCACTCAGCTGGGTATGCTCATTGGTTTGGTAGCACGAAGTAGTGTTGTACTATTATGATAGAAAAGGGTTGCAAAACACATATCAATCTTGGCTGGCCTTTCATATTTATTCTTTCTGCTTCATAAGTCTCACCCTATACTGATGTATGATCGGGGAAGGCTCATAGCTGTTGTAGGGTTTGGCTATATAATTAGTGCCCCCAATTTTAATGGTATCGCAGAGTTTCTTTGACCCCTCGGAGTACGAAACCACCATTAAGTTTTCTATTTATTTATTTATTTATTTTCTTCCTGCACTCCCAATTTCCGAAATTTCCAAGCTGCATCTCGAAGCCGGCTGAGACTTTCTGGAATGAAATTTTTCATCTATAATGTGAATAGAAAGTACATGGGGTTGACAAAATTATTTGACCTTTACCTAATTGAGGTCATGACCTCATTATACAATTTTTTATCATTTTTTTCACCAAAACTCGATGAAGGTTTGTCCAATCAGAATGAAATATGCTCTCTTTGGATAGCCCAGAGGAAGGCTCATTTACCTTTAATTTACGTCATTCCAGGTTAAAGGTCAAGGTGAAATAGCGGTCTGAAAAAAATAGCATGTTTTTGTCATCGTTGTTGGGGTTAGGGTTTGTTCTTTGGGGTCCTGCACATGCATGGTGTCCGTTAGCCTGAAGTTTGAGCTTTCCCATACGTCTGACCCACCCTAAATAGTTTCCTCTTAATCAGGTCATCCTGCTCATGAAGCCAAGGCGCTTCCCTGGACCATGAAAGTATGAAGTTGCAAAAAAAAAAAAAAATCCATTCGATCATTGTCTGCCCACCCCTTTTGAGTGGTGGTCCATGATAATGCCCAGTGGTTATCTTCTTCGCCTTCTTCTTTTGTGTGCAGCCCATGGTTGTGTTGCAGATGCAGTGCCCCCTGTAGGTTAGAGCAGGAATTTGTAACTTGTTCAGGGTGCCGGTGCTGGCTTGCACACTCGCCATAGTAAAGGACAATGTGGGATCTTTAACATCCACCAACTGATGCAGGCAGACGGGACGCCAAGTTCATTCATTGTCCATTCGAGGGACGGCATACATATTGATGCTTCGCCTTGTCTGTGAGACAGTTTATAATTGGGCTGAGATTCAAACCAAGGCGAATTGGCTCATAGGTGAGTACCTTTTGGTCATTCTGCCAGCCCCCTATGGATATCTATCTGTACCTCTATATGTATCTCCCCCTCCCTCTCCTTGTATCACCAACCGATGTAGTCAAGTATCCGCAGAAAAAACAACAACTTGTCTCAAAATATTTGTGAGTGACAGTTGTGGGGAGTTTTCGTGTAATGTTATTAAAGTGAATTGTGCAGCGATGCCAGATGGATGGACAGTATTAAAAGCCATTGTGCAAAATAAATAAATAAGTAAAAACATGTTCATACTGCAAAGGAATTGTTAAGGTACTGAAGTTTGATCACCAGATCAGATTTCAAGGGATGGATGCTCGATAACACTTGTGACATCTAATATGTGTCTATCCTTCAATTCAGGGCTATGGTCTAAACTAAAGTGAAAGCAAATGAAAATGGCCTGCAATCATTTAAGACCATTTTTCATGAAGATTGCCTCAGGGACTCCTTTTGGTTTCACTTGACATCATAGTTGAAGGATTGTTTTATTTCTTAACAAAACAACGCACTTGTGTCACCCATTGGTATAGTGCACAGTTTGGGCGCATTGACGACAAGTCATCAATATGATATTTTGGACCATTTGCAACGCAACAATGGACTGTGTCATAGCCATGGAACATCAGCTGCGTAAATTAGTGGAGAAACCCCCCCAAAAAACGATTTGACAGTTTGATCAAATATTCAGATGACAACATGCTCAAATAGGGCAGTTATGGACCAGGCTGCAGCGTTTACTTATTTTGAGCACTGGAATCTTGCAAATACGAGGATGTCAGTGAATTACTCAGATTTTCATTCAAGTAACTCACACGTGTTCATATCTATATGTCCGTCTCCATCCAGAAACGTAGATTGGCACCCCTGCATTGTGAGTTCATTGGGTGATAATCTGTATATAGATTTATTAATTCTGATAGAAAAAAAGCCGACAAAGCGTGCATGATGAACAGCGTCCAGGGAGACCATGGGTGGACGTGTCTGCACAGAACATCATCAGTGTAGACTAACTTCTCCGTGGTGATATCACATGATGTTAGATGACATTGCCAATGGAATTCGCATCAGGCGTGGTCCCTTGCACAGAGTATTGTCCCGAACTAACTAAACTTTCAAAAGGCGTCATGCAGGAGGTTTCTTTCAAATTCACAAAATGCTCAAAGATTCCCGAAAGGCCCATTTTTGTAAACGAATCCAACCTTACGCTAGCATTTCCAGAATGAAGGGGATGACATCCTGGCTCGTATCCAACATGACTGGCCCACAGGACTGGATGCACAATCATTAAACTTCAGGGGGATATTGTCTCAGAGCAGAGCCGTTGTACAGCGCAGACAACTGATTTCGGCCTTTGAAGTAGGACTAAAGTGATGAGCATTTCACGTGTTCCAGAAGCTGGACACCCTGGGTCAGGAGCCTGAGACAATGTCGAAGAATCTCGATTGTTGAGAGCCTGACACGACAAGGTGGTCAAGAAGTCTGTCCGAGCATGACTATACACACCAATGCGAAAGAGTTCGATGCAACACACATCAGGAAGCAGACATTGAGATGGGGCAAATTCATCTCACTCCTCAGGGATAAAAAAAAAAAGACCAGCAGTCCATCAAGGACATGGACATCATCAACAGACAAAAAGCAGTCGAGACACAAAAGGTATATTATCGCTGTGGGCTCAATGAAGGCTGTGGAGAGCATAATCGATTGAATCATCCTCGTCCGAGGATGAAGGAAGGTCTTTAAAATGAAACGAGGAGAAGGATTTTAAAAACTCGAGGTTACATCTTGTCATTAACCTCCGCCATCTTCGAAGATGGATGGAGGTTACTGTTTTCATCCCTTTCTGTTTGTTTGTTTGTTTGTTTGTTTGTGAACAGTATTACGGAAAAACTCCTCGACGGATTTCGACGAAACTTGGTGGGGGGGGGGGTCCAAGGATCATGCCATTAAATTTTTGACTTGTTCCCCCCCAAAAAAAAAATTGTTGGAGAAAATTTTTTTTTTTTGCATTTCTACATCTTTAAGTGATTTCCAACCCCCCTCAAAAAATTGTTTTTGCCCCCCCCAAAAAACAATAGAGAATTTTTTTTTGCATTTCTACATGTTTTAAGTGATTTCCAACCCCCCAAAAATTGTAACCCCCCCAAAAAACAATAGAGAATTTTTTTTTGCATTTCTACATGTTTTAAGTGATTTCCAACCCCCCCCAAAAATTGTAACCCCCCCCCCCAAAAAAAAATTGTTAGAGAAAAAAATTATTTTTTTGCATTTCGACATATTTTAAGTGATTTCCAACCCCCCCAAAAAATTGTTACCCCGCCCCCACAAAAAAAGAATTTTTTTTTTGCATTTCTACATGTTTTAAGTGATTTCCACCCCCCAAAAAAAAATTGAGAAAAAAAAATTTTTGCAACTTTTTTTTCAACATAATTTCGATTTTTTTTTTTGCGTTTTTACATGTTTTAAGTTATTTCCAACCCCCCCCCCCCCAAAAAAAAAAAATGGAGAAAAGAACTATAACTCTGTCAGCACTGTTGACATCATATTTAATGAATAAGATATAAGGTTCACTTGAGTGACCCAGCAGTATTGGCGGCGGAGGTTTTGCACTCTCCCGAGTGCTCCCCCTCTAGTTATCAATGTTTTCACTCAACATTAGTTGTTGAAAAATCAAAAAAAAGATTAAGCAGTGCAAAAAAAGATTAACCAAAAACCTTGATGCTCTTTTCTGTGGAGGCAAACAAATGTTACTTGACGGCATTGCTTGTGTTCAGAAGCGTTGGTTTGTTTCAAATTCACGAAAATTTATTTATCAATAACCATTTTTTAATCATCGTGAAAGTTCGAAAAGTATCATCATTTTGCCGGATTTGATCATTAAAATGCACTGCGGCACACTTTGCCGCTCATAATAAGAGTGTTTTGTATTATTCATGGTTGGAGTTTCTCTCAATCCGAACGTTATTTGCATTGGTGTCAAGGTAATCTTTCTGTTGTTGCTACTGCCGATGTGAGGGTCCGTGATGCTGTAATTAAGCCGAGAAGAATAGCTTATAAGTATGGGCACTAACCTCCGAGGAGCTACGAGCATCTATTCTGGGTTTGAATCTCGACCCTGATGTAAATTGTCAATGTGGTGTTTCACTTGCAGGGCGAGGCATCAATGTGCGTGCCGTCCCTTAGACAGACATGAATCCGGAAGACCCGTCTGCCTGCACCGGTAGTTGGTGGATGGCGGATGTTACAATCGCACAGTGTCTTTCATGAGGAGTAAGCGAATTATAGCCGGTAGGCCCGGTACCCTGAACAAATTACAAATTCTTGCACCTTCAGTCAAATTTCACCAATGGCCAACCAATGCGTGAAATGCTTGGGCCAACAACCTTCCCTGGCCAAGTACACAGGAAGGGAATAATAGAGGCCATGGAAGAAGTAGTGGAACTAATACTGTGATTTGTCGGTTGTGTATATAATTTATTTGAGACCTCAGCGACATGCTGTTGTTGGTTTTCTGCACGAGCAAAATTTCTTGAATGCTCATCAAACATGTAGCAAAAATACTCACAAATGATTCACAAGAAACACTATCAATTTTCTGTATCACAGATGGAGCTTACTGGCTGGATCAAATTTTGAACAAAGACAATTGAATGTCAACACAAAAGTGATGGCATGAACTGAGTAAATAAACCATCATTCTTTTTACAAAATAAACTCAAGAACAATAGAAATGGAACCATGAAACTCGCGTAACTACATTTCCCAAATCTTTCGAGATGAGAAGACCACGTTTAAACGTGCATCGAAGAGAATAGTTTTGAAGAAGGCAAATTAAATTTGTAATACCATGAAGGACATTGAAATAAATTTTGACGGAAAACAGCCAATCATGTTACACACGTGTGATCTCATCAGGTGAGACGTCTGAATATGCCAAAAAAGATTGCAGAATTGATTGAAGTTGAAGAATGAAAATGTTCACAGCCGCACCTCGGATAGAAAGTGTGAAAATGATTTGTCTCCGTGTTTCTCGCTTTGCTTCCTCATTCCCAAATATCTTACTTCTACCTCTTCAACATGATCCCATTTCCCCTCCTCGCTTCAAAAATCTTTTGATTTGCACACGAGAGTGCTAAACATCAACCTACAGTCAAATCTAGACCAATATGTTGACGAGCTACAATGTCGTAAACAAGGGGCCTTTTCAAGACCGACACAGCCAACGTTGAAGGTCTTCGGAGCAGTCAAACAACATCTCCTCGCATATATTTGCATGAGAAATAAATGTGACATTCTTTGCCTGCAAGCGATGCATCGCAGAGCTACTCAGATCCGTTCAAAGATCCCAAACACGGCACTTGTGATAAAGAGACCGCGTGATCAACATGGCAGTGCAGTCTTTGTTTGCAGCGGAGTTGCTATTGACAAATCCTCCATGTCAGAACCTGGTAACATTGAAGTCCTCAACATCCATTCATCCATCCATCCATCCATCCATCCATTGGGACCATACTCTGTGCAGAGCGTTGGTGCTGCCTAAGCAGTCTCCTTGGCAATTGGAGAGAATCCAGGACGGGTCGCCACTCTGACACAGGACACCAGCAAGCTGGCACTCATTTTGCCGACTTCGGAAGGATGACAGGCAGAGTCAACCCCACCTGGTATTAATTCAACATCCGAGGGGGATTTGAACTCAGGATCCTGGGATCCCAAAACCCACAACCATTAAGCCAACACCAGGCATCCTCAACATCCACCTTATTGGGATATCCGTAAGCACAGTCTACAAGTCACCCAATGAGTTCTCCTTCCCAGACGGCTTTACTGATAATTACCTCCATCACCAGAGGTGAAGGAGGTTATGTTTCCACCCCTTTCTGTCTGTCTGGTTGTGTACAGGATATCTCAAAAAGTTGTGGACGGATCCAGATGAAATTTGGTGGACAGGTTCGGAGTGTCATAATGACACATTGATTCGATTTTGGTGAAGATCCGAATCCGGATCTGGATACGAGAATTATTTAATTTTCCAGTGATTCTTCACCATTGAGAGATAAGGCAAGAAACGATATAGTCCTGGATAGCATGATATTTAAAAAATGTATTCGGCCCGATATGTTCTCGTGGATCAGGCATTACATGGCGGAGGTTTGCGCTCCACCGAGTACCCTTCTAGTTCTGTTAATGTGGTGATAGGTGACTTCAACTGCCATCTTGAACTTTGGGGAGACTCACAGACAAATTGTGATGGGGAATAAGTCAAAAAGTTGGTCAGATGCAAGACAACTGTCTCTCGTCCATGATGCAAAGGTTCCAAGTTCCTTCAACAGCAGCAAATGGAGACGTGGTTATAACCCGGACCTGGTGTTTGATTCAAACTGCATTGTTAATCAATGCGAGAAAATTGTTCTGAACCCAATCCCAAACTCCCAAATCGACCTATTGGAATTAAAGTCCACACAATGGTCGTTCCTTGTGCGGTTATTTTCCACCGATGCTTCAACCTGAAAAAGGCGAGCTGGGAGAATTTTTCAGCACACCTGGATGCCACAATCAAAGATTTACCAGCCTACTCTGCTAACTATGATGTTTTTGGAGAGAAGATGAAAAGTTCTTCCAGGAACAACATTCTGAGAGGCTACCGGACAAATTACATCCCGACACTGTCACAAGATGCGAAATAATTTCCCAAGGACAACATCACCTGCTTCCAGACTAATCCGTTTGTGAATGATACCTTGGAATCCGGAGAGAGACTGATCAATGCCATATCAGAGAAGCGGTGAAATAAGTGGCAAGAGCTGATTGAATGTACAAATATGACCAATAGCAGCAGAAAAGCCTGGAAGGTCACACATATGCTGGGAAACGACTTCACGAAAGCACAATCCCAGTATGAGATCACAGCAGACAAAGCCGCTCACCAGTTCCTCAAGAACAGCCGAGGAAATGCAGGACATCACCCAGGTAGAATTAAATTTCCAAGGTCTGCCAATGATGAGCAGGAGGGCTCTAACTTCACTAGTCCTTTCACCATGAGTGAACTGCCACTTGGCATCAAAGTGATGATTTGCAATAAAGCTTCCAGATAAGACGACATCCTCTGTGAACAACTCAAGCACTAAGAACCAGTAGCTCTCCGGTGGTTACTAGACATGTTCAACAGCTGCTTGACTCCTAATAAGATCCCAAAACTGTGGAGACAAGCAATAATAGTGGCCATCCTGAAGCCCGGAAAAGATCCTACCAACACCAAAAGCTACCGGCCCATTTCCACGTTCCGTCTCTTGTACAAATTATTTGAAAGACTCACTTTAAAGCACATGGCCCCCTTTGTGGATTAGCATCTCATTCTGCAGCAAGCATATTTCAGACCCAGAAAGTCCTGCACAAGACAGCTCCTGAATCTCACCCAATTCATTGAGGATGGTTATGAGAAAGGGCTGATAACTGGTGCTGCCTTTGCTGACCTGACTGCGGCATACGACACAGTCAATCATCGGATTCTTGCGTGTAAGTTATTCCGGATAACAAAAGATGCAAGAATGACAGATCTTATTCAAAACATGCTGGCAAGTAGAAGTTTCTTTGTGGACATCAGGGCTAACTACAGGAGATGGCACAGACAGAATAATGGACTCCCTCAAGGCAGCATTCTTGCTCCCTTACTATTCAATAGCTACAAAAATGATCAACCCATACACCCAAACACTAGGGGTTTCCTGTATGCTCATGATCTCTGCATTACAACCCAGGATCAATTGTTTGTGAAAGTAGAGCAGACCCTCACTGATACACTATCTGGATTAACCAACTTGTGGGCTAATCCAGTGATGACGCAAATCATTGTCTTTCATCTTAAGAACACGGATGCAAACCAAAAGCTGCATGTCTGCTGGGAGGGGCAGATGGCTGATTCACAACCCAAGTCCAATACTCCTTGGAGTTACCCTGGACTCTACCCTCAGCAACAAATATCATGTCCTTAAGACAAAGGCGAAGGACTGGAGTTGGACGCTGCAGAGTCCTCATGCAGAAGTGGGCATATAATCAAAATGGCCTTATTGATTGTGACTGTGGAGAGGCTCCTCAAACAATGGAGCATCTCCTGAATTGCCCTCTCTGACCAGAGCCTTGCAGACCAGAAGAATTGAAGGCTCTCAACTCCTGTGCCAGAGCCTCTGTTTTGCAGTGGCTGGGAAAAGTGAAGCGATACAAAAGAAGAAGAAGCAAAGCATTTGATCCACCAACCATCCTCCCACATGGACAGCACCACATTTTCCCATGCTTTCAAAAAAGTATCTATCTCCCATCCCATGATCTTTATCTCTGTTTGTCAAAGTTTGGAATTTGGAATGAGCATCACTCCACCCTACCCCTCAAAGCTCCATGCCATTCCCCCATTTCTGCATCCATCTTCACTCCACCCTCTTAATGCCTCCCCCTGACCCCACCCCCTAAATACTTCTCCTCACCCTACACCCAATCCTTCCGATGCAGCTACACACACAAACCTTCCCTGACACTTTAAACACCCAAACATTCCCCCACACTCCACACACTCAAACCTCCACCCGCACCCCACATTCAAACCTTCACCCTGCACCTGACATACTCAAACCTTCAAAAAAGCCTCACGTTGCCTCCACTAAGCCCCCCTCCCCCAATCCTGCACTCTCCCAATGCCTACTCCCCAACATCCATAACTGTGTGGACCTCAAACATCTGAGGTCTCCGCTCCAACCTGACAGATTTCTCAATCCTGGCCACTGCCGATAACCAGACATCCATTTAACGTAATCCTTCCTCCCACAGGACATCCCAAAACCTTAGTGTCTCTCCGCGGTTATTGTGTCCTCCAATTTGAAAGGCCAAAAACACGTCCCGGCAGCAGAGTTGCACATTACATCAATAACTCTCAACACCCAGGAGTACCTCTGGCTATGACCTCCCCTCCGTTCCCACCCCTTGTTTGTCTGTGAGTTGTTGTACCATCCTCCAAACAGTAATGACCCTACACCTCTCTCAGACAACATGGACAAACTTGTAACCACTCATCCCAACTCTCTCTTCCTCATCTGTGGTGATTTGAATTGCCACCATGCAACTTGACTGGGTGTTTGGTACCTCTCTCACCAGCCAAGGCATTTCAGCAAAGGACTTCTGCGACTCTGTGGGACTGACTCGATCTGTGAACTTTCCCACCAAGATTTTTCCCAAAATGGCAAATCCTCCCTTCTGGACTTGGTGATGACTAACTTTCAAGCAAATGTCTCCTGCTCTTCCTCTGCTCCAATTGGGTCATCTCATCATATGCTTGTGAAAGTCAACATCTCTCTGGCTATTCTCAGAGAGCTGCCTCAACGTCGGCAAGTCTAGAATTTCACTCAAGCAGATTGACCTGGGACTGCAAGCAGCCATCTCTCTTCAGGACTGGTCTCCCATATCTATTGCCCCTGATGTTAACTCAGCCTGGGAATTCTTCCACAGAATCTATCTATATCTATCTATCTATCTATCTATCTATCTATCTATCTATCTATCTATCTATCTATCTCTCTCTCTCTCTCTCTCTCTCTCTCTCTCTCTCTCTCTCTCTCTCTCTCTCTCTCTCTCTCTCTCTCTCTCTCACAAATTCATCCCATCTGGTGTTCAATTATCCTACCCTTCTTCCTGCCAAAGGTACACTGAATCATATGGCGAGGCAGCTGCTCTGAAACAACTTACCTTCTCTTCGTGTAAAGAAAACTTGGCCGAAGCCAATCTCAGTGCATTCCAAAAGATCCACAACAAGTGTGTGTCCACTCTCAGGAGAGCCAGAAAACAACATCTGTCCAACCGCAAGAATGAACTTTCATAATTTCCAGATTGAGTAATTGTAAGTTTTTGAAATTTCATCTTCTACCAATTGTCATCCTTCCAAGGTCGGCAAAATGAGTGCCAGCGAACTGGTAATAGAGGGCATTGCATCAGCAACACAGCCGTGCCCTCTGAAAATGATTCAACCAGCATCTGCAGGCTGCACATGGTAGCTAGCTAGCTTCTTCCAATTTCGGTCCACTTAAACATGAAGGTTCTGCAGACAAGACACCCCAGGAAGAAAAAAAAATGATTTGAAGCCTGACACGAATAAACATAAAAGTGTCCTGTAATACGACTTACAGGGATGCGAGTGCACAATGGACAAGTGCTTGTAGTATATGGAAAGGGAACCTCGGTTCTGAGCATCAGGAATCATTGGTGCAGATGAGAATGCCTCACAGGCCAACTCGAAAGTACTTTTGTTAAAGACTTTGGCCCTGGAATCTTGGTTTATAAAGTGGAAGGAAGAGTTGGTTTTTAACGGTCTGATGTGCGTTCCATTTGACGAATTGGTGAAGAGAATTTCTCAATTTAAAGTTATCATTTACTGTTTTTTTTTTGTTGTTGTTGTTGTTCATGTTTTATCGTGGATCAGTTTTCATGTAGGCTCAGAATGTCATCTCATGTTGATTCCGATTGACCAGACACACACGACATCCTTCTTAAAGTCACAGGACATCCCTTTTCCAGTTGCATGAATCACCAAAACAAGTGTTTGGTTTCCATTGCCAGGGACATCATCCACAGACAGTAAAAATCGTTAGGGAATAGTCTCATAAATCGATTTGAAAATACTGTATGTATAAGAATAAAGGAGATCTAACAAAGAATGATAATCGAGTGTCAGGGAGTAAGCATCTTCATTAGGAGTATTTAAACCCCTCTTAGCCATCAATAGTGAGGAACATCATCATGAAGTAGAGACTGAAAGTGTCAGGCAGACTCTCAAGAATTATCTTGAGCAGAAAGGAACTTTTGACACAGATCATTAGATGGAAGAAATGCAAATATATTATCTCATAAAGCTACATTATGTGATGAAAGCATTTGGGGAGGAACTGCGATGTAAGCAAGCATCGGCACAGCTTGGTGACCCATCTATTATGTGGAAGAGCAGCTGCTCACAAGCTGTCATCATCAGTGGGCTCAATGCACAATGCAATGGATGGATATCCTCAGGCTTTTAAATGTGCAAACCGCCTTTGAGAATGGAAGAATCCAGGTATACATTGTTCAAGTATGATGGCGGTGTTTATCAGATGTGTCGGAACGTTGATTGTGGATTAGACAATAACAATCGCAAAATGTGAACAAAATAGACGACTTGCTGTACAAGGACATGCCAAGTCGATAATTTTATGCCCAACGTAAGATTGTAGTAGGTTTTATAAGGAAGGATTGATAATAGCGCGGGGGAGGCCAAACGGGACACAAAGTCATCTTAAACTTTACCGATAAAAATGTGTTTTGTGATTGTATTGATAGAATAACGATGCGAGTCTTTTTTTAAAGCGTTCTAATCGTCGAAAAGATCTCGACTTTTTGATTGAACCTTGTTTTGTGGGACTTGCTTTGAAGTGTCTAACTTTTTTTTTCAGGAATAAATACAAAGTGAAATCATGATGGGTACCTGACAAAGCACCAGTAGAGATGTTTTGATGTGGTCTGACATGAGTTTGTGTTTCATATTTAAAACTCATAATTATAATCTGTTTGAAGGATGCAAAAGAACAGTGCTTCGACCAATCAGAGAGATAAATGACAACCGCACCACCAAACCAAGCGTGGAGTTCAACTGCACACGCTCTCCTAGGATGAGCAAAATGCACCAGGAACACCGTAAATGGAAGATTATTTGAGCAAACTCGAGTTTTGGAATTGAAGCAATGGATGGTAATGACTAGTGAAGCAAATTAACTGAATCAAAAGATTAATTGAATAAATAGTTTCTCTCTGATGTGCCATTTTTTTGTGTTTTTGTGATTCGGATGTAGTTATCCAATGCATCATTAAGTGAAAGGTTTTCAGTGTCATTACTGTTATTATTATTAGATCACACTTTCCCATGTGGCTACAAATGGTTTCAAAATTAATGAAATAAATCTTCAGGTTTGGGGGCTAATGAAGAGAAATTGAACGTATATCCATCACATCAAGAAAGGACATTGGATGGAAAAAAGGGATAGTTGAAGCATAGAAGGAAACCATGCTAAAAAGGACACTATGGGTCACATTCATTCCAACAATGAAGATAATGGTAATCAGGAGGAATGTGCTCAGGGCCTAAGTGACCATAAGGTAAGCCTGATAGCCCGGCGAAGCCTCACCCGCCGGCGTGGCCCAGGATTGAGGCTCACCGGTCGCTGAGCGGCGAGTCAGGCAAGTCGTGCGAGTCACAACGAATGCGGCCATCAGGTGGCCCACTCACAGCCGAGATGTGGCCACGCGGTGCAGGGCACTGCGCAGCTGGACGGCTCGTCTCTCTTGAAGAAGAGCCCGTCGTAGTAAGGGGCCCAGAGTTGGTCTCCATTGAAGCGCTCTCATCCGACTGGCCTGAACCCCAACACTGTCTGAATGAGAAAGAAAAACATTCTGTTGAGCTGATTTAAAATATTCTGTTGAGCTAATCTCAAAAACAAAATTGTCGAATAAACAAAGCTACATGATTAACAACTGCTGGATGAACAAAAGCTGAAGCTGGATAAGTCAGAAGAAATGTTTTGTCAAAAGGAAACTTTCGAGAGATTTACTTAAAGTGAACTTTTTTGAAAAGTTCATAATCATAGGAAATCTTCCTTTGTGACGGGGCTTTTTGTTATGAATTTTTAAAAAGAAATCATAATTCGGCTGATGCCAAGCGAAACAAGGTCGTTTATTCCTGATGGGTGAAACACCCTGCAACCCATTCCAACAGAAAACAGACTTTTTTGAACGGTGGCCCCATTTTCCATCTAATTATCATGTAATGAAACGGAAGACCAAGAAGGAACCCGAAGAAGTAAAGAGCAAAGATGGAGTCATCAGGAAGAACCTGGATAGGGTTCGAGTTTGAGCCGCTACTCCACTACCCTCGAACCCATCCAGGCGCAGCAAAGTGAGCCTTACAGAAAAATTTCTGCAAGAATTCACTTCTCCCTGGAGAGGTAGATAACAAAAGAGAGGAAAAAGAAGAAAAAGCACGAATTAAAATGAATAAAAATAATTGTGGGAAAAAAATAGAAAGAAATGTGAAAGGAACAAAGAACAAAGATGTCGGTAAGAACCCGGGCAGATAGATATCAGCAGTTACTCCCCAATCTCAAACACACCAACAGGTACAAGCTACCAGAGGTCCTTCAGTGGGAAGCGCAGTCCATACAGCATCAGGATATGGTATTAACATAATCAAACGGAAGACCATAAAGGAACCCCAGGAAGTAAAGAGCAAAGATGGAGTCATCGGGAAGAAAGAACTTGGATAGGATTTGGGTTTCAGTCGCTACTCTGCAACCCTCAAACCCATCCAGTTAAAAAAAAACTTGGTTAAAACAAGGACAAATGTGTCCAAGAGCAGCGTCCTAAAGGTTTTGTCGGCTAAAAAAACAACAAAAAAAAAACAACAACAACTTCCGATATTTCGTCACTTGCCTTGATTAAGCCAATAGCGAGACCCATCATAATGTATTTACGTATTTACGATATATAATGTATTTACGAAAAAAATAAGTCATTCACGAAATTACAATACAATAAATGGAATAATCTTTAAATCGTAACGTGAACTTTTCGAAACTTTAAAGCAAATGTCCGAATATATTTAAAAGTTCATGATAGACGCTCTCAAAAGGCACCGTCAATGCGAGGATGTGTACATGTGCTTAGTATTTAAGGAGATCCAGATCTTGTATATACAAGAGCCGAGTCCTCGAGATTAAGGTTTTGTCCTCACAAGAAAAAGAACAACAACAAGAAGAAGAACAACAAGAAGAAGAACAAGAACAACAACGCTGAGCTCTCAATGAGCAGCGTTTGCTACGCGAGATGCTGCCAAAAATAATTCTCCATGGGTAGGCATTCCTATGTTAAAAGCTGAGTCTCAATCGCTCAAGCTGTTGTGGACAAAACAAAATTAAAAGCGAATAAAGGTGATAAAAGTGAGGGCAAAATAAAACAAAAGTGAAGGCTTCGGCTGACGTTCCACAACATGGTCAAAGATGGTTGTGGACACCTATACGAGCTTACAAAAGCTCATAGGACTCAATGCTCAAATAGGATTTCAATAAAAATCTCCAAAAATGACATTACTTTTTGCAAATTAAAAATATATTTTGAGTTTTTAAAATTATACATAAACCCTTATTAATTACTCGTATGTCGTCAGTCCGAAGACCCCTCACCCCAAAGTCTTTGAAGGGGGCCTCTTCATTTCATTTCAACTTCTCTGTCTACCCACAAATTGTTGTATCCTCTATGTCTTTCTGTTTCCCCGAATAATGTTTTATGGCGCATGACACATTTTACATTTGGTGTAGTGGTTTTCTATGATCATCCTTAACCAATTCGTTAAAAGTTTATTTGAAGTTCAAATCCAACAAAAATGAGTTTTTCATCATCCATACAGTTGCTGCATGGGGAGGGAATCAATAACCGTTATATGGGGAATGGTCTTTCTAAGTAAGGGATTAATTTACAGTCTGAAATGTATGAGAAAATTTATTTGCACGAGAGAAACTGGAACACTTGCCCTCGATCCAGGGGAGGAAGGTTGAGCTTGATCATGAAGGGCTTCACTTGTTTGACAAAAACTTGTGGGATTGTTAATGTTTGGATAAGACATAAAGGTTGGGTCCACTATTGCTGAGAGGAAGTGGTGTCAGGGTTAGTCACCTTGGGTGGTAACCAATAAATTGTAGACTCGAATCCACCGATGGCAGTAGTACGAAGGATTTGTATTCTAAATTTCTGGAGTGAACAATGGTCTCAAAATGATAATGAGCAAGTTATTATTCTGACAAGATGGTGAAAAAGAAGTGCATTTAACTTTGATCCGTCTCGTCTGGGTTTAATTCTTCACTCGGCTATATACTGTCGGACAGGTGCTTCACAGGCAGAGAATTACCATATGAAGTGCACCATCCGTCGGATGGACGTTAAGCTGGGAACCCATCTGGATCGCATTATAGCTGGTGGACATTCAAGATCACATGATGTCTTTTGAGAAATGGTACTCTGAACAAATTGCAAGTTCCTGCCCAAACCTACAGGGGGAGGGGGGCACTGTATCAATGGTAGAGTTGCATCCCCACACCTCCAGAAATGACCCATAGGTTAAACTCATAATTAAATCCTGACGAAATAGGCTGACAACATAATGACAACATCCAAATCAGTATCAGCCAGTCAACGTAAATCCAACAGACTCATTAACGAAAATATACAGACTCGGTGGTGTAATGGTTTGAGCATCTGCTCTGAATCTGTGAGGTCGGTGATTCGAACCCTGTCCATATGTCATACCAAAGGCTTTTAAAATAGTACTTGCTGCTTTCTTGTTTGATACTCAGCACTGAAAAGGATAGAACACAAACAATCAACCAAAAATTGGTCATACTAGTGCAGGCTTTCATGGGTGTAATGGCCTCCTCTTGCATCAAAGTCAATTTCATTGTCAGGTAACTCATATTATTATTTGGAGGATCTTATAACCTTTCTCATGACCTCACAATAATACATGTTTTTATTATGAACACAAGTGTAATCTGTGATAATAATATTTGTCTGTAAAAATAATTGAGAATTTGATTGCTGGGACAGCCTCACATCTCATGTTGAACACAAACACAATATTTTAAACATGTTTAAATACTCCTCCACAAGTCGATTAAACGGATGGTGATGAAACCCTATTGTGATGATAACATAGCATTAAAAAAAACAATGAAAGTTCAAGTTAAGACAATATAAGGAAGCATACACTGATTTATTTTCGCTTTTGAGTCCAAGGTTTTTGATCATTCCCTTGAGTTAAGGTGCAACCATAAGATTCTTGAAAATATCGTCGAGAGACTGTGTATCAAATTAAAGAGTATGGGAGATGTTTGTAAATCCGAGTGTTTATCAGTGATCAGCCGAAAAGAAAGATGCATTTTTTTTTTTGTATACCTTGTCGAGGCTCGTATGAGAGCAAACACACAACTCACAGCAAGGGGGCATGAGACAAGAGGGGCGGGAGTGGAAGGGACCAAACAGTGGGGAACAGACACATTAGGTGAACTGTGGAAGGGAGAGGGATAGGGATGGGACGGGGAACATGGCGAAGAGAAGATGGACATTACAGGGACTTTCAGGAAGGAAAGCAGGGGAATTGAAGGAAGTGGGCTTGGGTGGATTATCGGGGGTAGAAAAGATTGAGGATTTGGATGGGGGAAGATAAGAGGTGGTGGTGAACACCTGTTTTGAAAGCCTGGAGGGAAGAATGGGAAAGAATAGAGTGAGGAAGTTTATTCCAAAGGTGAGAAAAAAGAGGAATGAAAGAGTGAAGATGAGCAGTGATTCGTGATTTTGGTAGTTTTACCAGAAGGGGGTTGTTGGAGGACCTTGAGTGCCCTGTGGAAATGTGGTGGGGTCAAATCACAGAGAGAGCAGGGGGGGCAAGGCTGGAGAGGAGTCGGTAGAAGACAGAAAGACCACCGACCAACCTGCGGTGATTGAGTGAGAGGCCCAAAGACTCAGCTTCATTGCGGGAGATGCCGATGATCTTAAATGCCCTGGTTTCGACAGCGTGAAGCCGAGAAAGGTGGGAGGCAGGAGCACCAGCCCAGAGGGGAGAGCAGTACTCCATCAGGCTACGGACAAAAGCTTTGTAAGTGGTCAGGAGCTCAAGAGGGCCGAGGAAGGACTTTGCACGATGGAGGATTCCCAGTCGGCGACTGGCTTTTGAGGCGAGGTTGGAAATGTGGCTTTCCCAGGAAAGGTCATGGCAGATAGTGAGACCCAGAAGCTTGAAAGAAAAGACTTCTTCAAGAAGATTGTTGAGAAAATGGATGGAGGGGGGGTTTCTAAATGGTCCTTTCAAAGAGACATAGTGAGAGTGTGAGATTTGTCCGGATTGAAAGATATTTTCCACATGTTGGACCAGTTTGTGATTTTATCCAGATCTGCAGTGAGCGAAGAAGCTGCTGCTTGCCGGTCTGAGGGATGACAGATGGTACGGCAGAGGGTGGAGTCGTCGGCAAAGAGAAATAGAGGATTTTCCAGAGAGTCGGAGAGATCATTGATGAAAACCAGAAAATGAACAGGGCCCAGAACGCTACCTTGAGGAACTCCAGCCTGCACAGGAAGAGGGGATGAAAGAACTCCATTTAGGGCCACACGTTGACTGCGACAGGAGAGGAAGTCTGCGAGCTATGAGTGGAGATGGCCTTGAATACCATGGGAAGAGAGCTTGGTGAGTAGTGCAGGGTGCCAGACTGTGTCAAAAGCAAGTGATATGTCCAGGAATACGGCTCGGATTTCCTGTCTGGCATTGAGGACCTCCATCCATTGATGGGAGAGCAGAAGCAGCATATCCAGGGTAGAGTGACCTGGTCTGAAACCAAATTGATGATTGGAAATCAAGCCATTGGAGAAGAGGAAGGATTTCATGTCTGAAGCGATGATGGATTCCATAACCTTGCTGATGATTGGGAGAAGGCTGGTTGGTCTGTAGTTACAGGGATCTGTTTTTGCACCTTTTTTATGCAGGGCAGTGATGTTTGCTGATTTCCAAGCAGATGGCAGATGACCTTGGGCAAATGAGAGGGTGAATAGAACAGAGAGGGTGAGCAAGAGCAGAAGAGCAGGCTTTGAGGACACGTGGGCTGATGCCGTCTGGACCAGTTGCAGAATCTGACTCGAGGTTTGAAAGCAAGCTCTCCACCTTGTCAGGAGAAAAGGATACAGAGTCCAGGGACAGTTGGGTGCGACTGGGTAAAGTGGGTAGAGAAAGTGATGGGTTTGGGACACAAGATTTAGCTGAAAACACCGAGTTTAGACATTCAGCTTTATCACATGTGGTATTAGCAGTGCGGCCATTTGAGGTAAGGGAGGGCATGGAGGGGGAACATACACCAGAAACAGATTTGATTAAACGCTACCAGGATTTTGAGGAGGGAGAGAGGTTTGAGAGTTCAGACTTGAGATGAGAAAGATGTTGTTTTCTGGCTCTCCTGAGGGTAGATACACACTTGTTCCGAGCTTTGTGGAAAGAACTGAGATTGCCCTCAGTTGGGTTTGCTTTCCATGAGGCAAAGGCAAGTTGTTTCAAGACAACTGCCTCGCCACAAGCTTCAGTAAACCAAGGGCGGGAGGAAGGGTCGGACAACTGAACACGAGAGGGGATAAATCTGTGCATGAGGGAGAGCAAGTTTCTTTGATAGAATTCCCAGGATGAGTTGATGTTTGAGAAAGTAGTGATAGGAGACCAGTCTGTAAGTTTGATGGCTGCTCGGAGACCCTGCCAGTCGGCTTGAGTGAAATGCCAGACTCGACGGCGGTGAGGTGGTTCTCTGATAACAGCCAGAGAGATGTCCACTTTAACAAGGACGTGGTCAGAAGAACCGATTGGAGCAAAGGAAGAGCAGCAGATATTGTCAGGGAAATTTGTCAAAATCATATCCAGAAGAGATGGAGTAGCATTGGTTGAGATCCGGGTCGGGAATTTGACCGATTGAGTCAGTCCCAATGAGTCGCAGAAAGCTTTTGCTGAGGTGCCATGGCAGGTGAGAGAGGTACCCACACCTAGCCAACTGGCGTGATGACAATTGAAGTCACCACATAAGAGGAAGAGAGAGTTTGGATGAGAAGATAGAAGATTGTCCACGTTTTCGGATAGTGAGGTGTAGATGGAGTCATCACTGTTTGGTAGACGGCAAAGTACACATATAAACATGAGGTGGGAGTGGAGGGGAAGCCGAAGCCAGAGGTATTCCTGGGGGTGTGGGGGAATGAGAGCAGTGCATGGAGAGTGAGGAATAGAGTCTTTGATGAAGAGAGCAACACCTCCACCAGGACGAGGCTCAGGTCTGTCATACCGTAAGAGGGAGTAGCCAGGGAGAGATACTTGGGAGTCAGACACGTCTTGGGAGAGGAAAGTTTCTGTGAGGAAGATAATGTCTGGTTTGTCAGTGGCAACCTGTATCGAAAGATCTGAAAGGTTTGAGCGAAGGCCCCGGATATTTGAGGTCAACACTTTTAATGAAGAGGTAGGGGGAGGAGGCTTTGGGTGCAGGAGGTGGAGGGGAGGGGAGGGTAGGACAAGGGACGAGGGGGAGGTAAAGGGGGTTGTTGAAAGAGTGTGGGGTATTGCAGAACAGCGAGGGGAGGTGGCCGAATGAGGAGGAGAAAAGGCTCTGTGGTGCTGGGGGAGAGGGGGGACAAGAGACAAGGAAGAAGGCAGTTGAGGATTTGAGGAGGTGGAGTGAAGAGATGGAGGTGAGAGGGTAGTGGAGGGAGGCAGCTTGGTGGATGAGAGGGGGGCGACTTTGAGAAGGATGAGTGAGGGGGATGAAAGGTGGGAGAAAGGTGAGGGGGGAATTTTTGAGAGAGGTGAGAGGGAGGCTTGGAGGGAGAAGTGTGGGATGGTTGCTTTGAGAGTGAGAGTGAGGGGTGAGGGGGGTGAGTTGGTACTGAAGTTGGAAAAAAAAGAATGGTTGATGGAAAGCGAGCATCCATGGCAAACTGTGGTTTTTAAAAGTTTTAGGTCAGAGATGCGATTTAACACAATTCTTGATGGATGCAATGAAGGCGAATTCAGAGAATGGAGAGAAGCGCTGTAATAGTTGGATTTTTTTAGGCAAGGAATGAAGGAGAGGTCGAAATGAGAGCAGTCTGTTGAAATAGCAGAAGAGTAGTGCATTATGAAACAGTAAAGAGCACCACATGTGTTAGAGAGGAAGATGAAGCATTATAAGATCGTTTTTGTTGTTAATATTAATGTTTGAGAGAGTTCAACAGATTAGGTTATGGAAGTGGAGAAAAAAAAATCGAGGAAGAAGACGAGGAGGAAGTTAAGAGGAAGAAGAAGAAGCAGAATTGGGAGAAGGTGAGCGTGTTGTTGTTGTTGTTGTTGGGTATATATATATTTTTTGAGATAAGAAAGAGATTAGTTGGGAGAATGGGGGATGTTTGGAAAGTGGGGAGGATGAAAATTGAAGGTAATGGGGAGGATAGAAATTGAAGGTAATGGGGAGAAAAAAAAACAAAAAAAAAAACGATCGAACACTGGAGTGGAACCGGTAGGCCTCAAGCCAAGGCCAAGGCCTAGGCCTCAAACACCAGGTAAGAACGTCGACAAAAATACTCACAAAATAGCACGATTTTTGAAACAAAACCGAACTAGGAACACACAGTAACATGTAGGTGAGAAAATTAAACAGTTAAAACGGAACAAATAACGACCGGAAACTTAACTTTGAGAACGTCAGTAGTTAGCCCCGAAGGAGACCTCTCGTCGCTCCAAAACCGGAATCGGAACATTTGAACTTAAACCAATTTTCCGGCATATTTTGAGAGATCGACTTGGGAATGTTGACTTGGGAATCGACTTGGTGATGTATGATTAAAGGCATGAGAAGGGAAAGTGAAGAACATCTTGGATGGGTGATGTAGCATGCTACTCAAAACAAGCAAACTACCAGGATGGGTTGTCTTGGTTTCAAATCTACAGTAATGGAAGTAATCGAAGAATAAAAAGAGAAAGAAAGGGAAGCCAATCTTCATAACAATACACTTGTTCGTGTGTGCATGCGTGCATGTGTGTGTGTGTGTGTGTGTGTGTGTGTGTGTGACTGCGTGTGTGTGACTGCGTGTGCGTGTGCGCGTGCGTGCGTGCGTGTGTGTGTGTGTGTGTAACATTCCATTCCACCCAATTGGTTGGACAGCTTGCTTGACTGCACCCACAATTTATATACTGGGGCCACCATGTTGGTGATCACTGTTGTGCGAAGCTAAAGACATCTCGGAGCAGTCATATTCACAGTCGCCATGCACTCCCTATAAGTTTTCCTTGCATTGTAAAGCTACCAAAGTGACAGTAAAAAGGATTTTAAGCGAGTATGTGTCAAAAACCTTGTGGAGAACAGCCTCAGCGATCGAGACAGCAGTCTGTTAACTTATACACCACCCACATAACTAAATGGAATTCTCTCAAGCAGAGCTTAAACCCATAATATTTGTCCAAGGTCATTATTTACTTTTAATGATGTGTATATATGCATCAGGAAGAGGATAATTGGTTTTGGGTTGTTTTTTGTCACATATCTTTTCTGCATATGTCGCAGAATTGTGAGTTGGATAGGCGACCGTGAGCGGTGGGGAGCCAGTTTGAAGGCTTGGAGTGGGGAGGGAATTGACGCATTAGGGTTAGGAGGGGGAGGGTAAGGACTTGGGGTTGGGAGTTGGAGGATGAGGAGCTGGGGATTGTGAGGGGAAAGGTAGTGGGGCGAAAGAGGGTTGAGGACTTGAAGTCACATTTTACCTTACGTGGAATTTCCACGAGTCCCTGCTCATAATAATAATAATAATAATAATAATAATAATAATAATAATAATGTATAATTTATATATAATGGAGCAAGTGTATGAATGCATCATTTACTCCTCCAAAAGGATTTGACCGAGAAGCTGAAACTTTCAGAGATTAATGAGGGCATTCCAAAGTTGTGCCTGTACAAGTTTCATTTGATTGTAGTAAGTTTTGAAAAATAGAAATTATTTTCGCCCATCTTTGGCACTTTCTTGGTGGGTGCAATTGGAGTTATCTGAACTATGTAACGACAATGCATTACATATGCACATAAGTTGTACGCATGTTTTCGCTATGTATTCGTAACCCTAGTTATTTTTTTTTATTTTCAGGTGTGATCAAGGCAGCGGTCTGTTGCCTATACATCGCCCAAATGAAGGGAAGTGTCAGAAGAATGTGTTACACACTTGGAACAAGATCTGCCATAGGATTGGTACTCTGCTATGGTATTAATAATCATAAAGATCATAAAATGACCCCCCTGGTAGCCCGTGTGGGGAGCAGGAGCTAGTAATAATAATAACTCGAACAGCACTCGGTGGAGCGCATACCCCTACCAGACTGAACTGTTTGCGTTTTGTATCCCACTGATAGGCAGGATCTGCATCTGAACTTTAACCAAAATCAAATTGGCTTGTTCTTGTGACCTGCCCATCTCATCCATCCATAACTTTATGAAATTTCATGTTACATATCGTTTTTTGCCCCATCTCTCAATCGTGAAGAATCACATCAAAAAAATATTCTCGTATCCAGATCTGGATCTTCAGCAAAATCGAATCAATTCGTCCTTGTCACACACCCAACCTGGCCACCAAATTTTGTCCAATCCCGTGCATAACTTTTTGAGATATCCTGCTCACAGCCAAACAAACAAACAAACAAACAAACAGACAAGGGTGAAAACATAACCTC
Source organism: Eptatretus burgeri (assembly GCF_056783735.1). NCBI lineage: Eukaryota > Metazoa > Chordata > Myxini > Myxiniformes > Myxinidae > Eptatretus > Eptatretus burgeri. The sequence goes on along the minus strand of NC_140965.1, from coordinate 118,209,171 downwards.
CTTCCACTTTCAGTGATGGAGGTAATAACGATAACAACAACTAGAAAGAGCAATCAGAGATTGCAGACCCAGTAGTTTGTGTGGCAAATGAATGGAAGGATGTCGTAAATGAAAGGTCGTTGATTGCAAATGAAAGGTCAAAGGTCAGAAGGTCTCAAGGTGTGAACAAGTTTGAAGGGCCAAAATGGTTGAAAAGGTCTTAAAAAGTCGAAGGAGTCTAAATGGTTTAATTTAAGGTCTAAAGGGTCAGAATTATCTGAATAGGTCTAAAAACGTCTTAAAGGTTCCAAAGGTCAAAGGGGTCTAGAGGGTATTAAAAGATCTGAAAGGCATGGAGGTCTAAAGGGGAGAAAGGAGTTGAAGGGTCTTTTGGGTTCTCAAGAGTCGAAGAGGATCTAAAGGGTCTTAGAGGTCTTAGGATTTGAAAAGGGTATAATGGAGTCTATTTGGGTAGTTACAGTCTGGAGGGTCTTAGGGGGTCTACAGGGTCCGAGGGGGTCTAAATGATCTCAGGGGGTCAAAATGTTCTTCTAAAGGGGTCTAAATGGGTGTTAGGGTTCTAAAGTGTCTACAGGGTCTTAAATGGTCTTAGGGTTCTAAAGGCCCAAAAGGATCTTAAGTGTTACAGGGGTCTTGAAGGATCTTAAAGGTCTTAAGAGTTTTCGGGGTCTCAATCAGTCTTAGGGTTGTAAAGGGTCAAAAGGGTTTATGGGTCTTGGGGTTCTTACATATTAATACACATACTCGCGTTCTGTGAGAACAAACAGCCAACCAAATGGGCCCAAATGTCATACCATCTCCTCTGGTGAGGGTCACTAGAACGGCACTCCTTAGAGCACGCACATACATCAACCAAGCTGAATAGTTTAGGTATTGTATCTCACCGATAGGCTGGATCTGGATCCGGACCTTAACCAAAATACAATTGGCTAGTTCTTGTCAACTATCCAAAGCACCCCACAAGTTTTGTCCCAATCCGTTCACAACGCTTTGAGATATCATGCTATCTATCACATTTCATCCTATCTCTTAAAAGTGACGAATCACTTGCAAAAACAACAAGCTGAATACCACGAATGACCCCGACGTTGAATGAAAGCTGATTACCAAATGATGTTGATACTTGGGCAGCCGATTACCAGACAATACAAACGCGTGAGGCCGCTCGAAGCAAAGACCTCCATTCTCAAGAGAAATGTATTTCCAACGTCATCACACAATTTTCAAACCCGCGCTCACAGCCGTTAAATAAATACTCTGAATTCTTGTAAATCATGGCTTTCTCCACGAAGTGTTGGTATTCAACAGAAAGGACCCTAAGACCACCGAAAAATTCAATCTCTCATGAGATAAGGCTGACATAGGGCGCCATGGTTCCTCCAGGACTCCGCGGCGTCATGTGACCCACCAGCTCATGGTCCGATGAAATGTTGAAACATTTTAAAAGTCCGTTTTTCACCGGAATTCTTTTGGATACTTATAGAGCACGTCAACAAACCTTCGAGAATATAAGCCAAGATCAAATAGACGCTACCGATAAGCAGTCTCCCAGGGGGACACGGTACGAGGTCAAGCAGTGAACGGAAAGCTTGTGGTGTTCCTTTCAATATCCAACGGTTATTTGAATTTAATACATTTTCCTCGTGAAAAGTGTGTTTCCGCTCGGATTTTACGAATAATTATCTACGTTAAGACTGTAGCTCCACCAGAAGTTCCCAAAAGTGAAAACAGAAATCGAATGGAACTTAAGATAGCCTCGTGAGACGACATGGACGCCGATGGAAGCCGATGGAAGCCTCCTCGAGGTGCAATGCATTCCACACAGACCGAGGATACAAAAGATTCAAATTTCACAAATTTTGATGCAACCGAGTGTGAATCAACCTTAGCGACTGCGAAAAGTGAAAACAGGATTTTAATTGAACTTAAAAAAAAAAATTGAAAACCCCTCCTATTGACAGAGTTAAACGTCGGGGTCAAAAGTGTTGTATCCGGATCTGCATCCTGATCTTTGCGAAAATCCAATCAATTCATCCTGATCACGTACACCATCTGTCCACTATGTTTTATCCAAATTTGTCAATCTTTTAAGTTATCCTGCTCACAGACAGACATACATACAGACAGACAGACAGACAGGCATGAAAGTATAACCTCCAACCACCTTTATTGCCGGAGAAAGCGAAAGGCCGGATCTGCATCCGGACCTGAACCAAAATCGAATTGGCTTGTTCCTGTCACCCAACCAACGTATCCAAGTTTTGTCATAATCCGTTCACAACGTATTGAGATATCATGCTATATATCGTTTTTGGATCTATTTCTCAAAGGTGAAGACTCAAATGAAGAATAATTTTTGTTTTTTATATTACGCGATCTGCATCCATCACTAAAATTGAATCAATTCGTCCTTGCGACACATCCAACCTGTCCATCAAGTTTCGTCCGAATCCGTCAAAAACTTTTTGAGATATCATGCCATATATTAGTTTATCCCGATCTCTCAATGCTGAAGAATCGCATAAAAAAAATTTTCAGATCCGGATCTTCACCAATTCGTCCTTGTCAAACTCCCAACATGCCCACCAAGTTTTATTGAAATCCGTCCACAACTTTTTGAGATATCGTGCTATATTTAGTTTTTGGCCCTATCTCTCAATGTTGAATAATCACTTTTAAAAGTCTAGTAGTAGGATCCGGATCCGGATCTTCATTAAAATCGAATCATTTCTTCCTTGTCACACACTGAACCTGTGCACAAAATTTCATCAGAATCCGTCCACAACTTTTTGAGATATCCTGCACACAAACAGACAGGTGTGAAAACACAACTTCCTTCCACCTTCGGTGGTGAAGGTAACAATAAAAAATTAAACCAAGACTGACCCAATATCAAACTTTGAGTTAAGTTTTTTTTTCTCTTTATTTTGACCCCTGTGAGCCCCAAGTCACCACCACCTGGGGCATTAGTTGGGGATCAAATCCCCCAAAATCGTTACATATTTAATGATTCACCCAATGTTGATTGCATATGCAAAGTTTCATTTAAAAATGTTTAGAAACGTACCCGTACATTGCATTTTTTGGTGTTTCACCTTTTGATCCTACCCCAGGGGGGCACGGTTAACAATAATACGGCTCTCGCACCATCTTGGCATGTGATGATCATAACTACGAGGTTGGAGGCGATAGCGTGATGGATGAACAGACGGAGAGATGGAACCGATGACAATGTTCTCCCCACATCCACGTTTTAAAAAAAGCATAGGGATAATAATAATAATAATAATAATAATAATAATAATAATAATAATAATAATAATATGATGGTGTGAGGGGGACACAGGGAGAATCAATGTGGACACACAGTTAGAGTAGTAGTCGTAACAATCGTAGAAGCACCTGAACCAAAAGTACTACTTTTACGACTACTACTGCTACAAGTACAACTACTACTACTGCTACCACAATTAAGTCCACATTCTTGTGCAGTCAGCCAGGGATCATCCTTCCCCAAAATCATTAATGAACTGGCTGACCAGGCCTGACGTGAGAATGAAGGTGCAACAATTTGGAAATAGGTCAGGATACCGGGCAATAACTTCACATACTCTTTGTGAAGGACACCATGGGATCTTTACCATCTACCAAATAACCAGTAATGGAAGATGGATCATCTCGCTTATCATCCTTCAAAGGGACAGCACACGTATTGATGTCCTTCCCTGCATGGGAAACACCAGAGTGGCGGTGTCTCGCGAGGTTGAGATTCAGACCTATGCGAGACAACTCAAAGGTGAGCGCAGTTACCTCTAAGCTTTCCGAACAAACCTAACCAACACCTATTCAGAATTCCATCAACATAGACTCTTACAGTTGGAAATTTGAGTCAGATATATCACGCTGGTATTTTTCTCAGTAGTTTTTGTGAGAAATCCACATCGTTGCAATTTAAAGACTGAACCCTGAACTTTCAATCAAAGCTCATATGTGGGATTGAAACTCTGATCCAATTTCAGATAAACCTGGTTTATGATGAACCTCCATAATGTAAAACCAATTCCTCAAGAAAAATAATTTCCCCGTTTTGCTTCAGGGACTGTTGCGTGTAACACCCAATGGTTGTGCATTCATCTTGAATGGGAGAGCAAAACTATCCTCAAATCCTCCGCAAACACCGATAAGTTTGTTTCTTCACTTTAGACACATTACAGTGGATTAGCATAGGGACAATCGTAGTAACTGGAAAAAGAAAATGCAAGAACCGTAAAAACACAAAAAGTACACTTTGAAAAATACTCCTCCATGAGCCTCGACACTGTCGCCCCCAAACGACAATACAATACAAGGGAATTTAGCACAAACCAACTTCAGTAATGCTGGTGATATGAAAATAAGAACAATGAAATCTTCCATTGGTGCTGGATAAGGAAAAAAATTTTTTTTTCCCCAAGGATCACAGATTTAAACTGGGAGGTTTGGGTATGGAAATCACAGCCCCACATTGATCGGAGGCCAATATTTGAGTGAGGAAGAGAAATGCACATCTCACCTGTTCCTTTTTTCAAAACGCATTTTCACTGTGGTTCCTGCTCAGGTAGCAAGACAGACCCTGGCTCGTCAACCTGCAAGCTGCACAGAAGTTAACCGGATTCGGTCCGTGGTTCTTGGCCACTGCACAACAGTAAACTAGACTCGGTCTGGGGTTCTTGGCCACTGTACAACAGTTAACTAGATTCTGTCCGTGATTCTTGGCCACTGCACAACAGTTAACTAGATTTGGTCTGGGTTCTTGGCCACTGCACAACAGTTAACTAGATTCGGTCTGGGGTTCTTGGCCACTGCACAACAGTTAACTAGATTCGGTCTGGGGTTCTTGGCCACTGCACAACAGTTAACTAGATTTGGTCTGGGTTCTTGGCCACTGCACAACAGTTAACTAGATTCGGTCTGGGGTTCTTGGCCACTGCACAACAGTTAACTAGATTCGGTCTGGGGTTCTTGTCCACTGCACAACAGTTAACTAGATTTGGTCTGGGTTCTTGGCCACTGCACAACAGTGAACTAGATTTGGTCTGGGTTCTTGGCCACTGCACAACAGTTAACTAGATTCGGTCTGGGGTTCTTGGCCACTGCACAACAGTTAACTAGATTCTGTCCGTGATTCTTGGCCACTGCACAACAGTTAACTAGATTCGGTCTGGGGTTCTTGGCCACTGTACAACAGTTAACTAGATTTGTTCTGGGGTTCTTGGCCACTGTACAACAGTAAAATAGATTCGGTCTGGGGGTTCTTGGCCACTGTACAACAGTAAACTAGATTCAGTCTGGGGTTCTTGGCCACAGTACAACAGTTAACTAGATTCGGTCTGGGGTTCTTGGCCACTGCACAAGCAGTAAACTAGATTCTGTCCGTGATTCTTGGCCACTGCACAACAGTAAACTAGATTCGGTCTGGGGTTCTTGGCCACTGCACAACAGTTAACTAGATTTGGTCTGGGTTCTTGGCCACTGCACAACAGTGAACTAGATTTGGTCTGGGTTCTTGGCCACTGCACAACAGTTAACTAGATTCGGTCTGGGGTTCTTGGCCACTGCACAACAGTTAACTAGATTTGGTCTGGGTTCTTGGCCACTGCACAACAGTTAACTAGATTCGGTCTGGGGTTCTTGGCCACTGCACAACAGTTAACTAGATTCGGTCTGGGGTTCTTGGCCACTGCACAACAGTTAACTAGATTTGGTCTGGGTTCTTGGCCACTGCACAACAGTTAACTAGATTCGGTCTGGGGTTCTTGGCCACTGCACAACAGTTAACTAGATTCGGTCTGGGGTTCTTGGCCACTGTACAACAGTTAACTAGATTTGTTCTGGGGTTCTTGGCCACTGTACAACAGTTAACTAGATTCGGTCCGTGGTTCTTGGCCACTGCACAACAGTTAACTAGATTCGGTCTGGGGTTCTTGGCCACTGCACAACAGTTAACTAGATTCGGTCTGGGGTTCTTGGCCACTGCACAACAGTTAACTAGATTTGGTCTGGGTTCTTGGCCACTGCACAACAGTTAACTAGATTCGGTCTGGGGTTCTTGGCCACTGCACAACAGTTAACTAGATTCTGTCCATGATTCTTGGCCACTGCACAACAGTTAACTAGATTCGGTCCCGGGTTCTTTGCCACTGTACAACAGTTAACTAGATTCGGTCTGGGGTTGATGGTCACTGCACAACAGTTAACTAGATTCGGTCTGGGGTTCTTTGCCACTGTACAACAGTTAACTAGATTCGGTCCGTGGTTCTTGGCCACTGTACAACAGTTAACCGGATTCGGTCCGTGGTTCTTGGCCACTGCACAACAGTTAACTAGATTCGGTCTGGGGTTCTTGGCCACTGCACAACAGTAAACTAGATTCGGTCTGGGGTTCTTGGCCACTGTACAACAGTTAACAAGATTTGTTCTGGGGTTCTTGGCCACTGTACAACAGTTAACTAGATTCGGTCTGGGGTTCTTGGCCACTGTACAACAGTTAACTAGATTCAGTCCGTGGTTCTTGGCCACTGCACAACAGTTAACTAGATTCGGTCTGGGGTTCTTGGCCACTGTGCAACAGTTAACCAGATGTGGTCTGAGGTTCTTTACCACTGTACAACAGTTAAACAGATGTAGTCTGGGGTTCTTGGCCACTGTACAACAGTTAACCAGATGTGGTCTGGGGTTCTTCACCACTGTACAACAGATAACCAGATGTGGTCTGGGGTTCTTGGCCACTGTGCGACAGTTAACCGGATTCGTCCGTGGTTCTTGACCACTGCACAACAGTTAACCGGATTCGTCCGTGGTTCTTGGCCACTGCACAACAGTTAACTAGATTCGGTCTGGGGTTCTTTGCCACTGTACAACAGTTAACTAGATTCTGTCCGTGGTTCTTGGCCACTGTACAACAGTTAACTAGATTCGGTCCGTGGTTCTTGGCCACTGCACAACAGTTAACTAGATTCGGTCTGGGGTTCTTGGCCACTGTGCAACAGTTAACCAGATGTGGTCTGGGGTTCTTCACCACTGTACAACAGTTAACCAGATGTGGTCTGGGGTTCTTGTCCACTGTACAACAGTTAACCAGATGTGGTCTGGGGTTCTTGGCCACTGTACAACAGTTAACCAGATGTGGTCTGGGGTTCTTGTCCACTGTACAACAGTTAACCAGATGTGGTCTGGGGTTCTTGGCCACTGTGCGACAGTTAACTGGATTCATTCTGAGTTGTTGGTCACCTTGGGAATTTGCATGATGATAAGACATCTCACCCAGTATTTACTGCTGCTAGAAAAGGACTGAAGTCTTGCATGTATTACACTATTTTCCGCAGAGGCTGCTGCCCAGTGGTTGTGCTTGAGATGTAATAAAGACTCTCAATAAAGTGTTTCTTGTGAGTCTACAGCACAGTAGTTCATCAGGAGAAGCAGCAAATGTTCTATGCAAGCACTTAGATGACGAACAGCGTTCTCTGGGGTTTTTGGCTTGTTGGAGGCTTTTCACCACCTTAGGATTAAAACCCCTGGGAAACTTGTGCCAGAGATATAGCTGCTTGACAGTAAGTACGAAATGCAAATGCATACCACAATCTTCCCTGGGTAATTGTCGATGAATGCCCAAGTGCGTGCGCATGCATATAAATATGGAGATAAATTCCGCAGAACCTGTTTCGAAAGGTCTCTTAAATAAAAGGGGAGAAAAAAAAAAACAACAAAACAATCAAAAGCAAAAAGGGAAAGCAAAAAAAAAAATATCCTTGCAACTTAATTTACTGAATATATAATATATTTGTCCATATGTTAAACATTCAGGAAATTAAGTTTCCCGCTGCAGGATTTCATTATCGGCATCAGAAGATATTACTGTTTAATAATTGACCTGCCTGTGTTTTTGATGCCAGTTCATCAATCACACGTAACATTGTTTCTTTGTCATCATCATCAATGTCCCAGACCTTTCCCGAGCGATGGTGATGCCGAAGTAGTTTCTTGGTGAGGGTCACGCCGGGTGGTTTAGCATTGCCTACCCAGCAGCCAGTCGGGCAGTGGGAATTTGTAATTTGTTCAAGGTTCCGGCAATAACTCGCAGACTCTTTATGAAAGAAACCATAGGATCTTCAAAGAACACCAATGCAAAGTGCTGGCAAGTAACTTTTCCGGATCAACGTCTTTCCGACGAACGGTGCACTTTGTGATGCCTCACCCTGCATGTGGAACACCAGGAAAACAGTTTGATGACTGGATCTGGAGTCAAACCGAAGCGAGACAGTTCAAACGTGAGTGTGAGTACCTCTCGGCCATCCCACCAGTTATCTTTAACCCCCCCCCTCCACCCCACCAAAAAAAATACGAACAGCATCGGGAAAAAAGGTGTCTGACTTCCAAATGGTGGGGCAACTTAGCATAACAATTGTGCATTTTGTGAGGAAAGCACCAAATTTGGCACACTGGTAGCCTATCACATTATGAACATATTTGGATATTGGGCCATCTCAAATTCAGCCGCTGATGGCTGTGGCAGCCATTTTCCACTGCCATCAAAAATTTTGAGATGGCCCAATATCCAAATATGTTAATAATATGATAGGCTACTAGTGTGCCAAATTTTGTGCTTTCCTCACAAAATGCACAATTGTTATGCTAAGTTGCCCCACTAAAAGGATTGTTTTGATCAGAATTGGATTGCTCAAGGTCCAAAGAGTGAAATTATTAACTTTTCGTAATTTTTGAGAAATATTTCGTAGGTGTCATCACAATGACTGAAGTTAAAGCAAAAGCTATCTAATTGGCAGGACATGACACAGTAAACTACTTTCATGCGCTATCAGGTTATTTTCCTGTGTCTAATGAACTTTTAGGTTTTTACAAACACCTGTGCAAGCTGTCTTTGTCTTCTTGGTAAAAATAAATTACTGTGCAGTCATGCTCGAGTAATGATTAGTCACGCAGCATGTAACTAGTATTCCGCATTCATTGTTGTTATGGATGGGATTTGATAGCCAATAAAAAACCCCTTAAAACCAGCCAATCTGTCCTAAAGGATAATGAGTGAGCTTTTGGTTCTGAAAAACTCAGATGACATCACGTCCTGTAAGATAATTTCCAATCGCACATTCTTCTCTTGGAAAATGAGGATAATTTGTTCCTTATTTGCTAATTGGATATGCTTGCTGTTGACTTAATGGTTAGGGTGGTGGGCTTGGGATCCTCGGATCCTGAGTTCATAATCCCACGTGGTTGTTGAATTAATACCAGGTGGGGTTGACTGAATAATATTTTACTTTGCAATAATTCTTTTATTACTTCATGAACACCAGCAATTGTACTGGCCCAGCGGTACGCACACGTCCCTTGTCTCTACTGGGTTCGAATCCCGACCCAGCTATAAACTGTCATCCCAGGTTTTGACAGGTAGGACGATTCATCAATGCGTGTGCCGTCCCTCGCAAGGATGTTAAACTGGGCATCCCATCTGCTGGCATTAGTTGGTGGACATTAAAGATCCCACGGTGTCCTTCGCGAAGATTAGGCGAGCTATCTCCCGCCCATAAACAAATTACTAGTTCCTGTCACAACTATTGCTGGGAGCACCTGGGAGTGCATAAATTGGCAAACTACCCAGTAAAACCTTTGCCAATAAATTGCTTCGGCAGCACGGACACTCTGTAACAGAGTATAGTACATTATGATCAGAACAACAATTGTAGCATTGTTTAAGAATAAACAATGCATTATACTGAAGCCGAATCATACGTGAATTTTTATGACGTTCAATATGAAAAACAAAATATTTCGAGAGTATTGATAGCCGATGACAAAATTTTAGATGCACGAGTAAAAAGTATTACCTCCGCCACCGAAGGTGGATGAAGGTAATGTTTTCACCCCTGTCTGTCTGTTTGTCTGTTTGTCTGTGAACAGGATATCTCAAAAAGTTGTGGACGGATTTTGACAGAACTTGGTGGACAGGTTGGGTATGTAGCAGGGAATAATTGATTTGATTTTTATGAAGATCTCAATCTGGATCCGAGAATTTTTAAAGTGATTCTTCACTATCAAGTGATCAGGGGAAAACAAAATATTGCAGGATATCTCAAAAAGTTGTGGACGGATTCAGACGAAACTTGTTCGGCAGGTTGGGTATGTAGCAGGGAATAATTGATTTGATTTTGTTCAAAATCACAATCCGGATCTGGATCCGAGATTTTCTTGTTTTAATGAAACGGAAGACCAAGAAGGAACCCGAAGAAGTAAAGAGCAAAGATTGAGTCATCAGGAGGGACCTGGATAGGAATCAGGTTTCAAGCGCAACTCAGCTTCCCTCAAACCCATTCAGACGTAGCCAAGTGAACCTTATAGAAAAATTTCTGCAAGAATTCACTTCCCCTTACACAGATAGATAAAGAAAAATATATAAAAAAGTAAAAGAGATAAAAGAAGAAAAAGCAAGAATTAGAAAGAAGAGAATTATGAAAATAAAACAAATAAATAAATAATAAAAATAAATAAAATAAAAAGATAGAAAGAAATGTGAAAGCAACAAACAACAAAGATGTCGGGAAGAACCCGGACAGTTGGATGTCAGCAGTTACTCCCCAGGCTCAAACGCAGCAACATGTATAAACTCCCAAAGTTTGTACAACATGTACAAACTCCCAAAGTTTGTACAACATGTACAAACTCCTGATATGTCAGCGGGGAAGCATTGTCCACACAGCATCGGGATATGGTACGAGCATCATGAAACGGAAGACCTTCACCATTGAGTGAAAACGATATATCGCACAATATCTGAAAAAATTACGGACGGATTTGGACGAAACTTGCTGCATGAGTTGGGAAAGTGACAAAAACAAGCCAATTAAATTTTAGTTCAGGTACGAATCCAGATCCAGCCTGTCAGTGGGATAGAAAACTTAAACGAATCAGCCTGGCAGAGGTATGAGCTCTACCGAACGGCCGTTCTAGTTACACATGTGCTCGTGCGGAAACAAATAATGTCTCCAGCAGTGAAAAAATTGAAATTGGATGAAAGTAAGTCCTGTGCGACAGACATGGTGCAAATAGAATCTAAATTAAACTGTGGACGAATGATTGTGTCATATTATCAGATGTCATGGTTTTCTGTTTAATACAGAAGCAAGTTAAAAGTCTGTCCACTTGAACTCCTGTGCAAATGGAGGAAAGTGAAATACTGGCCTGATAATTTACCCTGTGCTCGTAAAGTGAAGAGCTGGGTTAAGCGATTGGTCGTGTATGTGTGCCGTACGTACGTGCATACGTATGTATGTATGTGTCTGCATTTAAAAAATACATTTTCTCAGCAACTGTTAAGTCTGATTGACACAAAATTTTCCAAATCGGTGCGCCTCCTTTTTTGACTCAAAATTATGACGGCATCGGTCACGTGGTACAGGCACCACCTTGGAAAACCCCCCCTCCCAAAAAAACTTTGCACCTCTATAATCTCCAAAATCACTCCATGGAAAAAATTGACACATGACTCATTGTCAAGTACTCCCCATGGGGAATAAGATGTGTTAATGATGACGTCATCATTCAACAGGTACAACGCTTCATTCGATAAAGGCCCAGTCACACCTTGACGTTTTAGCCAGCAATGGCAACGTATAAAAACGCACGTAAAACGTTGGCATACGCTGGAGTTTTGAGGTTTTTTTTCAAGTTTTGGTCGTATTCATAACGTGTTGGTCGTATGCATAACGTATTAGTAACAGGCACAGAACGTTTCGTTGTGTTAAAGATAACTTATACCAACGAATGCTTAGCCTGTTGTCGGCGTTCACAACCTATGCCCAACGATAGTTTAACTTAGGCATAGCGCGCTGCACGAATCGCCGCCAAACTCGTGGCGTTCTCTGTTAAAAAGCTGCCGCACGCCGATTTAAATCATAACCGCCTGAAAATTGGAAGTGTCAACATCGCAGTCACACCTTGACGATTTAGCTAGCGTATGCCGACCTATGAAAAATGTGTCTAAAACGCTGGGACACGTCGAATACGGTATGGGTAAGTTGTGTATACGTTGGGAGTACGTTGAAAAACGATGAAGTACGCTGGCATATTATGTGGTACGTCTAGTACGTCGTGAAATTTCAAGCATGCTGAAAATTTTATGACGTACTCGACATATGGCTCACAAGTTCCGCATACGCTGGCATAAGTTCTCGGCACGTTCCGCAATCGTTTACACACGTCGGCCACATGTTACTTGTAAGTTACTCATAAGTCGAAACACGTCGAGGTAATGTTTAGCATACCCGAAACTTAATTTTTAACCTACGAGTAACGTGCTTTGAACCTATGAGTAGCGTGCTTTGAACCTATGTGTAACGTATCTCAAACGCACATTGGCGTATGTGGACGAATTTGATTGCGTCTTCCGGACGACCACAGAACTTACTGAACGTGTTTCTAACTTACATCCACCGTATAATGGCGTATTGGCAGCGTTTAGGGGAATTGGTATATATACAAATGGGATTCACAAGAGGAACCCGTCAGTGTTCCAGCCCTCCATGTTGAGTAGATGTCAATGGCAGTAGTAGTAGTAGTAGTAGTAGTAGTAGTAGTAGTAGTAGTAGTAGTAGTAGTAGTAGTAGTAGTAGTAGTTCGAGAGAATTTAGTGTTGTCATGTTAGTAGTAGTAGTATTAGTATTAGTAGTGTAGTAGTAGTAGCAGTAGTAGTTCGAGAGAATTTAGTGATGTCGATGTTCGTAGTAGTAGTAGTAGTAGTAGTTCGAGAGAATTTAGTGATGTCGATGTTAATAGCAGTAGTAGTAGTAGTTCGAGAGAATTTAGTGATGTCGATGTTAATAGCAGTAGTAGTAGTAGTTTGAGAGAATTTCGTGATGTCGATGTTGGTAGTAATAGTAGTTCGAGAGAATTTAGTGTTGTCAATGTTAGGAGTAGTAGTATTAGTAGTAACAGTAGTAGTTCGAGAGAATTTAGTGATGTCGATGTTAGTAGTAGTAGTATCAGTAGTAGTAGTTCGAGAGAATTTAGTGATGTCGATGTTAGTCGTAGTAGTATCAGTAGTAGTAGTTGGAGAGAATTTACTGATGTCGATGTTGGTAGTAGTAGTAGTAGTAGTAGTAGTAGTAGTAGTACTTTCAAGTAACGTGTTGCAAATTGTGAACAACGTTCGTGTAGCGTGTTTACAAAACGTTACTCATAGGTTTGAAATAAGTTTCGGGTACGCTAAACATTACCTCGACGTGTTTCGACTTATGAGTAACTTACAAGTAACGTGTTTCAACGTGTGTCAACGATCGCATAACGTGCCTACAACTTATGGCCAGCGTAGCGGAACATGTGAGTCATACGCTGGCATACGTCGTAAAATTTCAAGCATGAAAAAATTCGAGGAAAACCGAAAAGTACAACGTTTAAAGCCAGCGTACAACGACGTATGGCAGTGTTTTTCAGCGTGCTCTCAATGTTATCAAAACTTACCCATAACGTATTCGACGTGTACCAGCGTTTTACACAAATTTTCCAAAAATCGGCATAAGCTGGCTAAAACGTCAAGGTGTGACTGGGCCTTAAGGAATGAAAAAAAAAATTCGGTGCAACTGTTGGTCCAATTAAAACGAAATTTTAACCATAGGTGTACCTCCTCCTGCAGGAATTTATAATGATAATTATGATGTCATAGGTCACATGGCACCGGTTCCATCTTGGAAAAATCAAAAAAATTTGTACCTCTATATCTGTGAAAACGCTCCATGGAAAAATTGAAACATGGCTAATTATCAACCACTCTCCATGGGGAATCTGATATATTCATGATGATGTCATCGGTGCCTTCATTATGACATCATAATTCCACAAGTGCAATGCTTGATCCGGTCAGTATGAAAAATACTTATCAGCAATGGTTGAAACCGCTAACCCATCGATGCAAACTTTAACTCATTGATCAACTACCTATGGGATATATAGTTTGATAAAAGTGACATCATTGGTCACTGGTCTGGCACCATATTGATAGAAGAGGAAATAAAAACCTTAACAAAGACAGAAGATTTGGCTTGCACCAAGTCCTTCTCAAGACTGTGCAGGGTCTTCTATGAATACCATCTAGTTTTGTTTTGTGGCAAGGTCTGTCTTTTCTGTTTCCAGTGAATGATCAAAAATGTATTGCATGAACATCTGAGCACTGCGACAGAACAAGCATACCTTTATGCTCCATTACTATCATGACAATGATATATACTTTGAAGATAACGACATCATCTATCAAGTTCATGTAGTTTGCCATTGAACAGCAGACGACGATAAAGACTTGTGACATCTTACTAACCTTGATCTTACTAACCCTAACCTAAGAGTTCGTGTAATCCTTGGATTGGAATAAATATGATAATTTGTGGGGTAAGTCGAAAGTACTGTGGTCCAAATACTGCTCTCATTGTCACTTTAGGAGATGTTATATTGCCTTAAAAATGGAAAATAGATGATGAAAATGTTAACATTGAAAAATAAAATAAGTGACGTTATAAAAGGGTGCAAGGAAGAAGAGAGGAAAAAAGTTAGAGATAGAGAGAGAGAGATATAGATAGATAGATAGATAGATAGATAGATAGATAGATAGATAGATAGATAGATAGATAGAGAGAGAGAGAGAGAGAGAGAGAGAGAGAGAGAGAGAGAGAGAGAGAGAGAGAGAGAGAGAGAGAGAGAGACAGAGAGAGAGAGAGAGAGAGAGAGAGAGAGAGAGAGAGCAGGAAAGGATTATCAGGGGAAATTAATTTAAGTGGCAAACAAATGGGGAAGCAGGTGGGTAAGAATGGATGGTAAAATCTATTAATTAAGTGTATGTGTAATAATTAGATGACCCCATTTTGTTTAGAGGTTGGCAGGATAGCCTCGACATATGCACAATCACTTCTGAGCTGTCTTGTCTCGGTTCAACCGTCAGTGCAGATATTATAAACTGTCATCCTGGTGTTTTGTATGCTGGGTGAGACATCAACGTGTGTACCGTCCCTCGGATGGACGTTAAACTGGGTGTTCCACCTGTTCGGAATAGTCGGTGGACGTTAAAGAACCGATGCTGTCCTTCAAGAATATTATTCGAGTTATCACTGGCATGCTGAACAAATGACGAATTCCCTGACCAATAGCAGGAAGGCAAAGCCAAACCACTCAAGTGTGATTCTTTCCATGAAGCTGCTTTGGCAGCACTGAACCTGCCTTTTGGCAGAACACCATAATAAAAAAAAACTTATTGTGGAGTTTATAATTACACATCAAAAGGTTGGAATTAAAACCCAAACTTACTAAATGTCACAGACATCTGAACATTTGTGCAAAAAAAACCAAGAAGCTTAAACAACAGCTATCTGAACGATGAGCTGAGGTATCATTCTGAAATAAAACTGCAAGTTGTTGTTTGCATCCAAGATAAGTGTATCACTGATGATGAAGATATCCGATACAGATAACTCAATGATGGATGACAGATTATTACATCAACTGCCATTCAAAAATGAATGCAATACCTTGATTGGTAGAGTTGGAATACTTCTTCGTATATTCGCAGCAAAAGTATCAATAAACTGCTGTGAAATTAAATCAAGAATCTTAATCATCAGAACATGTAATGGAAACCCTGAGATAAATGCAATAGCTCGTGATAGTCCAACAAATACATCAGATAAGAGTACGGTGAAATAATTTCACAAAGTCTTAGGTCAGAAAATGATTGATGTTCCTCAACACAAAATTTGGTTAATTGGTGAGGAGTTCACTGCTAAGCTAGGTTTGCCTTTCACAAACACATCTCACAGAGAATAAACGAATCCTAATACTGGTAGTCAACATACCGGGACATTGAGGGCCAGCATGGACCCCCGAAGCAGTGACCTCCACTCTCGACGCCCATGTCAAAATGGTATTGACTTTATGAACGAACTTGGATTATTAGAACATTATCTAATGTACAATTAAAAAAAATGTGAACAATGGATGTTTACTTATTCTTCAACATCCAAAGTCCAAACAGACGATATTATTGCTTCCCATATGCTCCGCCGTTCCAGATCCGGATGTATATCATTGAAGCTTCAAATAGCATGATAAAACGAATTATGACTGGTGAGATTCCAAGAGTAAACAAGAAAATATTAACCCCATTAACTTATTCCAATATCTCATAGTATTGTTATGGACGTGGGGTCTGGTGTTATTACAAGGGAGCTCTATCTGACTTGTCCTGAGGCTGCCAGAAACAGATAACTCTGCAGTGTGACGGGTTGCTCGGTGAATTAGAACCGCTGAGCTTAGCAGGGATTTCATTCCTTGGTTACGCATTACCTTATCATTGGCATGGCAACCCTAATTAGGGGTCATACCCTCAACAGCCACCCATATATTTATCATGTACAGCCGAGCAAACTATGAATGGCTGTTGGCTAATCACGGAGCTAATCATTGTGGCAAAACTTCCCGTCTAACTAAACTTACACAGAATGTAGGACCAATGGTGGAAAGGACAAAAGCAAGCAGGCTGGAAAAGTTTAGCAGTCTAACACGAAAATTTATTCAACAAGCACAAGGTTTATTCATTTAGCAATGGCAGGTATTTATGATAGCAATCATGAACATGTGTTTACAATGGATGGACAAAATCACAATGAAAAGGCACAAGAGAACAGTAATTATTCTTAATGCTTACAGAGCCCTCTTACACGTTCTTATTTATGTTAGACACAGGACATGGAGATCAATCATTCTGGAGAAGTGTAGAGAGAAAAAAAAAAAGAGTGCAGAATTGAGCATGGAGACAGATCCTCCTAAGCTTACACACATGTGTGCAAGCTCATACCATGTGCAAATTCGCACAGCATCCAAGCTCGTGCCACATGCAAGCTTGTACCGTGTGCAGACTGACACAGCATGCAGTGTACGAGCTCGTACCACATGCAGACTTCTACAGCATGCAGCATACAAGCTCGTACCATGTGCAGACTCGTGCAGCATGCAAGCTCGTACCACATGCAGACTCACACAGTGTGCAGCGTCCAAGCTCATACCGTGTGCAGACTTGCACAGCATTCACTGTGCAAGCTCACACCATGTACAGAGTTGCACAGCATGCACCATGCAAGCTCATACCGTGTGCAGACTCACACAACATGCAAGGTGCAAGCTCATACAGTGTGCAGATGCACAGAGCATGCAGGATGCAAGCTCGTACCGCATGCAGATTCGTGGAGAGTGCAAGCTTCCCCTTGGTAACCCTCACAGTCCGGACATGCAGACGTGAGCTCAGGCTTGGCCAAATGACTCATGGTAAGGTGAGCTTGATGGACAAGAGCGAGATGTCCTAGCAAATAAGACGAGTCAAGACCACTCCTGCAGGCGATGTGTGGTGGATCAGAGCACTATGAGACAAAACCTTCCGAGAGATGGGGCGAGTTGGCAGATCTAGATGTGTGATGGATCAAGATGTGTGGTGAACGAGAGTGCTTGCCATCCATTCTACTACGGAAGTCTACTACTACGAAACAGAGGTTAAGCTGTTCGGCCTTCCACAACCGACTTCACTCGGTTTCACATTCTCCCGCTCTGGAGGTCAAACTGATCTGCTCTGTATGGAGGTTTCGTTATCTAGGCTTCTGCAAACACTTGATCAACTCTATTTTAACATTCCTTTGCTATGGAGGTCAAAACTATCTGTGTTTTACAACCACCGAGAAAGGATGTGTTGTTATTGTTTTCATTGAACATCATCGATGACAGTGAACACATATGACACACACACACACACACACACACACACACACACACACACACACACACACACACACACACACACACACACACACACACACACACACACACACACACACACACACACACACACACACACACACACACACGACGTCAGCTGCAATGAACAGCTGCAATGTTAATTATCC
This sequence comes from Eptatretus burgeri, assembly GCF_056783735.1. NCBI lineage: Eukaryota > Metazoa > Chordata > Myxini > Myxiniformes > Myxinidae > Eptatretus > Eptatretus burgeri. The sequence goes on along the minus strand of NC_140965.1, from coordinate 118,191,193 downwards.
TTTAGCTCTTAATATGTTGTTTTGCTCATCAATAAAATAATTTAGAGACCACCACAAGGACAATGATTGCCCCCATTGTGTCCAAATGGGTTTTTTTTTTTTTTTTTGCAGGAATTGAAAAAAGAAAGTTTATATATTTTCCATGTACCATTAAGAATCTTTTGTTTGAGTAAACAGGTAATTCTGGTCCATTGTTTTGAAGTAATGGTGATTCATGACGTGTGAACTAGTGACAGGTAATTTGTGACGTGTGTCATGGGGGGTGGTTTCGGATGTGGAATGGAAAAGCAGGGAGGGATTTTAGATGGAGGAATGAAAGGGTGGATTCAGATGAAGTGATACGGAGTTTGAAAGCGAACATGTCGAGGGACCGGCAATGGATGGGCAGCTTGAGCCATATAAGGATCCAAAGATGGATTGATAGATTGAGAGACTAAAGAGAAACTGAACATTCTAACTCACGATGCATCTCCCTTCCAAAGTCCCTCGACACAAAAGGTACGAAATCTATCTCACATAAAGGAAATATATATCTGTCTGGAGAAAAATCATATACGTCTATGAATCCATTTGCGGGACTTTTCCGTAACTGCAACCGTATTATATATACGGAGGGATATTTTTATTTTAAGAGCATTGTCTCTGACCATTGCATTCTCACTTCTCACATCAAAGTTAGTCAATATGCAATAAAATTTAATAAAGAACACCAACAGACGAAATGATGATTAGCAAGTTCAAGATTCAAATGAAGACATAAGGATTTGTTTCACAACTGAATAATAATAAAATGAAATGAATAAATAAACAAGAAGAAGACGTCATGCAGAACATGATACTTGCAAATTCCATAAAACAAATTTGACTTCAAAAATAATTGGTGGTTGAATTCAATGACCAAATATGAAACTCCTCTTCAAATTTCAAGTAAATCGGATGAAAATAGACAATTTTAGAAATTCGGCCTATGTTGTCCTTTTGGTCTGTGATCACCTCAAAAATAATTGGTGGTTGAATTCAGTGACCTGATATGTAAATCCTCTTCAAATTTCAAGTCAATGAGACAAAAATTGAGGATTTTAGAAATACCTCCTTAGTTGCTGACCTTGGGCCTATGTTGACCTTTTGTTCGATGTTGACCTAAAAAAAAAATAGGTTGGTTGAATTCAGTAACCTGAAATATATATCCTCTTCAAATTTCAAGTCAATCGGATGAAAATCTAGGATTTTAGAAATTCCACCTTATTTGTTGACCTTTGGACTGACTATGTTGACCTTTTGGTCCATGTTGACCTCAAAAATAATTGGTGGTTGAATTCAGTAACCTGATATGAAAATCCTCTTCAAATTTCAAGTCGATCGGAAGAAAATTGTGGATTTTAGAAATCTTATCTAAGTTGTTGACCTTTAGCCTATGTTTACCTTTTGGTCGATGTTGACCTAAAAAACGAATTGCCTCATTGAATTCAGTGACATGAAATATAAATCCTCTTAAAATCTCAAGTTAATGGGTTGAAAATTCACAATTTTATAAATTTGACCTATGTTGACCTTTGGCACAAGTGGACCTCAAAAATAATTGGTGGTTGAATTCAATGACCTGATCTGAAAATCCTCTTCAAATTTCATGTCAATCGGATGAAAATTGAGGATTTTGGAAATCTTATCTAAGTTGTTGACCTTTGGCCTATGTTGACCTTTTGGTCGATGTTGACCTAAAAAAAAAAACATACAAGGCTTGTTGATTTCAGTGACCTGAAATACAAATCCTCTTCAAATTTCAATTCAATTGGATGAAAATTGAGGATTTTAGAAATACCAAATTAGTTGTTGACCTTGGGCCTATGTTGACCTTTTGGTCCTTGTTGACCTCAAAAATAGTCGGGTGGTTTAATTAATTGACCTGAAATATAAATCCTCTTTAAATTTCAAGTTAATTGGATGAAAATTGAGGATTTTAGAAATCTCACCTAAGTTGTTAACCTTTGGCGTCTGTTGACCATTTCACCTCAAAAACAATAGCCTTCTTCCTTATTACAATCTCTAACATGTGTTGAAGTTTCGTGAAGATCAGTTTAAAATTGTGACCTTGAGGTGTTCAACAGACAGACAAACAGACAGTACAAGCCGGTAGGCGACACGGGTGGTCGCTACATAATTGCATACTAGTCATACAGTTTTTGACAGATCGGGCTGAAAAGTTTTGAAAAAGAGGTTGATTATAGTGCGCATAAAAGTCCGGAAGCCGATTTTTGATTTTCGAATAAAAAAAAATATAAAAATATTTTTCGGATTTTTTTAAAAAATTCAAAGTCCCGTTGCTAGGCAATGGTGGTGTCCATAGCAACGGTGCTCAAAAGCCTACAACTAGATCCTGGTATGAACATACCAGTCAAGTTTCATCAAAATCAGTTGACTCCTCTGGCCTCCAGAGCTGTCCATTACATACATGTAGACAAACGGAAAACCTGAGAATAACGCTAGTCTAGCGACCACCCAATAACAAAATCGACTTACCAATATACTTCAAAAATCTTCGATTGTGCAAGTAATAATCGCTTTAAAGGCTTTATGGCGGAAGCAAACAAACCTTCTGATGAATATCCATTGCTTGTAAGGACAAATCGTGAAAAGGCTTTGGAGATTGTCCCTCCCAACCCCTCAAATAAACAGCAGGATGAACACTTATTACTGTTAATTAAACAAAATATCTGATCTGAATATCTCATTATTACCTCCACCACTGAAGGTGGATGGACGTTACGTTTTCACCCCTGTCTTGAAGGGTTGTTCACACCATCTGTCTGTCTGTTTATTTGTTTGTAAACAAAATAGCTGAAAAAGTTGTTGACGGATTTGGACGAAACTTTGAGGAGTGGTTGGTTACGTGACATGAACAAAATTATTAGATTTTGATGAAGATCCAAATACAGATCTGGATCTGAGAATTTCTTAAGTGATTCTTCACCATTGAAAGATAGGCCAAAAATGACATGTAGCAGGATATCTCAAAAAGTTGTGGATTCAGGCGAAATTTGGTGGGCAGCTTGGGTATATAACAAGGAAGAATTGATTCGATTTTGGTGAAGATCCGAATTCATGAATTTTTAAAAGTGATTCTTCACCATTGAGTGATCAGGCTAAATAATTATATATAGCACAATATTTAAAAAAATTATGGACGGATTCCGACGAAACTTGGTGGATGAGTTGGTTCAGTGACAAGAACAAGCTGGTTAGATTTTACTTCAGATCCAAATTCAGATCCGGCCTATCAGTGGGATACAAAACGTAAACTAATCTGCCTGGCAGAGGCACATGTTTTAATCACCTCTTATCTTCCACCTCTTATCTTCCCCCATCCAAATCCTCGATCTTTTCTACCCCCGATAATCCACCCAAGCCCACTTCCTTCAATTTTCCTGCTTTCCTTCCTGAAAGTCCCTGTAAGGTCCATCTTCTCTTCGCTGTGTTCCCCATCCCATCCCCATCCCTCTCCCTTCCACAGTTCACCTAATGTGTCTGTTCCCCACTGTTTTGTCCCTTCCACTCCCGCCCCTCTTGTCTCATGCCTCCTTGCTGTGAGTTGTGTGTTAGCTCTCATACGAGCCTCGACCAAGGTATACAAAAAAAAAAAAAAAAAATAATAATCTTATGATTATGAAAATGTGAATATGTTACGATCTGAAATATCTTATTATGAAAGTAAAATTAAATGGGTTTAAAGATCTTTATATGAATGCATATCTGAATGATGAAGTTATAAACGAAGTTATAAACTACCTAGATGAAGAGATTGAAGAAATTAATGGCTCTTCAAATTTGACGGAAATAATGTCTGGAAGATTACATATCAATCATATTACAGGAAGGAAATCGAGAAATAAAAATAGGATTCAAGGTAAAGATCATAGAGATTGCCTATGGTTTTGGAAATGATCATTTCCAAAAGTCACTTGGAGAAGCAAGTTATGTATTATCAACGAAGATGAGCCCATAGTTCACATTATGGTGATGATGGACTACCTATGAGTACTGACCTTTCATTAGGCAGGAACTAAAGGATGTTCTTTAAGTTACAAAAAATGGAAAAGCAATCATGAAATACCAAACAAGTTCTGGGAAATAAAATAATTTCCTATCACCATTCTTCATCTTTGCATCTATATAGTTCTTTACAATTGTCTTACTTTCGTCAGAGGTAGTGAACATATTGAAAAACCTCCTAGATGTAATCATACCGTTATACAGGAAAAATAGAGGTACTACCATCGGGAGCTCAACGAGGTCTTCTTGAGTGTGATATGATGCCGTAATTGCTCACTTTAACTCACCTTGATTGACTTTCAAAAAGAAAACATTTGACTATATTCATCGGTTAAAAAATTTAAATTTATCGATCATATGATCTCTGTGAAAAGATTTTTAATGCTATTAAAGTAATTTACAAGGACAATGAAGCAATCGTTTTAACACCGGATGGAGAAACTAGATATTTTGGTATTAGCAGAACCAGTGAACTGCAAGGAGAGACATTTGTATTTCTAATAGTACTCGACGATGTGAAATAGGAGTAGAATGGTGACAAAGCAAGGACACGAGCTTGGATTTATCTTTCAACCTATATTAATAAGTATCAGAAGATATCCCACAAAGGTTATCACTGATTTACATAATGCTGATGGAATATCATCAATTAATAAGTAACAAAAAGAATGGAAATTATTATTACACAAAGTTAAATCACAAGCTGGTAATGCTGGCTTACAAATAAATGCAGGTAAGACAAAATGCATCGGGATAACCTAAATTGAGGATGTGATCACTCCTTTGATCACTTTAAATATGGACATGAAATAGAAGATGTTACAAACTGCCATTATCTTGGGTATGTAATAAGAGAAAGCTCAGAGGATATAAATTGAAGAATGGCATTAACTTGGTCAGCATTAAACCAAATTAATAAAATATGGGAGTTATTCTATCAAGACACAAAAATATGACATATTCAAGGCCATCATATCATCTGTACCTCTATATGCTGCAAAAACATGTACTTTGACCAAGGACTTGTAATATAAACTTAATGGGAACTATACAAGACTTGATAAAAAAAAGTCTGAAACATTTACCGGTCTTCGCATATAGCAAATGGAGGGATCTGCATTAAGATACAACACCATGAATAAGGAACATCTTTTAGGACATTATTTTCATGTGTCGGACTAACAAGCGATTATGAAGGGTACTTTCTATTTATTATTCCAGCTAAAGATGATTGATGATTAAGAATATGATGATGATTATTATAATGATAATACACATCATGATATGCCTGGTGTTGGCTTAATGGTTAGGGTGGTGGGCTTGGGATCCTAGGATCCTGAGTTCAATCCTGCTCGGCCATTTAATTAATACCAGGTGAGGTTGACTCAGCCTGTCATCTTACTGAAGTTGGCAATATGAGTGCCAGCTTGCTGGTATCCTGTGTCAGAGTGGCGACCTGTCCAGTATTGTGTCCAATAGCTAAGGAGACTGCCTCGGCAGCACCAACGCTCTATACAGAGTATGGTCCGGATGGATGGATGGATATCTTCTTCTTCTTCTTCTTCTTTCGGCTGCTCCCGTTAGGGGTCGCCACAGCGGATCATCCGTATGATCCGCATAGTGATTTGGCACATGTTTTATGCCGGATGCCCTTCCTGACGCAACCTTGGTTGCCTCTTACGACACAGGGATATGGTACACCTATTTTAACCGGGGTATACACCAGCCCAGTATACTGGTACTCATTTCGCCGACCTCGGAAGGATGACAGGCTGAGTCAACCCCCTGGTGTATTAATTCAGTGGCCCAACGGGGCTTGAACTCAGGACTTTTTGGCTCCCAAGCCGCTGCCCTAACCACTGCCCTAACCACTGTGCCAACACCAGGCTGGATGGATGGATGGATATATCTATATTGAAATCGAGGTCGTGGTATATTCAAGCTGGCCCGTGGCAACCAACCATGCTAAATAACTCACATTGTTAAATCTTTATGTCAGGAGGTGTGGAATGAAAAAAATGTAAAAAAAAACAAAGTTTGAAAGAAAAAGAAAGAGAAATTGACTTTTAAATAAAATATTCCTTTGATATGCACAAAAAATAATGCATCGTCAATTTGCTATCCAATCCAATAAAAGATAACAAAGACATTTCTGCAGATTTTTTATGTCTTGGTGGGACATAAAGAGAATCAAATGGAAGAACAAATGCTGCATTGGAGTCATCAGGAGGAACCCGAAGAAGTAAAGAAAAACATTGAGTCATCAGGAGGAACCTGGATAGAGTATTGACGTTTCACGTCATGACACAAAAGCTAAAGGGTGTTCTTTAAGTTTCAAAAAATGGGAAAGCAACCATGAATTTGTAGTGCTGCAGCTTGCTACACCTTGTAGTGGTGCTGCAGTTTGCATGCTCCAATGACTTGAAGAGCTATACCAATGGTATTATCACTTTGTGACAGGAACCAGACTTCATGTCAATACAGGCAGCACCCCCATGCTGGAGAGTATCAGAGTAGGAACCAGAAAAAAAGAGCTTCCTCACATGCACGCATTGGCAAGCGTGGCCAGGATGCCAAAACTGTTTAGCATTACATGACAGTCTGAAAAATGGCCTTCGGTCCCCAGCAGCTCTTGAATTGCTGACCAGTGGAGAAGTCTGGATAAGGAAAGAGCAAAGGGTACGAAGCTCCCAATGGACACTAGGCCTATGTACATATAATGGATGAAGCCTTTACAGGTGAAGAAAAGAAAATTGGACAACCCTGGAAAAGGATCTTAATAACATTATTAAATGACATGTAATTTGGACCACGTGAAGCAAGACAAAAAGGGGAAAGTTATTGCAGCGTTGTTTTACACAAGGGGCAAAGATGAAGGAAGTACTCGTGGAATTGGATTCCTGATAAAACCCAAGTTGCCTTGAAATATTGCAAGTTATATAAGAGTATGTCTGGAAGAACTGAAAAACGAATTCTTACATCGAATAAGAAATATGATGGAAGTCTATTACGTCATGATGAAGAAATGGGAAATATCTAAGATGATGTGGAGGAATCTCCAAATTATTCATCTAACAAAAATCACACTCATGATGGATGATTTAAATGTAAAAAAAGAAACAGTAAAAAATAAACAAGCAAAGAAGAAGACAATGAAGTAGTTTAAAATTTGGAGCGTGCAAATGAAATGAAAAGGGAAAAAGATTTTGTAGGATTTGCTGGGAAAAAAAATTGTTTTACATTTTCTGTGGGGTGCGCAGTGGCGACGGTGCAACGGGGGCGGGCAGTAGCGACGGTGCAACGGGGGCGGACAGTGGCGACGGTGCAACGGGGACGGGCAGTGGCGACGGTGCAACGGGGGCAAACAGAAGCGACGGTGCAACGGGGGCGGGCAATGGTGACGGTGCAACGGGGGCGGGCAATGGTGACGGTGCAACGGGGGCGGGCAATGGTGACGGTGCAACGGGGGCAGGCAGTGGCGACGGTGCAACGGGGGCGGGCAGTGGCGACGGTGCAATGGGGCGGGCAGTGGCGATGGTGCAATGGAGGTTGGCAGTGGCGATGGTGCAACGGGGGCGGGCAGTGGCGATGGTGCAACAGGGCGGGCAGTGGCGACGGTGCAACGGTGGCGGGCAGTGGCGACGGTGCAACGGGCGGGCAGTGGCGACGATGCAACGGGGGCGAGCAGTGGCGATGGTGGATTGGAGGTGGGCAGTGGCGATGGTGCAACGGGGCGGGCAGTGGCGATGGTGCAACAGGGCGGGCAGTGGCGACGGTGCAACGGGGGCGGGCAGTGGCGACGGTGCAACGGGGGCGGGCAGTGGCAACGATGCAACGGGGGCGGGCAGTGGCGATGGTGCAATGGAGGTGGGCAGTGGCGATGGTGCAACGGGGCGGGCAGTGGCGATGGTGCAACAGGGCGGGCAGTGGCGATGGTGCAACAGGGCGGGCAGTGGCGACGATGCAATGGGGGCGGGCAGTGGCGATGGTGCAACGGGGGCGGGCAGTGGTGACTGTGCAACGGGGGCGGGCAGTCGTGACGGTGCAATGGGGGCGGGAAGTAGCGAGGGTGCAACGGGGGTGGGCAGTAGTAGATGTGCAGCGGGTGCGGGCAGTGGCGGACGTGCAGCGTGTGCGGGCAGTAGCGGATGTGCAGTGACGCGGGCAGTGGCAGAGGTGCATTGGGTGCAAGCAGTGGTGGATATGCAGCGGGTGCAGGCAGTGGTGGAGGTGCAGCAATGGAAATTGGTGGAAATGAGATATGGGAGACAGTTTTTGTGGGTGATGAGATTAGTAAATATGTAGATTCTTCATTCAGTAGGAAGGATTGTAGACAGAGAATTCTGTGCAGTTTTGAAGGAGCGGGAGTTAGGGACATTGAAGGAAGGGTAAACGATATTGTATCAGGTCATGGGAGGAAGAAGTTGGTTGGGGTACACCTAGGTGTGAATGATGTGGGGAAAGTTTACTCAGAGGTTTTGAAAAATAGATACAGGGTATTGGGTAAGCGGCTGAAAGCAAAGGGTTGTGAGGTCATGTTTTCTGCGATCCTCCAAAGATTAGGAAACTATATATATATATATATATATATATATATATATATATATATATATATATATATATATATATATATATATATATATATATATATATATATATATATATTACGAGCAGAGCAATAGATTTCAACCAATGGCTGGAAGAATGGTGTAGGGAGGAAGGTTTTACATTTAAGAAGCAGTGGGAATCATTTAGCGGACAAAGGGAGTGTTTCCAGAATTATGGCCATATAGTGGGGCAACTTAGGATAACAATTCTGCATTTTGTGAAGAAAGCACCAAATTTGGTACACTAGTAGCCTAAGATATTATGAACAGATTTGGATATTGGACCATCTCAAATTCAGCCGCTGATGGCTGTGGCAGCCATTTTCCACTGCGATCAAAAATTTGAGATGGCCCAATATCCAAATCTGTTCATAATATGATAGGCTACTAGTGTGCCAAATTTGGTGCTTTCCTCACAAAATGCACAATTGGTATGCTATATTTAGCGAAGTTGCCCAACTAACTTATTAAATAGAAATGGGGCAGCAAGGTTTACAGTGGGAAGTGAGGAAGGAATTCAGGCTTTTTAAGGTCAGCGGAAGGTGGGGAAGCTATAAAGAAAGGAATGGATGATGGAATTATGAGTAAGGTGAGGCAGGAAAATAGAATTTCAGGAAGGGAAAAGTTAAATATATTCTAGACTAAAGCCAGAAGTTTAAATAATAAGGTGGAAGAGCTTGAAGCCAAAGTAGATAGCGCGAAGTACGATATAGTTGCAGTGAGTGAGACATGGTTTAAGGAGGAGAGTAACTGGAGGACAGGAATAGAAGGCTACAAGGTGTATCGGTGTGATAGGAAGGAGAGAATAGGACGAGGAGTCGCAATCTGGGTAAAGGACAGCATTGTATCAAGAGAAAGGGGTGACATTAAAGTGGGAATTAATGCAGAGGATTCTGTATGGGTGGAGATGAGAGATTTCAAAAACAGGAAGATACTGGTAGGATGCTTTTATAAGGCTCCAGGTGGTAAGGAAGAGGAGGAAGGAGGAGGACATGAAGAATTCAAAAGGGAATGTGGTAAAGGAAGATTATCGATTATGGGGGATTTTAACTTGCCAGGGATATATTGGGAAGAGGAACAGGGAAAGGGCAGAGCAGATGTGGATTTCCAAGTTTTATTCTAAGATTGCTTTTTAACCCAGTTCGTGGATAATCCCACTAGGGGGGGGGGGGTGCAGTGTTAAACCTCCTTTTAAGTAACGATCCAAATATGGTGGAAGAGGTGGAGGTTGGGGAGCATTTAGGAGCAAGTGACCATAACATTGTGTGTGCAAAGATTCTGTTGAGGGTTAGAGTTCAGGATAGTAGGGTAAGGCTATTAGATTTCAGGAAGGGAAACTTTGAGGGGATGAGGAGAGAGGTGGGTGATGTAGATTGGGAGACTCGAACAACAGGAGAATCAGCATCAGAGAAATGGGAAACCTTCAAGGACCAAATGTGTGGAGTGTAGAGTAAGTATATTCCAATGAGGTGTAAAACTAGAAGCAGAAAGAGACCAGGGTGGTTGAGCAGTGAGATGAGGAACGCTATTAAGGAGAAACAGAAGGTATTTATTTGGTTTAAAATATCAGGACTGGAGTTACATTGATATCACTATCGGATTAAACAGAGGCAAGTTAAGAAAATAACTCGGCAAGCCAAAAGAGAGAATGAGAAGGACGTGGCTAAGAATATTAAACATAATAGCAAGGCTTTCTTTAAAAATATCAGGGGAAAAGAACAGGTTAGGACCAGGGTGGGCCTGTTGAGGAATAGCACCGGGAGAGTGGTTAGTGATGAAAGTGAGATGGCAGGCTTATTAAACAGATATTTTCTTCAACTTTTACACAAGAACAGACAGGAGAATTGCCAATAGCTGAGAGTATCTATCGAGGAGGTGAGGAAGGGTTTTTTTTGTTTTTTATAGAAGATCCAGGTTGGAGTGGAGGAAGTAAAGGAACAGCGAGGTAATCTCAGAGTAGATGAGGCTCCGGGGCAGATAATATGCACTTTGAGTATTGATGGAGGTGTCTGAGCAGGAGAGCGAGATGTTAATGGATATTTTCAATAGTTCACTGGAGTCAAGACAGGTACCGGAGGATTGGAGAGTCGCAAATGTAACACCATTATTTAAGAAAGGATCCAGAGAAGAATTGGGAAACTTCAGACCTGTTTGCTTGACTTCTGTTGTGGGGAAGGTGTTGCAGACATTAATTAAGGACCAGATGAGGAACCATTTAAATAAATACAAACTAATTAAAGGTAGTCAGCATGGGTTTACCAAAGGTAGTTCCTGTTTAACAAATCTTTGAGAGTTATATGAAGCAGTGTCTGATTGGGTGGATGAGGGAAAGGCAGTGGACATAGTATATGTAGACTTTAAGAAGGTATTTGATAAGGTACCACATCGGAGGTTGTTAGCCAAAGTGAGGGCTTGTGGAGTGGCTGGTCAGGCAGCAAATTGGATTGCAAACTGGCTTAGTAATAGGAAGCAAAGAGTGACTGTGAGTGGGAGGATGCCTTGATGGGAGGATGTAAGTAGTGGGGTACCTCAGGGATCAGTACTCGGACCATTACTATTCATCATTTACATCAACGATTTGGATAATGGGGTAAAGAGTAAGCTTTCCAAATTTGCAGATGACACAAAGCTTGGAGGTAAGGTGGATAGCAGAGGAGGTGGTGATCAGATACAGGAAAGTATTGAGACTTGTATAGATTGGGCAAAAGATTGGCAGATGGAATTTAACCTGAGCAAGTGTAAGGTGTTGGGGATGGGAAAGAACAATGAAAATAGAGATTACAGGATGTAAGGGGTAATTGTGGAACGTGTCACACAGGAGAAGGATCTGGGGGTGGTAATAGATACGGGAGGTAAGCAGGCAGCACAGTGCCAGGTCGCGATAGGTAAAGCAAATAGGGTTTCGGTTTGTATTCGGAGGGGGATCAGTTATAAATCATAAGAGGTGGTGTTTACATTGTTCAATAATTTAGTGAGGGCCACATCTAGAATATTGTGTGCAGTTTTGATCACCACAGTTCCGGAAGGACATAGCTGCAACAGAGAGGGTTCAGTGCAGGGCTACTAGATTGACTCCAGGCCTAGCTAGACTCAGCTATGAGGAGCGGCTGAAGGATACAGGGCTTTATACATTAGAAAAGAGGCGGTTACAAGGAGATATGATAGAGATGTTTAACATAATGAAAGGTATCGATAAAAAAAATGCAGATGAATTATTCAACAAGGTAGACAGTGATGGGACCAGGGGCCACTACCTGAGAGTAAAGAAGAGGAGAGTTAGGACGGTAGTAAGATTGGGGACTTTCACTCAGAGAGTAGTTAATGCATGGAATGGTCTCCCTGGAAAGGTAGTGGCAGCAGAAAAAGTAGATAAGTTTAAATTAGGATTAGATCGTTACCTGAAAGTGATGGAGGGATTTTGGGATTATGATAATACTTTTAGGTAGTTCGAGCATTGATGGGTGATTGTGTACAGAGTTCTGCTGGTGGGGGTCTTGTCCAGGGGGGTTGTGTGGTTCATGTTGTGTGTTTTTAATCAAGCCCATACCCCTCCCTGAGGGGAAGAAAAGGAAAAATAAAAAAAAATACAAATAAATACAAAAAAAAAAACAAGAAAAGGCAAGAACGAATAAGAAAATTCAAATTGGAGCTGAACAGGATTATTGAACATCGAGAAGTAAAAATATAACATGCTGTAAATATAGCCATCGGCCACCAAAGGTGATAAAAGAGAAAGCTCCAGAAATAGCAAAGAAAGAAAAGGTACCTACATGAACAGGTTGTGAAAAATAAAGAAATACTTTGAAAAAAGGGAGAATTAAAGGAAGGCAACACACTTTACAAGTTCAATACCGTACTGTAAACAGAATACCATGATGTGCAAGAAACTCTGAGAAGACATTAAAAAACTTCAATGCAAGAATAGACATTTGAAAGAAACGTTGAATAATAGAGAAAAGCAAACTTTTGAAATCCCACAGATGAGTTCTCTGATAAGATGTGGTGGGACGTTTATCCAAGAATAAGGAAATGGAAGTATTATCACAAACAGAAATCACATCAAGAAGCATGCGAGAAAATTATATAAATAACTCGACAGTATGAAAGTTAAATTTACCAGTATTTCAGCTGACAGGATGACCGAGAGGTATAGTATGCACACTTGCTCTAAGCTATCTCGTCTGGGTTTGAATCCTGATCCAGGTATAAACTGTCATCCCGGTGTTTCACAGGCAGGGCGATTCATCAATGTGTGTGCCGTCACTCAAACGGATGTTAAACTGGGTGTCACTTCTGCCGGCATTAGTTGGAAGACGTTGAAGATCCAACAGTGTCCTTCGTGTAGAGTAAACGAGCTATCACTGGCATCATAAGCAAATTACAAATCCCTACCCTATCCTGTAAAGGGCACTATATCAGTGGCATAGCTGCACCCTCAACCAATGATGCTATCCTGCAGCCTTATGCTACATGCAAAAGAAGAAGACCAATATTCGAAGCACAACACACAAAAAAAATAAACTAAAAAGTAACGGCTGCCATTGATTACTGATGAGATTTAGATTGCCTTACAAAGCATGAAAAGAAGAAATACACCAAGAGATGAAATTGTTACAGATGAAACAAAATGGTGGTCATTTACTCCACATTCAAGTGGCTGGAAGATGATTTTAAAAACCAGCAGAACTGGGAAAAACTCAGAGCTGATACTCTTCCATTAAAGAGTAGACAGGATTGGGCTGATAAGATATCGTCCATTGGACTGTTATTCAATATTTATAGATTGCTTGTAAAAGATATCAATGGGTCTTCCTCCAGCTAAATAGAGAAAATAAAGGAATAAATGTCAACAAAGAAAGACTACACCATACATGATTCACATTGGTCACTTTTCTGATGTCAAACAACACTTAAGAATTGAAAATCATAACGGGGATTTGGAGAACCAGAAGATTTGACGAAAAATGAACATGACAAAAACAAAATTGGTTTGACCGCGGTGCAAAATGCAAGCATTTCAAAATTATCAATGCCAACAAAGAAACCAAGCATTACATTTATTTAGGCTACCTCCAAAAATGTAAACGGATCATTTTGAAGATGCTAAGAGTAGAAACCTGTGCAGAATGAGCAGAAATATAAAAAAATTAAAAGATGTGAAAAGAAAATGGTCTTTGTGTCTGATAAGTGAAAAATAAAATTTACAATCAAAATTCATCATACAAGTAATGGCATATGGAAAAGAAAACTGGTCTCTTTCAAAGAGCAAAATAGCAGATACCCACCCAAAAAGCCACAGAAATATTCGGTCTCAGGATAAAACAAAGAGATAACCAGATTTGGTGGGTCATGGTTCATACATCCGTTTTAAGTCTGGGAAGTCGATGGTTCGCACACCAGCCTAGTCATACCAGACAGATTAATAAAACAGTATGTGCTGCTTCCTTGCTTCATGCTCAGAACTGGGCTGGACACATGGCAAGAAGGGACAAAGCGAAGGCTGAAAGAAAAAAGTATAAACTCATAAAACTACATAAACAACTGGAAGAAGCAGAGTGAGAACACCTGGATGAAGCAGAGTGAGGAAAAAACTCGAATATTTCCGTAAGTAAAAAAAAGTAATTTATTTTTCTGTAAGTAAAAAAAAAAACACCTGGAAGAAGCAGAGGAATAAAAAACCGAATATTTCCGTAAGTAAAAAAAAGTAATTTAATTTTCTGTAAGTAAAAAAAAACCACCTGGAAGAAGCAGAGGAATAAAAAAACCGAATATTTCCGTAAGTAAAAAAAAAAGTAATTAATTTTCTGTAAGTAAAAAAAAAACACCTGGAAGAAGCAGAGGAATAAAAAAACCGAATATTTCCGTAGGTAAAAAAGAGTAATTGATTTTTCTGTAAGTAAAAAAACACCTGGAAGAAGCAGAGGAATAAAAATAACCCGAATATTTCCAGAAGTAAAAAAAAGTAATTTTTTTTCTGTAAGTAAAAAAAACACCTGGAAGAAGCAGAGGAATAAAAATAACCCGAATATTTCCGTAAGTAAAAAAAAAGTAATTTATTTTTCTGTAAGTAAAAAAAACACCTGGAAGAAGCAGAGGAATTAAAATAACCCGAATATTTCCATAAGTAAAAAAGAGTAATTTATTTTTCTGTAAGTAAAAAAAACCCGAATATTTCCGTAAGTAAAAAAAAAGAAATTTATTTTTCTGTAAGTAAAAAAAACACCTGGAAGAAGCAGAGGAATTAAAAAAAACCCGAATATTTCCGTAAGTAAAAAAAAGTAATTGATTTTTCTGTAAGTAAAAAAAACACCTGGAAGAAGCAGAGGAATTAAAATAACCCGAATATTTCCATAAGTAAAAAAAAGTAATTTATTTTTCTGTAAGTAAAAAAAACACCTGGAAGAAGCAGAGGAATAAAAATAACCCGAATATTTACGTAAGTAAAAAAAAGTAATTTATTTTTCTGTAAGTAAAAAAAACACCTGGAAGAAGCAGAGGAATTAAAATAACCCGAATATTTCCATAAGTAAAAAAAAGTAATTTATTTTTCTGTAAGTAAAAAAAACCCGAATATTTCCGTAAGTAAAAAAAAAGAAATTTATTTTTCTGTAAGTAAAAAAACACCTGGAAGAAGCAGAGGAATTAAAAAAAACCCGAATATTTCCATAAGTAAAAAGAAGTAATTTATTTTTCTGTAAGTAAAAAAAACCCGAATATTTCCGTAAGTAAAAAAAAAGAAATTTATTTTTCTGTAAGTAAAAAAACACCTGGAAGAAGCAGAGGAATTAAAAAAAACCCGAATATTTCCGTAAGTAAAAAAAAAGAAATTAATTTTTCTGTAAGTAAAAAAACACCTGGAAGAAGCAGAGGAATTAAAAAAAACCCGAATATTTCCATAAGTAAAAAAAAGTAATTTATTTTTCTGTAAGTAAAAAAACCCGAATATTTCCGTAAGTAAAAAAGAAGAAATTTATTTTTCTGTAAGTAAAAAAACACCTGGAAGAAGCAGAGGAATTAAAAAAAACCCGAATATTTCCGTAAGTAAAAAAAAGTAATTGATTTTTCTGTAAGTAAAAAAAAACACCTGGAAGAAGCAGAGGAATTAAAATAACCCGAATATTTCCATAAGTAAAAAAAAGTAATTTATTTTTCTGTAAGTAAAAAAACACCTGGAAGAAGCAGAGGAATAAAAATAACCCGAATATTTCCGTAAGTAAAAAAAAAAGAAATTAATTTTTCTGTAAGTAAAAAGAATACCTGGAAGAAGCAGAGTGAGACCAAGGATTATTATGGAGAGATGAAATTGAAAAAATTGTGCGAGTACAAATGGTCCCCATTTGCAGGGAATACAAAATAACGGACCATGTTGTGGGCATATTTTACACCATTGTTGGCTTCCATGTTGAAAAAGGCCAAAACAAGCTGACGGTTCATGGATGACAAAATGTAATTATTTTCAATGCTCAAGTAGAACAGTTACAAATTGCAGCAGTTAATTTTTTGGAGCAATAGATTGCCAGGAAGGGTGAAGCCAAGGGTGGAAGGACATAACACATTAAAATGTTAAACTGAAAGGTGATGTTTCTGGTGCATGTGTGATTTATATCACCAGCTTCGTTCCTTATGGTATGTGTCAAGGCTTCATTATCATGGTGTTCTAATGATGAGAATAAAATGTGGAGTTAAATGCATTGCAGCAAAATGTAAAATGGTTTCAAAATGAACAATCGATTAAAGGATGTTAAACCCAGCCGGTGACTCTTTACAAATTATTTCAAAGGCCACAATGATTCCCACTTTATTTTGGGAGCGACCGAGGGGAAATTTTTTGGTCCAAGTCTGGGACCTGATGCTCGACCAAAGATGATTTGGGCAGGAATTTGGAATTTGTTCATGGTGCTGGTGATAGCTCACCGACTTTTAATGAAGGACACCATTGGATCTTTAACATCCACCAATGAATACCAGCAGATGCGACACACAGTTTAACACCCATCTGTGGGACGACACACACATTGATGCCTCCTCTGCCTGTAAAACACCTCTGCACCATATTGTTGGACAAAGCAGAGCTGATAAAGCATACTTCTATCTTTTCTTTCCATGAAGCCACTGTTAAAATTGTGCAAAGAATATTGATTGTGATGAAACTATGTGAAGGTAATGCATTTACTTATTCATCACAAAGCACCTTATGGGTCCCAACATTTTGACATCACCTGAATAAACAAAGGACCCCTTTATACCACTTTGAATAAAACTTTGAAACCTGTGCCAAGGTATTTCAGATATGAAGCCGTGTGCTCTGAATTTGAGATAGCTTTCATTTCTCATGATATTGGAAAAATGATTGCCAAATAAAAAGGTCAGTGGTTGCCAATGAATGTGAGCCAAAGTCAAAACAAACCTGTCCCTCTTTCATTGGCAAACACACAACATTAAGCTCATTGCATTTCATTGACATAAGACCTTGAGAAAATAATCCAAAACCAGAAAGTCTTCATAATTATTTTCGGCCAAAAAAATAAAAATAGTGACTGCAGGTTGTGGTTTGTATGGCACAGTAAATGCAGAAAGTGATGAGGGTGTAGTGTGGTCAGGCGCTGGTAAGGACATAGTGAGTGTTGGGAGTGGGAGTGCAGTGAGTTCAAAGAGTTGGAAGGGTGCAGCAAGTGCAGGAAGTGGTGAGGGTGTAGTGAGTACACGAAGTTGTGAGGACGTAGCGAGTGTAGGCAGTGGGAGTGCAGCGAGTGCAGGAAGTGGTGAGGGTGTATCGAGTGCAGGAAGTGGTGAGGGTCGAGTGAATGCGGGCATTGTTGGGGATGCAGCGAGTGCAGGTAATGGTGTGGGCACAGTGAGTGCCAGGAGTGGTGAGGGTGTACTGAGTGAAGGAAATGGTGAGGGTCCAGTGAATGCAGGCAGTACTGAAGGTGCAGCATGTGAAGGACAATGGTTGGGGTAGAGGGGGTGCAGGCAGTGGTGAGGGTGTAGCGAGAGCACGCATTTCCTGGTATTACCTTACATATACCGACATTCTGCAAATGATTCAAACTGCCCTGGAACAAATTTGTGCATCTCAAAACAGATTGCTTTTACCATTTTCAAGGCAAACCCTGGATTGTATTGGTACGGGAGCAGTGCAGACACGTCCAGAGAGAATTACAATATATTTTTCAGTTCATTAATAAATCAAACAAAAAAAATAACAATGCAATTGGGATATGAAAGAGAATGTGTGGATAGAGAAATGAAGATAAACAGCCAAATGGAGATAATGGAAAAGAGAAAATGCTGTCATCCTGCATTTCCACATCTCAGGTAGTCAGTCTGCATGCCAACAATGTTCAAGTTTGCAGCAACCTTTAAATGTAACCATGGGATGCAGCAACGATAAAATGAACCTTTAGATATGATGTGACAGGTTTTGATCATGGTGGAAGACTTTGGAAAATAAACCCAAGCAGGACATTTAGAGATTGGCATCACTGACTCGTCTTGTATAATTGCAACAGCAGCTGATGGGGAAATGCATTGAAAAGGTCTGTAAATTAAATCTACTAACAAAATACAAGGAAATATCGACATGCTGATACCATAAATGGTGTGCCAAAGAATGCATGTTGAGCATAGTGCGAGACGGGAAGAGAGCGAGCCAATGAAGGGAAAGGAGGATTTTGAAGATGAAATTCAGTGCTAAATTTGGAATCAAAAGCAAGAATAAAAGATAAAACAACAGATATATTGAGGATGAGATGAACAGTTCCAGAGCAAAATAGACTATTTTAATGATTATTGGAAGACAATATTGCTATGTAATATTGAGATGAACACATGTACAGTGTGCCCGTCTGCCCACAACATCTTGGAATACTGTATATTTTCGTCCGTTTTGCAATGCCGAATTATCACCGATCTTATCTTGCTTTTAAACCAGTGAATGGTTTACGTAGTTGTGCACATACAGGCTCATTTCATCTGAATGATCCCAGCTCTGCAAAAATATTTTGTCTGTCCAAAAATGGCAACATCTCGATTTTATCCTGCTGTAAAATCTGCACCTTTCCTTGGGTGATGAGTTGTGTAGCCATTTTCCCCCCGAACTGTCGGTAATTTCATTGCATTATTCACTCGGGCAGAAATGTGGAACCGGCTTGATAAATCAAATGGGCCTTTTTTGTTTATAGTTCTCCCCACCTCCTTGTATAATTAAGTTATTATCTTGTGGCAACAAAATGTACTCTGCTGTGGCTGTTCTGCTTTTGTGTTTTGGCATGCTTGATTTTGTTGTCACCTTAAAAATGGTTACAATGTGGCTAGGTGATAATTCAAGCAGCAATAATGAGCAACACACCAAACTAGAAAATGAGCTACTTATTTTGGAAATAAATCAGTGTTATCCAGTAACAACAAAACCACCAAATGCAGAAAAGAAAACACAAGTGGAGCAATTATACTCTGTGATGTAAGCTCTTTCTGGTTTCAGTGGTGCCTGATGTTACATGCAAAACAACTTTTAACACACAAAATTAAAGTAATTATTGAACAATCCTCATAACCATCAACATGATCATATGGGCCTAAATTATTTCATTTTGATGCTATTAAAAGAGGCTAGTGTGAATGTTTATTCATTTAAACTTGGTTGGCATTTTATGGTGTTCCTACTTCAGCACTTGCCTCCTTGTGTGGTGATATGACCCCGGATATAAAAGGCACACACTGTATTATTTTACTCCATTGTCCATACCATTTCTCTTGTTTGTGCGAATAATTATGCATTAGTGTGCGATCATTCATATGAAGCAGATATTCATTCAAAAATGTTAACTCAAAAAATAAGAAATTATTATTTGAGATAACATTATTGAATGCTTAACTGCTTCTACTTGAAACTTGTTATCCTACTTATTATTTCAAAACAATCACTTAAATCTAACAATAAATAACAGCAAAAAGAGGAATCTCTTTAGTGGTTGGTGAAAAGGGTGATGGGAGATAAACCTTCATATCTGCATTTCCAGCACTTATTACCTCCGCCACAGAAGGCGAAGGAGGTTATGTTTTCACCCATTTCTATTTGCTGTGTACAGGATATCTCCAAAAAGTTGTGGACGGATTCGGATGAAACTTTGGGGACAGGTTGGGTGTGTGACAACGAAAAACTGATTAGATTTTTTGAAGATCCGGATCCAGATCCTGATCCGATATTTTTCAAGTGATTCCTCATCATTGAGAGATAGGGCCAAAAACGATATATCGCACAATATCTCAAAAAGTTGTGGACGGATTCGGATGAAACTTGGTGTACAGTTTAGGTGTGTGACAACGACAAACTGATTAGATTTTTTGAAGATACGGATCCAGCTCCAGATCCGAATCTGATATTTTTTAAATGATTCTTCACCATTGAGAGATAGGGCCAAAAACGATATATAGCACGATATCTCAAAAAGTTGCAGACAGATTTGGATGAAACTTGGTGTTCAGGTTGGGTGTATGACAAGGAAGAATAGTTTAAATTTTGGTGAAGGTCCGAATCCGGATCCAGATCCGATAATTATTTAAGTGATTCTTCAACATAGAGAGATAGGGTAAACTAATATGTTGCACGGTATCTGAAAAAGTGTATTTTTTTTGTATCCACTGGCGAGTATCATATGAGAGCCAACACACATAATGTACAACAAGGTGAGCACGGGAGAAGATTGGGGGGGAGGGAAGGAAAAACAGTGTGAAACAGAGACATGAGATCTGTGGAAGGGAGACGGATGGGGTGGGTTACAAAGGGTAAACAAGATGGACACGACAGGGACTTTCAGGAAGTAAAACAGGGAATTTGAAGTTGGGTTGTGGTGGATTAGTGGGGGTCAAAAAGATCGTGGTTTTGGATAGAGGAAGATAAGAAATGGTGGTGAACAATTGTTTTGAAGACCTGTAGGGAAGAGTGGTATTGAAGAGAGTGTGGGAGTTTGTTTAAAGTTGTGGATGGGTTCGGATGAAACTTGGTGGACATGTTGGGTGTGTGACAAGGACAAATTGATTCGAACTTGCTGAAGATCTGAATCCAGATCTGGATACAAAAATTATTTCATTCTCAAAGTGATTCTTCACCATTGAGAAATGGGGCCAAAAACGAAATAGTACTGCTTACCATGATATTTCAAAAATGTAATGGGCCCGATAAGTTCTCCTGGATCAGGCATTACGTGGCGGAGGTATGCCCTCTACCAAATGCTCTTCTAGTTTCATGATATATCTATTGCATAGTTTGTTCATGGAAGTCTAATCCGACCAAAGGCAATCTCCATGCATTCAAAAAGTCCACAAAGAATGTGTGTCCACCCTCAGAATAACCAGAAACAACATCTGCCCAACCTCAAGAATGAGCTTTTAAACTTGTCTCCCTTCTCTAAAACCTGGTGACACCTTGTTAAGTCTATCTCGGGAGTATGCTCCCCATTCATCCCTTTCCCTCTCTTCAAATGGCACCACATCAGACTCCTCTCGTGAGAAGGCTGAATGCCTCGATTCTGTGTTTGCTTCCAAATATTGTATCCCCATCCACTAAGCCTCTCTGTAGCCATCCTTCCCTGTCATACGCAACTGCTCATGAACTTTGTGTTTATTGCACCTGAGAATGTGGAGAATGTTATTTTCAACCCTCGACTCTGCTCTGACTCTGCCGCTGGACCGGACAGCATCAGCTCAAGTGTCCTAAAATCCTGCTCCGCTGGGCTTGCGCACCCTCTCTCTGCCCTTTTCACCAAATTATTTGTCCTAGGTTATGTTCCATCTGCTTGGAATTCCACCAACATCACTGGGTTTAACAAAAAAATGTGTAAACTGATCCCCTGAATGAAAGACCTATCAGGTTACTTCCAACCATCAGCGTGGTCATGGAATCCATCGACACAAATTATATTAAATCCTTTCTTTTCTCCCTCAACCTCATCTCAGATCAACAATTTGGTTTCAGACCAGGTCACTCCACCTTGTACATGCTGCTTCAACTCACAACGTTGAGAAGGCACGTACATGCTTCACACTACTTCTCCACCGCTTGCACACCAAGATGAAGTCAATTTGAGACAAGAATGCGGCAGGGATTGTGTGTGTGTGTGTCTACATTTTAGTGCATTTCATAGGAAAGTGAGTGCTACTTATAACCATCTTGTTTCGATTGGAGAACTCACTCAGTTGGACGCTGTTCCTGTTGCTCGTCAAATGATACGAATGTAGCCCTTGTGCCTGTGCATTGAAATCTCCACAGATTATAACAAAAGCGTGTGTTTTGGTATAGATTGCACAGTACATTCAAGATATTCATATAATTGTTCACCATCATTTTCTGCAGATACATTCGTCGGAGAGTAACATGATATAAGATAAGTTTTCGGCTTTCCCTTGAAAGCAGCCATTAATATTCTTTCCGAAATTTTCGAGGAATCGGTCAGGTTGCTTTTGGCTCGACATCTCACTGAGAGACCAACTCCACAAATTGACACACCGGCATTGTTGCACGAAGCTGAGGCAGTGATCAATGTTGAATCCTCATGAGTGATGTGTGAGAGGTCTTCGGGGTGCACGCATCTATGCTCTTGAATACAGAGTATATATATCATTGCAGTACTCCTTCATCAATCATGGTAGTTCCTCCTGAGCAGATAGAGATGATAGCGTTCGGACATTCATCTGACCAACAATGAAAGGGTGTGAGGGTCGACAGAAGCCACGCACAGAACTCGTATCAGCAGCAGACGCTCCTTGCAGGTTTAGGATTGTGGCGTCATAATCATGGCTATCCACCATCCTGTTTATAGTAACAGGAAGAACTGCAGGGGCTCCAACCCTGCTGTTATTGTTTGTGTTCATCATGATTTTCAGTAACTTGCAGGGCTGCTGCATACGGAGATGGGGTCATAACTCCTCCATCCACGGGATTATGTCTGGAGGCCAGATGTTTTCCTTCATCCTGTATCCTGTGATATATATATATATATATATATATATATATATATATATATATATATATATATATATATATATATATATATATATATATATATATATACATATACATACGAGAGGGGTATGGAACCGTGCTTCGTACATGGGGGACAGTGCCTTCAGAAAGTATTCACACCCTTTGACTTTTGTCACATATTGTTGCGTTACAGCCTGAATTTAAAATTAATTAAAAAATAAATTTTCTGTCACCGTTCTGCACAAAATACCCCATAATGACAAAGTAAGATCATTTTTTTTTAATTTTTTACAAATTAATTAAAAACGAACAGCAAGAATGTCCTGTATCAATCAGTATTCAACCCCTGTGCTAAGATACTCCATATTGAGCTCAGGTGCATCCGATTTCCTTTGATCATCCTTGAGATGTCTCTACAACATGAATAGAATGGAGTCCACCTGTGGACAATTCAATAGATGGGACATGAGTTGGAAAGAAACACACCTTTCTATATAAGGTCCCACAGTTGACAGTGCATGTCAGAGCAGAAACTCTCCCATGAAGTCCAAAGAACTGTATGTCGAACTCCGATATAGAAGATGAAAGGAGGCACAGCTCTGGGGAAGGGTATAAAACACTTTCTAGAGTGTTGAAAGTTCCCAAGAGCACAGTGAGCTAGATCATGAGGAAATGGAATTAATATGAACTACCCAGACTCTTCCTAGTGCTCGCCATCTGACCAAACTGAGCAACTGGGCAAGGAGGGCCTTGGGCAGGGAGGTGACCAGGAACCCAATGACCACTCTGACAGAACTACAGCTTCTTTGGCTGAGATGGGAGAACCTGCAAGAAGGGCAACAATCTCTGCAGCACTTCACAAATCTAGGCTTTATGGGAGAATGGCCACATGGAAGTCACCCATGAGAAAAAGGCATTTGACAGCATGCCTGGAGTTTGCAAAAAGACACATGAATGATTCTGAGAGCCTTAGGCAAAAGATTCTGTGGTCCGATAAGATGAAAATTGAACTCTTTGTCCTGACCGCAAAGCACTATGTCTGGGGGAAACTGAACACAGCTCATCACCCATCAAACACCATCCCTACCATGAAGCATGGTGGTGGCAAAATCATGCTATGAAGATGCTTTTCAGCAGCAGAGACTGGGAGACTTTTTAAGGATAGAGGGAACAATGGATGGAGCCAAATACAGGCAAATCCTTGAGGAGAACCTGCTTCAGAGTGCAAAAGAACTTACACTGTGGCAAAGATTTACGTTCCGACAGGCCAATGACCCCAAGCATACAGCCAAAGCAACAATAGAATGGCTTCAGAACAAGAACTTGAAAGTCCTTGAGTGGCCAAGCCAAAGCCGAGACATGAATTCCATTGAGAATCTGTGGAAAGACTTGAAGATCGCTATTCATCGATGTTCCCCCATCCAACTTGACAGAGCTTGAGCAAATCTGCAAGGAAGAATGGGAGAAAATCCCCAAATCCAGATGTGCAAATTTGATACAGATATCCCCAAGAAGACTCAAAGCTGGAATCGCTGCCAAAGGCACATGGACAAAGTATTGACTGAGGGGATTGAATACTTATTGACACAAGCCATTTCAGCTTTTCATTATTAATTTGAAATTTTTTTTTAAACATGTTTCCATTCTGTTATTATGGGGTGTGTTGTGTAGATCGGTGACGAAAATTTTAGATTTTATCAATTGTAATTCAGGCTGTAACAAGACAAAATTTGTAAAAGTCAAGGGGTGTGAATACATTCTGAAGGCACTGTATGTAACCGTACAACAGACTCGAGTTCAAGATCCAATGGATCTTAAGCCAGCCATGTTAATCGTTAAGCCAACACCAGGCGTACTGTAAATAATACGAATATTGATTAATATGTAGAACATTTTCCTGTATCAAGATTGAAGAACATAAAATACGTTTATTTTCTTGAGTTATTAGTATCATGAAACGTACCGTTAATAATAATTATGATAAACTTGATCCAGTAATGCGATCGCGATGTTGATGATGGCTACGACAAAGCCGAATTGATGGAGACCATCGGTACTTACCCGATACCCATAATGGCCGCCTCCTCTTTACCTCGAAAAACATGCAACGCCCAATAATACTGTCAGACCCCAGATACGTTCCGGAAAAATGCCGCGAATGTCAGGGCATTGTTTTTTTTTTTCCTTTGTTTTTCTTTACATGGTCTAAGCTCACGGAAAAGTGATTACACAGAACAAATCAGGACACAAAATAACAATGGGAACAGCAGGAGAAAAAAGAAACAACAACAGCAGGGAGGAGGGAGAAAGTAGATGAAGACAGACAAACAACGGATGCAGGTAACGATGAGTGGAAATTGTGAAAGCAAAGCATGGACTATATGGATACAGAAGCAAAATTGTGTTTGACCAGTTTGTGATTTTGTCAAGGTTTGAGGAGAGGGGAGAGGCTGCTGCCTGTCTGTCAGAAGGATGAGAAATGTCACGGCAGAGATTGGATTCATCAGCAAAGAGATAAAAAGGATTTTCCAGAGTCAGTGAGATCATTGATGAAGATTAGGAATAACATGGTGCCCAAAACACTGCCTTGGAGTATTCCAGCCTTGTCAGTGAGAGGGAATGAAAAGGTTCCGTTGAGAGCCACATGTTGTCTATGAGAGTGGAGGAAGTCAGTAATCCAAGAGTGGAGTTGGCCTTGGATTCCTTCGGCAGACAGTTTTTTTTTCTGAATGTATCAGACTGTATTTTCTGTATGCCAGGCTGTATCAAAAGCTCGAGATATGTCCAGAGAGATGGTCCTGATCTCATGTTTAATGTTGAGGGCCTCCGCAATTGTTGAGAGAGTAGAAGCAGCATGTCTAAGGTAGAGTGACCAGGTCTGAATCTGAATTGATGATCTGAGATGAGCTTGTTGGAGAAAAGGAAAGATTTTATATCAACTGCGATGATCGATTCCATGTCTTGCTGATGATTGGAAGTAGAGCAAGCTTATTGAGCTGTTGCTAAGGAGATTCGTTTTTGCATCTTTTTAACTCACTGGTATGGGACTTCAGTCAGGTGAGCTTATGCGATCGAGCAGTGTCCGTAGGTGAGTGAGTGAGTCAGTCAGTAAACACCTCAGTCATTATCATTTGAACCAAACAATTTTGATGAAACTTTACCACAAGCTTCATATGTGATAACTAACAAAGGTGTATTGACCGCATCAAAATCTGTGCTCATTAAGGGGATCTACGGGGTGTTTTTGACCCCCCCCCCCAAAAAAAATAGGTATTTGCACTCTTCTCCAAAACTAGACGCACGGTTATGAAGAAACTTGACCACAACATTCTTCACTGGTGATGTACCAAAGAACATTGACTGCATAAAAATCTGTGCTCAATAAGGGGATCTATGGGGGAGGGGGGGGTTGACCCTCTGTGGGTTTAAAAAAAAAAAAAAAAAAATCAAATAATTTTTTTAAAACGCGAATACGTG
The DNA here is from genome assembly GCF_056783735.1 of Eptatretus burgeri. NCBI lineage: Eukaryota > Metazoa > Chordata > Myxini > Myxiniformes > Myxinidae > Eptatretus > Eptatretus burgeri. Next base: position 118,165,078 of record NC_140965.1, on the reverse strand, counting down.
AAGCGCAAGTGTCAAAACAGGTCACACTTTATGACCCGTGAATACGTGGGGTACGCGAACAGCGAATCCATGAATCGTGGGGTCCGACAGTACTATGTGCCTGGTGCTGGTTTAGTGGTTAGGGATGTTGAATTAATACCACTCCCATTAATCCCACTCGGCTGTTGAATTAATACCAGGTGGGGTTGACGCTGCCTGTCATCCTTCCGAGGTTGGCAAAATGAATGCCAGCATGCTGGTATACTGTGTCAGAGTGGCGACCCGTCCAGGATTGTGCCCAATAGCCAAGGAGACTGCTTAGGCAGCAACAACACTCTGCATAGTGTGTGGTCCCAATGGATGGATGGACAGTACTATATATCGATATATTGCATGGTTTTTGGAAGTATTATGAAGGCAATTTGTGTTATACGGTCTTCAAGTATATAATGCAATTTAAATAAAGATTTATAGAGGTTTAAAGGTGTGCAAATAAAACTTATTCCACCGTTTTATCCAGGGTCTATTACACCACCCGATCTAACACGTACAGTAGTTATTCATGCCTGTCATATGTATCCATTATCAAGCCTTTAAAAACATTAAGTTCCCTGTTTGGAATGATTTTCACTTTTGTTTGACTGCCAGGTAGGTGGACAGAGTAAAAAATCATCTCACTTATCTCTGCGCATGAGCGATGGGTAGTAGTTCAAAACCGAAGTCCAGTAAAAATTAAACGATTGTCTTTTTATTCATGTTCTGATTCATGTTCAAAATATAACATGAGATTTAAATCAGCTGTCCTCGATCATAAACTGATAAGACGGATGGATGGATGGAGGGACAGACAGACAGACCCAAACCAATTGCTTCACCCCAATTTTTACTTCGTGTGCTCTCTGTAAATGGAATGCTTGTACAGGTGAATGAATTAAAAGAATTCTGATTTTGGTTTTTTATATGAGTTGATTCTGGTTGTAAGGTGACTATTTCCTGCTTAAAAATCATTTCTTTTTATCCTGGTGCCTTGTTTTTACAATCTGATGTGGTGTATATCATTTGAATTTGAATTTTATTCAGCAGTGAACGATTTTACAATGCATAAATCAGATACACTAAAATGTGATGCACTAAAAAAGGCAAATAATGAGTATCGAGAGTTAATTTGTGTTAAAACATATCGTCACTTTAAATATAGACAAGGCCAGGCCTAGACAGAGTAGCTAACACAACACAAGTGCTAAATATATTTGGGATGCTGTAGGTGAAAAACAGCTCATCGAACCAACCATTTGCTATCTAGTATTCTGAAAGCCTAATAATATCATTAACAGGGAAAAATGAGTTGCTTTTTCACAAAGGTTTTTAAATTAAGGAAGAAGCTTTCACACATCTACAGAAATATGGAGTGAGAATATATATATATATATATATATATATATATATATATATACATATATATATATATACATATATATACATATATATATACATATATATATATATATATATATATATATATATATATATATACATATATATATATATATATATATATATATATATATATATATATATATATATATATATATATATATACACTGACAACTGGGAAAGCGATTAAAGAGCAGGGAGGTATTAAAAAAAACAACAAGCTGAATACTATCAATGACCCTGACGTTGAATGAAAACTGGTGACCAAATGATGTTGATACTTGTGCAGCCGATTACCAGACAATACAAGCTCAATACCATGAATGATCGCGAGGTCAAATAAAAGCCGATTAGTAAATTATATTGATAATACTAATACACAGCCGATTACCAAACATAACAAGATGGCGACTATGCGCGACCCCCACCCCTTGCATGTCATGACGTCGATTTCTTCGATAAAATAAATGTAAATACAAATACCTGTCAGCTTAACTACACAATGTAAGGTGACATTGCAGTGAAAGATGACAGAAACACAAATCTATCCATATCTTAACGAAGACATGTCCTTTATGTGCGACTGTTTAAATGGTGACGATGGACTGACCATGAGCCTGGGCGTGGCCTAACTCTATGATTGACAGGAGCTCTGAAGCACTCGAGCTGTGATTGGTTACTGATCACGTGGACGGTCTGACAACTAATCTGATGACAAATCACAGCAATGACATAAATGTGAGGAGGATGAGGAGGAGAAAACAATTTGAAAACCCTTCCTATTGACTGAGCCAAACATCAGGGTAAAGAGAGTTGGACAGGCAGGTTCTTTGGAATGGATAAGAAGAGGTCAGCTCAACTGGGATGGAGAATGAATGTTTATAATTCCCAAGACTATGGACATGACATGAATGGCTTTAAGAAAATGGCAAGACTGAATCTATTGGACAGGTGAAGGTTCTGCAAGGTAGAAACAGAAAGTACGAGCCACCTCCTATCGGGATGCAAAAAAAGATTCGTACACGTCACAACAGTTGTACACACAAAAGGCAGAATAAGGTATGTAGAGTCATCCATTGGCACATCCATAAAAACTAAAAACTTCAATATCACAGTTTCATAAAACTCATGGAAACATGAACAAGAAAGACAACTGAAAACAAGAAAGTAATGCTCTCAAACGACCTGATGATCCCATTGAGTGTGAACATCGAGAACAAAGCATTGCGACCAGATATTGCACTTAAAAACAAAAGAGAAAAGAAGGTATTGCTAATTGAGGTCTCAGTACCCAGCGATTATGGCCTAAAAAACACAGAAATCCAGAAAGTGACCAAATCTCAAAAATGATGTCAAATGTTCTTGGAAGCTGGAGAGCACTGAGATTGCACCAGTAATAATTGAAACAATGGGAGTGATAAAGAAGAACCCCACAGAGACCTTCAAAAACATCCCTGGAAATATTACCACAAACAAATAACAGTTGGAAACTGTACGAGGCTCTGTGATCTCTGAAGAGATCCCTTAGAACAAAACGTTGAGAGCAAGAAAATGTCACAGCTTGGTCCATGAATCATGATCGCTTCCTGAAACGAAGGTGGACACCATTCCACCTCCTGAAACCCACCCACGTTTGGACGAGCAGTCAACAACAGTAACTTGCACATGCATACACGCACGCACGCACACACACACACACACACACACACACACACACACACACACACACACACACACACACACACACACACACACACACACACACACACACACACACACACACACACACTTCTCCTTTTATTAATAGAAGATATTGTCTCATGGATAAGGAAACAGACACCAGGCAAAATATACTCGACGTGTAGCATTAATTTATACCTGTCCATTTCCCATGTCGAGCAGGTCACTGCAGGATCAAATTGTTTTCCCTTCAAAATGTTCATTTGAAAAATTGTTTACATGAGGCAAGTGGTTGAATGAAACAGGGAACAAGTCAGACAGATTCTTTTCTGAATAAAGTGGGGATGTTTCGGTAATATGAAAAATTTGAGGGACCCTGTGGGAGGGACCCAATCCTGATGTCTGTCAGAGGGTACATTTGCCACCCGCTCGCCCCTCAAAAAAAACTTATGGTAGTTAAAAAACAACAACTTTAGTTTCAATTCTTTTCTCCTTTGGAATAAACTCCGACAATCTCTTCAATCCCGTTCTTCCCTCCTGCTCTTCAAAACAGCTGTTCACCACCACCTCTGATCTTCCCCCATCCAAAACCTCAATCTTTTCTACCCCTTTAAATCCACCCCAAACCCACCGTCAAATTCCCTGCCTTCCTTCCCGAAAGTTCCCTGTCGTGTAAGGTCCTGAAAGTCCCTGTAATGTCCATCTTGTTTACCCCATGTACCCCGCTCCATCCCTCTTCCTTCCACAGATATCCTAATGTCTCTGTTCCCCACTGTTTTGTCCTTCCCTCTCCCACCCCTCTTGTCTCCTTCCCCCACTTGTTGTGCGTTGTGTGCTCGCTCTCATAAGAGCCTACAAAGAAAAACAAAAAAACAATTATTTTGTTTGCTTATATCCTTTCCCCAATGAGATTAGGTATTTTATAAATACAAAGTCAAAGCTTGAGGAAGAACAAGAACACAGAACGAACGGATCAGGATGCAACAAAACAAAAGGAACAACAGGAAGAGAGGGGGGAAACACCAACAGCTGAGCCGAGGGATAAAATAGAGGGAGACAATGTGTGTGAAGAGGAATGCGGGGAAGGGGAGGACACATGGGTGGACAAGATGGATAAAGCAGAAAACTCTCAGGAAGGAAAAACTGGAAGTTTGGAAGAAGGTGGGATTGGAGGCAGGTTGGAGAGGGAGTTAATCGTTTTGGATGGGGGATGATCCGAGATGGTAGTGAACAGCTGTCTTGAAGACATGGCGGGTCGAATGATATTGAAGACGACCATATGCGCCATACAGAAATCTGGAAATTAGGGAGGGGAGGGGAGGGGACAAAGCATAGAGAGGACAAGGGTTGCTAGACAACAAAGGAAATGGTGGAAGAGAGAGTTCATCAACCTGTCTGCGGTGGGAAAGTGATAAGCCCAGAGACTCGGCGTTATCATGGAGATTCCAGTGATCTTGATGGCCTTGGTTTCCATGGCTTCAAGCTAAGCAAGGGGTGAGGCAAGGGTGCCAGACTAGAGGGGAGAGTATCACTACATCAAGCTGTGGATGACCATTCAGGTGGATAAGAGTAATGAAGGATGTCCAGTCGGAGGGTGGCTTTGGAGGCCAACTTTGAAATGTAGTTTGCCAAAGAAAGATCGCGACTGATCATGAGACCCAATAGTTTGGGGGACTGAAGTTATTCAAGAGGATTGTTAAGTAAGTAGATGGGAGGGTTTGTCAGACTGTACTTTCAGAGAAACTTTGAGTGTGAGATTTGTCTGGATTGAAAGACATATTCCAAGTGTTTCACCAGATTGTAATTTTTCTCAAGGTCCAAAGAGAACATAGACTCCTATAGAGAAGGACTGGAACCTCCCATGCTCGCGGTTTGTAACTTGAGTCTGAAGGATTAACTTGAGTCCGGGGCTAAAATGACTTCTAGAAGGGCTAGAGACACGATCTTGGGATCCATATAGGGGTTTTTGAAGACGGCGAGTTCAATAGTCTCATTTTCAACACCACCTGAGGTCATCTTCAAGGTTAAAAGGTCATATTTCAAGGTCAAATTACTGAATTTTGGTATTTTTTTGCCTGTTTTTGTGTCTAACTCATAAATGGTGAGAGATGGCTGATTGTAATAAGATGCAAGTGTGTAGAGCTGTCAAACTTTGATATTTATTGTCATATATTGTATTACATAAACATTATATGCATGTCACAACACGATGCCTATTACAACTATGTCTATGTCCATCACTGGTTGGAGAGCTTTTCTTGCCTCCTGAGGCATCCCAAAGCTTTTTCTTTGTCACTTACATTGAGGACATGAGCTTTCAATAGAATGTTAGCTAAAGTAGTACATGCAGCATTACTACTAGTTAAAGGTGCATCTACAGAGGATAACAGCTCAGCAAAATGAAATCAGCAACGCATTTTAGTCTTGTCATACAAATTATAGGCATTATGTACAAAAAAGACGGTTGACATAGTCGGCACACTCAATCCACCTCTATTTAAATGATCTAGAAACTCAGATGACACCTCGTTACCATCTTCATCATCAATCATCTCCTCCATACTTGTGCTATCGCCATATTTATGAACAAGGTGTCCGGCCAAATAAACTACGATATGCTCAAGGGCATCGTCAGACGCCAAGAGATCCTGAGTGTCTTGAGGAGTAATCTCGTCAATGAGTTCACTTCGCTCATCTGGATTTATGGAAGTTGTACAGTTCTTGTCGCAATCAATCACACGAGAACTAGATTCGGGCATAATGTCATGCTTAATGAGTGTTTGCAAAGTTACAATTTTAGCTGCAGCCATAATGTCAACTACGTCAATGTAGAAGTTTCCACCACTTCTTTGCCTGGCTTGGCCGAAAAAACTTTTCCAAGGTTTCATCTGCAAATATAGCAGGAAGAACGTAGTCAAAGTATTTCTCTGCCAGAAGCAATTTGGCAGCATCCACATTATTACGTGTGGACACAGTGAAGGCTTCATCAGTTTGCTGAGTTAGCTTCAGCTTATGACCACCACCTCCTTGCCATGCCCAGGTAGATATAATTTGGCAGGCCTGCTCCAGCCTTGTGAAACTTGTACAGTCTGCTGTCCAAGGCTGTCTGGATTCGTCGTGCAGATGAATAGCTGAGAAACGGTCTTTCACGTACATCATCTTGAACCACTCACTCATTATCTGGGTGAGGATGATTGTTCCTTCGCTGATGCCCAGTGAATCCTTGAAGGTCTTTAAAGCAGCGACAGTCTTGTCATTGAACACTTGGCATACCAATGGTACGCTCTGGCGTTGAAGGGGCTTGGGGAAAACAGTGGTGTGCGTCAGCTTGGTTAAGCAAATAGGAGTAGCCCGGTCGATCTCTTAAACCTTCTGAATATCACTCCAGTAAGCTTTGTACTCATTACCATCTACAACAAATGAGAGTGTCTTGCCATCAACAGTAATCCAGTTGTTGTGAACATTTTTGAAGATGTGCATGTAGTCGTGCACTAAGAACATAGATTGCTCTTGAATTGACAGCACTTGCCAACTTCCTGGTCCTCAAAGTTTTGAATAAACACTGAGGTTGGTATTGCAATTGTCACATATCAAAGAAATCACAGTACCGCCAGCACCAACTACAGCTGATGCAGCTTCGATAAAGAGTTCCTTCAGCTGATCGGCAGTTAGTTTTTTGCAGGGCAAAATGCGTAGAATATAGCGTGGACCACCGAAATGGCAGACAACTTCAACAACCATAGCATGTGAAGCAAGCATTTCGTGTTCACCACCCGCTGCTGCATTTTGAGCATATCCTACAACATGCCCTCCAGAAAATCGCAATGTCTCGACCAGCTTTACCTCGTCAAACATTAAATTGACCAAACGCTGCTGTGGTTTAAGCTCGTCGAACAAGGTTTTGAGGTTGGAGTCCTGTTGACTACTAGCAAGCATCTGGTTTACCTTTTTTGTTGATGGTAGAATGATTAAGCCGGATTGACGAATCAATTTGTATGCAATGGGTGATATGTTGTGAAGCTGCATTGCGAAAATCATAGTATCAGTATCAAATCGGCGACGATCAAGAGGTTTGAACATAAGATGCAGCTGCGACAGAAGGAAGGTGAAATGAGGAAGCTCGTGTGCCTCAATGTAAGTGACAAAGAAAAAGCTTTGGGATACCTCAGGAGGCAAGAAAAGCTCTCCAACCAGTGATAGACATAGACATAGTTGTAATAGGCATAGTGTTGTGACATGCATATGATGTTTATGTATTACGATATATGACAATAAATATCAAAGTTAGACAGCTCCACGCACTTGCATCTTATTACAATCAGCCATCTCTCACCGTTTATGAGTTAGACACAAAAACGGGCAAAAAATACCAAAATTCAGTAATTTGACCTTGAAATATGACCTTTTGACCTTGAAAATGACCTCAGGTGGTGTTGAAAACGACACTATTGAACTTGCCATCCTCAAAAACCCCTGTATGGATCCCGAGATCATGTCTCTAGCCCTTCTTGAAGTCATTTTAGCCCTGGACTCAAGTTAATCCTTCAGACTCAAGTTACAAACCCCGAGATCGTGAGGTTCCAGTCCTTCTCTATCGGAGTCTATGGAAGAGAGGGTTGAGGCTGCAGCCTGCCTGCCTGAAGGATGAGGGTTGTTTCAGCAGAGAGTGGAGTTATCAGGAAATATATAAGCAGGATTTTCCAGAGGGTCAGATAGACCATTGATGAAGATTACGAATATAGGACTGGACGCAGAAAAACACCTTGGGAACACTTCAGGCTTGACAGGGAGAGAAGATTGAAGAATTCCATTAAGAGTCACAAGTTGGCTATGAGAGTGGAAAAAGTCAATAATCCAAGAGTGGAGTTGGCCTTGGATTCAATAGGCAGACAGTTTGGAGAGCAAGGCAGGATTCTAGACTGTATCAAAAGTTTGTGATATGTCCAGAGAGATGGCCCTGATCTCATGTTGATATTGAGTGTCTCCACCAATGTTGGGAGAGTAGAAGCAGTATGTCCAAGTTAGTGACCAGGTCTGAAACATAATTGATGATCTAAGATGAGGCAGTTGGAGAAATGGAATAAATTTGTCAACTGCGATGATAGATTCCATGACCTTGTTGATGATTGTAAGTAAGCTAACTGGGCTGTAGTTAACTGGATCCGTTTTGTTCCATTTTTAGGTAAAGCTGTGATGTTGGTGGATTTACAAGCAGATGCAAGATAACCTATGGTAAATGATAGGGTGAAAAGGGCAGAGAGAGGAAGCACAAGAGCAGCAGAGCAGGTTTTTAGGACATGTGAGCTGATGCTATCTGGTCTAGTTGCAGAGTCGAGGGTTGTCACAAACTTTTCCACCTTTTCAGGTACAAAAGACAGAGTTCAGGAACAGTTGGGTACGATGGGGAAGGATGGGTACAGAGAGCGAGGGGTCAGGGACACAAGATTTTGAAGCAAACACAGAATTGGGGCATTCGGCCTTCTCACGAGCAGAGTCTGCTGTGTTTGCATTTGAAGTGAGGGAAGGGATGGAAGGGGTGCATACAACAGAGATGGACTTGACAAGGCACAATCGGGTTTAAAAGGTGGGTGACAAGTTTGAAAGCTCATTCTTGAGATTGGACAGATGTTGTTTTCTGGCTTTCCTGATTGTAGATACCCTTGTTGCAGACTTTGTGGAATGATCTGAGGTTCCCTTCGGTTGTATTTGCCTTCCAGGAGGAGAATGCAAGTTGTTTTAAAGCAATTGCTTCAACACCGGGTTCACAGTACCAAGAGCGGGAGGATGGGTAAGAGAATTGAAGACGAGATGGGATGAATCTGTGCCTAAGAGAGAGCAGGTTTCTATGGAGGAATTCTCAGACTGAGTTAATATCAGCATTGGTGGATATAGGAGAATTTTAAAGTGTGAAACAAAAAAAACAAAAAAAAATAAACGCTTTTCGAGGAAATGAAAGAATTCCATTGAGAGTCATATGTAAGCTGTGAGAGTAAAGGAAGTCGGGAACCTAAGAATGGAATTGGACTTGGATTCAATAGGCAGAGAGTGTGTAGAGCAAGGCGCGATGTTGAAATGTATCAAAAGTTCGCGATATGCCGAGAGAGACGGCCCTGATCTCACGTCTCACATTGAGGGCCTCCATGATCCATTGTCGGAAAAGTAGAAGGAGCAAGTCCAAAGTAGACTATTTCACTTTGTCTCTCGCTCCTTAAAAAGTTTGAATAAAGAATTTGAATCATAAAAGCACAAACAGTAAAGTCATCTCAAACATGTCATCCATTGGGATTGCTTTTGTCTGATCCGGTCTTACCGGCAGTTATGCCTGGAGGATGTGGTTGGTGTGGTGGAGTGGTGGCTCGTGGAGAAGGAGCAGTCAGTATCCCTGGACAGCTGATGTTCATCAGAACCTGGATTCTTCTGTACATACTGTTTTGGAAACAAATTAGAGTCTCAAACAATGTAATAATAATAATAATAATAGTATTAATAATAATAGTCTTTATTGTCCCATGTCCAGGGAAATTGTTCTTTGATGACACTGTAAGTTCAAACATCATGAAAAAAAACAAAAGGCAAAACATCAAAAAGGAATAAAACTCTCAAAATGGCTAAGAATTTGAATTTAACACTTGAATTGCACACGGTACAAATGACTTGCTGAATTTTCTTATTCTTTTTGAATGAACGAAAGCGTCTCCTTGATGGCAGTTTTTCAAAATGTCCATTCAGGAAGTGGTTTTAATCGGCACAAATATGTACATTGTACGGTCTTCCTTTTCAATGCTCGCAAATACAGTATATCAGGTAAATGTATGATAAACTTCATTCTATCTAAGAATTTCATGACAATCACGTCCTTGTGAAACACTCAACACAGGTGGGTAATGAATGTAAGGTTCGATGGCAAATGGTGCTGTGATGATGGAGACAACATACTGCATGTCTCATTCATGCACAATGAAACTCGTCACATTGTTTTTTTTTTTTGTCGTCTTATGGACATGCATTATTCTAGTAACCTCCTTCTGGTAAAACTTTCAAAATGCATGCTGATTGTCCACCTCAATCATTTATTCCCCACTTCTCTAGCCTCTGGAACAACCTTCAAGAGGGCATTCTATCTCACTCTTCCCTCCGTGCTCCAAACAAGTGGTGCACCCTCACCTTCTGTCATCCACAATTCTAACCGATGACCTTTATTACCCTCATTGACTCGACCCTACCTATCCCAACCCTCTTCCTTATAGGTTGCTTTGGTTGCTACCCCTCTCTCTTTTCCTATTTATCCATTCCTTTGCTTATTGTATCCAACTGTTTCCCCATTACCTCACTACCCCTAACGTCTCTTCGCTCTTCGACGAGCCTCGATCTCGCAAAGAAAAAGAATTTGTTTCGTGCAATCATTCAACCATATACACTATACAGTACATGCATTACAATAATCATTTAATTGCACACATGATATTATGCCTCTTCAATTAGTATTAGACCATGCTCACTGAGAAATTATACAATTAAGAGGAATGCACACCAAGATAATTTGCAAACACAATATTTGGCAAGGAGTAATCAAAATAAAATGCAGATTGGTAATTATGTTAAGGGGGACAAAGCTGACGTTTCAAAATGACTCGCAATTCCTAGCTTGCTGACATCAGGAAGGATGCAATTTGGAACAATTGAAAAATTTTCAATATGCTGACAGAAAGAAAGTGACACATCGACGACAGAATTTCGAATGATCACGAAGGCCGTCGTGGATTTCTGGTGAAGGATTATTTGTCATTATTTTCTCATTCAGGGCCCGTAAACTGCCAAAGTGTGTTGTTTATAAAGTAGCTGCTTGTATTGCAGTGGAAAGCACTATTTTTAGAGTCGATTTCATACTCTTTTCATTCAAATCCAACTTTTTCTCCCTTTCGCTCCTGCGCTGTTGTTTCACATTTCAGTTGTCTGGTCATGTCCGAATTGAAGTGACAAGAATTCTCATCCGTAAAGATCCACAAAATATAATATGTGTCAAGATAGGAAAGAGAGCTTACAGCATAACACACAAAATGGATGGAAAGCATATTTTATAGTAGAGAAAGTGTCAGCATAAAAAAATTATCTAAAAGGAAACGAACATAGCTAAAAGGAAGATATAACTTCAATGTATATAGTATTTAGACACAAACGAAGTAAGAACTTTTTTTGATTTCCAATCAATGTATTTAGACACAAACGAAGTAAGAACTTTTTTTTTTATAATCAAAAAATTCATTTGATTTTGAATGGAATGAGTGATTCTTTAAAAAAACAATTAAGTACCATTCAGATGGCATTAATTATATTTAACCTGAAATCAATCCTGACATGATCTCTCAAGTAGGTCTTGTAATTTGTACAGAGCTTCCTGGTTCAAAATATGATTACTGCAGGATTATATCTACACCGGCAGGTATCCGTGCTTTGCATGGGAGGGGGCTGGACAGCCGGTTTGTGAAGGACTTGGGCAAAAAAACTTGCTGCAGCTGACCCCAACAGAAGTAAGGTGGGTAATATTTCTATGATGTCATGGGGAATCTGAAAATGTCGAATATGCGAATGTCACGGATGGAAACCCTCACATTATTTCTTTATTCTGCTTCAATCTCAATCTCTCTATATTTTAATTCCAAACAGCATCATTCGAATCACAAACTAATACTATACCATTAATATAACAACATACAAACACTGGTGAGATAAACGAATATAGACGCTGTTCTCACGCGACAACCAACACAGACAAATCTGCCGGCGAGAAAGGGTGGATGCAAAACACTGCGTACGGATCGAAAATTTAAATCATAATTGTATTGAGGAATTTATGAAACTTCCCACCCACCTCAGAATGGATAAAAGTGGGATCGTTCGGGTGAAAACTCAAAATCACAATCGTATTGAGATTTTATCACACCAGCGAATGTGGATGCCAAACCAGTGATCGTGTTTACTTCCGGATCGGGATCAGCTTCGTACAGATCTAAAATTAGGAACATCATTGTATTGAGGAATTTAAGAAACCTCCCACCCACCTTAGGACATCTGCCAGACCCCCAAAACGTTTCACATATGGTTTGATGGAGCTCGCCCCCAAACTGAGGGAGTAGTTCTGGGAATGGATGGACAGATGGACAGACAGAAAGACGGACAGACAGACACTCCTGCTTTATAATCTAGATATAAAAAACGAAAAGCACAATGAAGCCATCTGTGAAGCCGTGTGACTATTTGTCTATTAATTATGTGCTGTTTGAATGTCAGTTGCACCCTGACTTCAAATACGTAAGTCTATTAATTACATATTATTGGAATGTACCTTTCGAACCTTGAGACTGAGACCCCTTTGACCATTGGCCCTTTAAGACCCTCAAGACCTTTAAGACACCAAAGACCCCTAAGACCCAAAATATCATGAGGACCCAAAAGACCCCAAAGACTCAAAATACCCCAAAGCCCCAAAACACCCTGAAGACCCAAAGTAACCCAAAGGCCTCAAAAAAATCCGAAGATCCAAAAGTCCCCAAAAGTCCTCAAGGAGCCAAAAGCCCCTGACCCCCCAACAGCTCCCAAGGACCCAAAAGACCCTGAATATCCAGAAGACCCAAAAGACCAAGATGTCCAAAAAGTCCCCAAAGACCCAAAATATCCAGATCAACCAGAAGTCCCTGAAGACCTATAAAAGACCCTGGAGAACCAGAAGACCCAAAAAGACGCAGATGACTGAAAAGTCGCCAAGGAACCAAAAGCCCCTGACCCCCCAAAAGCCCCCAAGGACCCAAAAGACCACGAAGATCCAGAAGACCCAAAAGATCTAGATGACCAAAAAGTGTTCGAAGCCTCAAAAGACCCAGATCAACCAAAAGTCCCTGAGGACCAACAAAAGAACCAGAAGACCCTGAAGACTCAAAATATCCCAAAGACCCAAAGGACATTGAAGGTTCAACATATACCAAACAAAAGAAACAAAAGAAAAAAAGAAACTCAGGATGACAAACCACTCGCTCTGAATGATGTGGCATGGCAGAAGAGTCTGCAGTGAGTGAACGATTCCCTCAGAATGACGTCGCATGGTACCACGATTGACTATAGGGTGCTCGACAAGTGGCTTAAGCAATCAAGCAAGCACTCCAATTCAATGATTGATTAGGAACGGCTGGCCAGGCTGTGGCTGCATACCTTATTGGATTCCTTTAACTATAATCCGGTCTTCACTGTGAACACAACACTTAATTAATTAAAATGAATTCGTTAAAATAATGATTTTATCCACAAAAGAGTTGCTGCTTAATGTATAACAATCCTGAAGACATCCCAAAGTTCAATCGACAATGAAATAAACATTAAACACTACAGATCATCTGCCATGTTGCCTGCTCGTCTGTGCACACGTCACGTGGTACATCGTTCGTGGTCTGCGCAAACGTTATAACTTTATTTTAAAATCTCCGTTTTTCAGCAGA
>NC_140965.1:118123998-118146498 GCF_056783735.1 Eptatretus burgeri | reverse complement strand
CTCCTCCTAGCTAAACTCACAAAATGTAAGCCTTCCACCCACATCCACTCTTTTTGCTCCATTTTTCTCTATTTGTGAAACTGTTATCCTGTTGCTGCTCAATCCCACCCATCCCTCTTGGGATTCAAGCAAACGGTGCACCACCGTATTATGTCGTCCCCCATCACCCCAATAACAATGATCGTTCCATCACCCCAATAACAATGAACGTTTTATCCCTGTCAACCCTACCTCGCCCAACCGTGTTAGTTCCACGTTACTGTGTTTCCTCCCCTCCTCTCTCTCTTTTTGTTTTTGGTTCGTTAATTCCCTTGCTTAATATGTTTGACTGCAACACTGCCCCACTGTGACATGATTGCCTTTTTATCATATACCACCACCCTCCTCCATGAACCTTGATCTCGTACAGAAGAAAAAAAAGGACACAATGGAATATAATGCAGTGATATTCTGTTTTGACTACTTCAGGAGCTGCAATAAAGTAATTCTACAAATTGTCAAGCATTGCACCATTTGGGGATTAAAAAGAGCCATAAGATGACCGAACTATGATGAACTAGAACGGGCACTCGTAGAGAGCATACCTTCGCCGCCACTACTTTTTTTGTTCTTGGTATGAATGTGGGGAACTGGTTTCATATGAATGGTCTTATGACACAAACCACATATCTATAATGTCATGACCCCCCCCCCGACTTTCGGAGGCTACGGACGAAACAACAATCAACTCACGTCGTTTTGGCGAGTCTTCACTCGCAAGCTCGGTGAATACAACGTTTCAACAAGAGAAGGTAATCTCGTTTGATGCTGGTTTCATGCAAATCGAATAAGAATTGACTGAGTCATGCCGAAAACCGCATATTTTTCAAGGGCGTGACCCCCCCCCCCGACATTTTACCCCAACTGGTGACATGTGTTATGACGTCATTGTGTCACAAGATTGGGCATTAAATTCTGAACATTTTGGTGCTGGGTTCATGTAAAGCGGACAAGAATTGACCGCGTTATGACAAAAACCGCATATTTTTCAAGGTCGTGACCCCCCTGACCTTTGACCCCTAACCGGTAACAATAGTATGGGCGTCATTGTGTCATATTGCATATCACAAGATGAGGGGTTGAATTCTGAACATTTTCGCGTTAGTTGCATGCAAATTGAATAAAAATTGACCGTTTTATCGTAAAAAGACGATTTTGACCTTTTCGTGACCTTGACCTTGACCTTTAACCAGAACGATCCCAAAATCTAATCGAATGCTTCCTGGCTAATAACCAATCATCCCACCAAATTTCATGCAATTCGGTTTAATACTTATTGAGTTATACGAATCACAAGATTACAAATAAATAAATAAATAAATAAATACACGCCGACCAAAACATAACCTTTCGCAGAATGCGAAGGTAACAAGTTGGGAAGGAAAAGAAGAGAAAAATGAAAGCAATAGTTTACTGTGTGAGTAAATTTGAGTTATTGTGCAACAACAAACCATAACATTATGTAGCTGTGCTTAATTTACCCGAGAATGATAAAGAAGAGTATATTTAGTCATGTTTCTTAAAAACACATCAACTTGCAATGCGAGCAGATTCTTATGCTATCGCTAATCACAAACTCCGAAAGGATATACGTTGCTCAATTGCAGTACTATATATCTTCGAGAGTTTTCAACATAAAACTGATTTTTCAGGGAGGTCAAATCTTTTCGTGTGCTTTATTACTAGCCATGTCACAATGCAGTAACATGTGGTAAACCAACAATTATCGGTTCCTAATGCGTTGTATTAGACCAAGTTACCAACCATGATGCGAGATCAATGAAGTGTTGACATTCTTACCTGTGAGGGCGATGCACCAATGTTTCTCAGCTGGATGCTGTTGTCGGGGGCTGGTGCAGGGCTAGGTGGTGGTTGAGGCTGGTTGTGGGGTCCGTTGGGAGGATTTACATTCATGGCATGCATCCCATGCCGAAGATGGTTGTGCAGTCTCTGCCTTTGCTTCCTGTGTGAAGGGAGAGAAGTATGTACTTTTTGTCCCCATTCTTGATTGCTCTTACTCTTGCTTTGAAGTTTGACAGGAATTAATTCATGTTTAGTTCACCTGTATTGCTGTTTGTAAAATATGAGCCAATCTTGTTAAGAGATACCTCAATAAATAGTAGTTGATAAATAAAGTGAAATAGTGGAAGTTAGAAATATAAAAGAGAATGGCATAAGTGAGGCAGTGGTGTGATAGCAAACATCACAGCAGAGAATGCAAACAAAATGATGAAAGGAAGGAAGAGGAGTTATCAATTTGATTCAAACACAACCAATATGACAGCTGGTTTTGAATTATATTGTTACGGATCCGGAGTTCAAGTTTGACCATGAGGGGAAGCACTCGGGTTCCTCCTAAACACGTGGTCCTGAGGCTGCTGGGCACAAACAACTCCACATGCTAGCAGGTTGCTAAGAAACCACGAGTGCTCATTGGTACTGCCAATCCTGGCAGGGTTCACACTACTTCACGTGTTACTGTTTTCGGTGGATTGGCAGCATAAAGGAGGTTGGGGGGGGGTAGGGGGGCCTCATTCTCTCGTTGCATACTCGAGTTAACTTACCATATCAGGTGCTGCCGAGCTGAGCTGCCGAGTACGTACCGGCTAATAAGAGCAAATTAGTGGGGCAGAACTTCCTGGCTAACCTGTGTGCAGCCTACACTGGACCAATAGAGGAAAAGACAGAACAATAAATATACATTTATAATATAAGCAATTTTTAATAACACAAGGAAAGGGTACGTGGCACAACAATAAAAGGTTTTATTTCAAGCAAAATGTACAGCAGTGGAAAGCAAGGATTTGTGGGTGCGGCAAAAGAAATGCAAGTGTTTACAAAAGAGGACACAGTGCAGAGTTAACCTGATACAAAGAACTTACACATTCTTAACATGAAAATGACAAGCGCCATCAGACACACACACACACACACACACACACACACACACACACACACACACACACACACACACACACACACACACACACACACACACACAAAAAAATTGGAATAGCAAGAAAGACAGAGATGGCTCGAGGTGATTGCGACCTTTAGAATACCTGGCACGGCAAACAGACCAGTGGAAAACCCAGTCGCTTAGGAGGGGGAAGGAGGGAATACAACTGGGGGTGCCTAAGGTGCATGAGTGGCGAGGTGAAAATGAGGTGCAATGAAGTGCAAGTGGAGTGCAGAGAAGGAAAAATGAGAAGAGTTGAATATATGTCGGGTGCTCTTTTATATCTTGTGCATCAACAGCAGATGACACAGAAGATAAGAGACAGAATGTGTGAGAGAAAAGTTTACAAAGCCATGTGAGAAGGTCTGTAAATGGAAAATGCTAATGGTCTATGATCGGTCTGTCATTCCACCCACTTCGCCACCCAGCGCTCTGCTCCACCTTCCTCCTTGTGCCGCTAATCAGGCCTGGAACTCTCCCATCTTTGCCCAGCACCTCAGCAACTATCTCTGAATCTCAACCAACCTCTCACTGCTCAACCACTTTGTAACACTTTTCTCAGCGACTTTGCAGGGTGTTTTACAGATGGCTGGTGAGGGAGGAATCCAAAGTCAGATCAAGACGATCAGGTGATGTTTCCCAGCACTTCCATTGGTGCACAGACACCTTCCCAAGAAGTAGCCCTGCCCCTGCGAGGCTCTGAAGCTGAAAATGGCCACATTCACCCACAAACTTGGCCACGCAACGGAGCTCCGGAATTAACCTGGGGTGCAGGTTACTGGGAGCACGCTGGCCATGAACATACATTAAGTACCAAATGTGGGTCGCGATTGAGCATGGTGCCAGAGCCATTTAGATGATGTTGAATTGATTCCATCGCATACTTGCACTTTGAGCTATGTGCCAATATATTCCGAACACAAGCTTCCACCATGGTAGGTAGCGTCTATGATTACCGGATATCCTTAAAGGACAGTGGTAAGCATCCGTAGCGCTGATTGTGATTGCGACATTCGTAGCGGTTGTGGTGAGGTGGTTGAAGCATTTGTGGTGAGGAGGGTGAGCGTCGGTTATTGTGGGGATTTTTAGGAAGGGATTGTGGTAGTCGTATGAAGGTTGTGTTGTGGTTCGAGTGCAGAGAAGGTTGAAACTAATAGTCCGTTGGGGAATGGTGCGCGGTTTGAACGGAGTTTTGGCAGCATCTGCTAATAAGGCTGTTTGTTCACGTGTATGCATGGATGAATGAAGGAGAGGTCGTGTGTGCAAATTAAAGTAAATAAAATAGACAAAGGAATCGTGAATGGAATTAAAGACCAAAGTAAAAGCCCTCGCCATGCATCTTGTCCCATATACCCACTAGGCATAAGGAAAGGGCGAAATAGAATACTAATGAAATAGCTGCCTGGAGATTGCTATTTCTGTGATTTTTCTCAGTGTAAATATTTTGTATGCATTTGCCTTGAGGAGCGACGTGTGCGTGTGTGTGTGTGTGTGTGTGTGTGTGTGTGTGTGTGTGTGTGTGTGTGTGTGTGTGTGTGCACATATGTCACACCATTTTAAAGTCTATTTCCCTGAGCAGCGGTCAGCTTTTTTGCGGGCTCCAATCATGTTACCCTTTCTTGTGGCAATGTTTTTACGGCCGGATTCCCTTCCTGACGCCAACCCTTTAGTCGCCTTCGACACGCAGGGATAATTACCAGTATACTGGTGCTCATTTCACCGACCTCGGAAGGATGACAGGCTGAGTCAACCCCCCCTGATGTTAATTCAGTGGCCAGTGGGGCTCGAACTCAGGACCCGAGGATCCCAAGCCACCACCACAACCACTAAGCCAACACCAGGCCTATACATACACATATGTAATATATAAAAATCTTTCTAACCACCGACTGACTGACTGATTCAATGCCAGACTCACTGATGATATTAAAGATCAGTACCTTCCAGGTGACGTAGAAAGCTGAAATTTTGTGTGCCGATGAACATTGAAGCCGCTACTCCAGGCAAGATCACAGAAATGGCAGACAACATTCATAAATTTAAATATAAATAAATGCAAAATAAATTATTAAAAAAACATGCAGGAGAGCGACCTGAGACGATGGGGAAACACAGTAATTTTGCGTGCCGACGGACATCAAAGCTCATACACCAGGAAAAATCACAGGACTGTCAGAAAGCATCCGTAAATGAAAATATAAACAAGTTGAGGTACATTCAAAAGTACACCACCCCCATGCCAATTAAATAAATAACAAGCCCTCCAGCGCGCAACCTTTCTGGGGCACCCTCAGTACTCCGCAATGCTGCCGTGCAGCACGTGGAGACGTAATTGGGAGAGAGCGGTGCACTACTGAGGCAAATATGGACAAATCATACTTAGTTTATGCCTGGTGTTGGTTTAATGGTTAGGGTGTTGGGCTTGGGATCCTAGGGTCCTGCCCAGCTGTTGAATTAATACCAGGTGGGGTTAACTCGGCCTGTTATTCTTCCGAGATAGGCAAAATGAGTGCCAGCATGATGGTATACTGTGTCGGAGTGGTGACCAATCCAGGATTGTGTCCGAGAGCCAAGGAGACTGCTTAGGCAGCACCAACGCTCTGCACTATATGGTCCCAATGGATGGATGGATATATGTATATACACATATCCACACAAATAAATGTCAATGTGTGTCAGTGTGTCTCCTCTATAACTCCAAAACCATAAAACCTAGCAACCTGAATCTTTGCAAACGTACTAAGAAAACTCCACGGAAGTGCATGAATGAAAATTGGGTGTTTGTTTTAATTAAACACGACTTTTGAAGATAATTAACGGCCTTATTTAATTATATCCTTTATCAGCTGTATGCTCAGTCATCGCTGTATAATGGGTCTTGAGGCATATCCTAGGTAACCTCGCTGGGGTTTGAAGCCACCATGTTTTTTGGCTTGCTCAACCACACCTTGACTTAGAACAGGCCACTACGATTTCTTGATGATAAAGTTCTTTTTTCACTTTCCGCACTCATATTATCGAATTCCTATTCATCAAAGCTTCAAATTGCCGTTAGTGCTATAGCTACAAATTGCATCGCTTTCGTAAGTGCTATCATTTTCAAATTAGGAGCTTTGAGTGATTTCATGCATGATCTGATATGATTTTCCACATTCTACTCTCATGGACTTATTAAAGTATATCACCAAATATTGTTTCGGTTTTGAGAATCGGATATCATCTGGACTAAAGAAATGTGGACATCTGAAGTGAAATTGAAAAATTTAAAGAAATAAATGAGTCTGATAACAAAGCCGATATAACTCTTTACTTTCAGCAAGCAAGGCCATGTTCCATCCTTCTCCCGACACACATGAGAAAAACATGAGAAAAAGTGAAATTTCCAAGGCATTAAGCTTATCTTTTTCTGCTGTTTGGAGAATGATATTAAGTGAACAAAAAATTTAGGAACGTGCCAAACTTAACCAGCTTCATTGAGCTCTTTGACTTAATGCATTCACTGCTTGACATCACATTCATAGCATCTGCCAGATCTTTGTCTATATTTTTGGAGGTTTTCCGAGGTGCTCAACAGGGAATCAAAGCAAATCTGGTGAAAGACAGATGTTTTAAAATATAGTTATATCGTTTGTGTGGACCTCAAACCTATGGACCATGCGACGCGTGCACAGACGAGCAGGCAACATGGCAGATGATCTGCAATGTTTATTTCATGGGCAATTGAACTTTGCAATGTCTCCAGGGTTGTTCTGCATTAAGCAGCAACTATTTGTTAGATAAAGTCACTATTTGACCAAACTCGTTTTATCTCTTTAACTACTGCATGCGCAGTGAAGACCAGCTTTAAAGTCCAAGGGATTCTAAGTAGTATGCAGCGATAGACTCGCCAGCCATTCCTTATCTACCATGTAACTGGAGTGCTTTCTTGAGTGCTTAGGCCACTTGCTGATTTCCCATTGTAGATAGCGGTACAATGCTTCATCATTCTGAGCGAATCGTTCACTCATTGCAGATGCTTTTGCTGCACCACGTCGTTCAAAGTGAGTGGTTCTTGCTCCGTCACCATGAGCGAGTGGTTCATGCTCCATCACCTTGAGAAAGTGCTTCATGCTCCTTCACCCTGAGCGAGTGGTTCGTGCTCCATCACGCTGAGGGAGTGGTTCATGCTCCATCACCCTAAGCAAGTGGTTCATGCTACATCACCGTGAGCGAGTGGTTCATGCTCTGTCACCCAGAGCGAGTGGTTCTTGCTCCATCACCCTGAGTGAGTGGTTCATGCTCCATCATCCATGAGCAAGTGGTTCCTGTTCCATCATCCTGAGCAAGTGGTTCGTGCTCCATCATCCTGAGCGAGTGGTTCATGCTCCGTCATCCTGAGGGAGTGCTTCGTGCTCTGTCATCCTGAGCAAGTGATTCGTGCTCCATCATCATGAGTGAGTGGTTCGTGCTCCATCTTCATGAGCGAGTGGTTTGTGCTCAGTCATCCTGAGCAAGTGGTTCATGCTCCATTGCCGTGAGGGAGTGGTTCATGCTACATCACTCTGAGCAAGTGGTTCCTGCTCCATCATCCTGAGTGAGTGGTTCTTGCTCCATCACCCTGAGTGAGTGGTTCGTGCTCTGTCACCCAGAGCGAGTGGTTCTTGCTCCATCACCCTGAGTGAGTGGTTCATGCTCCATCATCCATGAGCGAGTGGTTCCTGTTCCATCATCCTGAGCAAGTGGTTCGTGCTCTGTCACCCGGAGCGAGTGGTTCTTGCTTCATCACCCTGAGTGAGTGGTTCATGCTCCATCATCCATGAGCGAGTGGTTCCTGTTCCATCATCCTGAGCAAGTGGTTCGTGCTCTGTCACCCGGAGTGAGTGGTTCATGCTCAATCATCCTGAGTGAGTGCTTTGTGCTCCATCATCCTTAACGAGTGGTTCTTGCTCTGTCAGTCTGAACGAGTGGTTCTTGCTCCATCATCCTGAGCGAGTGGTTCATGCTTCGTCATCCTCAATGAGTGGTTTGTGTTCCGTCATTCATTCTGAGTGAGTTGTTTTGAAATAACACCTGATTCTGAGGTGTTTGCTGTATTGACGTGTTTTCTGAATTACCGAGCCAATTATATGTTAATGTTTTGTGAACATATCCCTGAAACGTCTTTATAAATGCGACGTCGTTTTTCAGTGTGAGCTACTAAAGGTTTTTGTGTTGTATACACTATGCATTGTAGTCTATATGGTAATCAAACTGACTCCAACTCCCTGATTCCCGAAAAATTGCCGATACTTGGCAAAGAACAAGTGTGTGTGCGTGCGTGCGTGCGTGCGTGCGTGCGTGCGTGCGTGTGTGTGTGTGTGTGTGTGTCTGTGCGTGTGTGTGTGTGTGTGTGTGTGTGTGTGTGTGTGTGTGTGTGTGTGTGTGTGTGTGTTGTTCATAAAGAAAACATATTCTCTCTCCTAACTCTCCTACCCCTCTCCCCCTCTCTCTCTCTTATTCTCATTGTTGCTCTACCCTCTCCTAATACAGTGCAGCACCCTCCTCCCACACCTCTCACTCTCCCCTCCCTCTTTATCTGTCTGTCTGTTTCTGGACATGTCTGGATGGTGGTTTTGTCTGTCAGGTCAGGCCAGATCAGATGTGACTTGCTGCAGGTATCATGTAAACCTCTTCTAAGCTGTTTCATGGTCAGGTTGTCAGCGACTAAACCATCGGGGAAAGAGAAGGGACAGAGTTAGGAAAGTGGACAGAGAAGGGACAAAAAGGTCGATTTGCTTGCTTTTTCAATTGAATTTGCAAAGCTAATGTTGGAAAATACCGAGTCAAGTTGCCCATGCACTTGGCAAGGTTATTGAGAAACTTATACCAACCACATTGAGTGCAATGTATACATATATATGATTGAAACCACGTAACTTTGTGAAGCAGGAGCAGTAAGGCACAGATCAAATTCCATAACAGCCGTTGCCACAACGATCTGTCAGCAACAAGCATTGTCCGATGAACAAACGCATTGTCTCTTCCCAACTGAGCACCAGTTAGGAGGTGGAGTTCTGCTCAGGCATGATAAATAAACCAGAGAAGCCCTTCCCACACAAAAGCGACGTGTGACTTTAAAATCTCGGTCTTCAAAAAGACCTGAGTAACCCCACGACAGCCATCCAAAATTGGATGTGAAGTGGTGGTTTGTGTGTGTGCATGTTGTTTTGTGTCATGTTGCATTTGAGGTGGAAGGGTCATATATATATATATATATATATATATATATATATATATATATATATATATATATATATATATATATATATATATATATATATATATATATATATATATATATATATATATATATATATATATATATATATATATATTTGTGTGTGTACCATCATTTGATGGGAGGGACAAAACCAGATTGTTCAGCTGTCGCTTTTATGTTGAAGTTTGAAGTTATTCCACAAATGTTGATGTTGAATCAAAATCTTTGGAACACGATTGATGTACCAACTGCAATTCTGCCTTGAAAGGAGCAGGAAATCAGATTTGAAGAAAGGAAAATATACCTGCAAAATATTTGAAATATGTATTTGAAGAATAAAGTTCATGGCAGAGCTTTAGGTTGTGTGTGCATTTGAAATTTTGCCTCGGTCTAAACTATGGCTCTTTGACACCTGCAAAAGATTGACACCTCATTTGAGAAATATAAAGGAAATGCAAAGTAGACCAAAGGCTTGTTGAAATGAGATAAAATGTCAGGTCTTCTTCAAAGTCTAACACAAATTATCACCACCACAGTGACAGCTCAGTTGAAATGTAATCAGTTGCTCCAGTGTTGGTAATGGTGAAGGTAAAGGTCAAGGCCTGGTCAGAATTTGTGATACACACATGAGCAGAACTCAATTAATGTGTGGTCACAAAGTTTCTAATGTTCGGCCAGGACTTGGTGACACACAGACACATGCATAATGCCAAGTGTAGCTGTGCTGACTTGAAACTCCAGATTGTAGAAATGCATGGAGGCCGAGGGATCTGTCAGGTCCATCAGGATGAGTGAAATCTTAACGAACAAAAAAGGTGTTTTGAAGTAACATTTGTTATGGAACTCCACTCAGTAATCACATTGGGTCAAAGATTCATAGAATAACTGGAAATGTTTGCTTTTTGTTCTCTTTTGTAATATAAGTTCAGGATAATACAATTTGAATGAATAAAATCTCAAAATCATAGTAACTCTATTAACTGCACATGAGAGATGTAATGAGTATTAATACAAAAATAATATTGTCGAATTGAAAATGAATGAATTACCATATTTTCTGAAGATCTTTCAGATTTTTTTAGTGTAAAAAAAACTACAGACAAGAAGGTAAAGTGGAATGAGAGGGTTCAAAGAGTGAATAAAATGTGTTTTTCATTTTCTTTCAACCAATAATAAACAAATAGTTATTTACTTCTTTTTCATTTCTCACCCTTGACTGAAAGCAACCGAAGATCATTCCACACAGCCATCAACAAGTGTGTGCTCACTTTCCAGGACAGCCAGAAAACAACATCTGTCCAACCTCAATTCTGAAATTTCACACTTGCTTCCCTCCTCTAAAATATTGTGGTACCTTAAGTCCATCTCTGATGTTAACTCCCCCTCCATCCCTTTCTTCACTTCATATGGCACCACAGCCGATTCAGCCCGTGGGAAGACTGATTGACTCAATTCTGTGTTTTCCTTCCAAATCCTGCATCCCCAATAATTTCTTCTCCATACCGACTCTTCCCAATTGGACCCAACTATTCCTGGACTCTGTCTTTTGTAACTGAGAAGGTGGAGAAATTTCTGGCAACCCTCAACTCTGACTCTGCTACTGGACCGGACGGCATCAGCTCACATGTCCTAAAAACCTGCTCTGCTGCTCTTGCACATCCTCTTTCTGCCCTTTTCACCCTATCATTTGCCCTTGGTTAAATGCCATCTGTTTGGAAGTCAGCCAACATCACTTTCTCTCCAAACTCTCTGCCTATGGCGTGCAAAGCCAACTCCACTCTTGTGTTACGGACTTCCTCCACTCTCGTAGTCAACATGTGGCTCTTGAGGAAAACGTCTAAAAAGGGCTTAAGGACTCTGAAAGTTATAAAGGGGTACAAGGTACTATATAAAGGTACATTCCAATACCGCATAATTATTGGACTTAATTAATAGACGTAGTCAATGGTCCAATAGTACGTAATTCATAGACTTAGTCACGGTCCAACTCAGATTCAATCATTATCATTATTTACCATTATAATTGTTATTTTAATAGTTATTATCGTTTTGTATCATTATCATGACCATTATCCTTTCAATAGTATGTAATTAAAAGACATGTTCTGTGCGGCCAAACAAACAAACACACAACCCTGTCCTCTGGCGAGGGTAAATATAATAATCTATTATGTATGTCACTCCAACAAGTCCTCCTCAAAATTATTTTATCTTGTGTCAAGGACATGCAGGTATTGACACCGATGCAATATTTTTCAGGGACATTTTTAAAGAAGCTTTATAGTGTACTAGCAGGTACTCATGCTCTCTGGATCCTGTAGTGTCGCCTGTGGGCAATGTGCTGCGGCACTGCAAGAGGAGTTTCCGGTCCTATCTATCTGTGGTCCTTTGTTTTGGAGTAGTTACCGTACAAAGTGATGGGACTGGTCTGCCACAGTAGAGAAATAATTCCAATAAATAAGACCGATGAGAAATCCGACAAAAATCCATAAATTCTAAAATAAAAACAAATTCGATTTTTTTACAATGAAAAATATTTCTCGGAAAACCTAAGTAGGACCCCCTGAGTATACCCTGAACATTTGGTGTCGATCAGCACAAGGGTCTCGGAGTAGTTACGAAATAAACAGACAAACATACATACTGCTCTGTTTTATATATGAGATGTGTATTGTCCACCAATGGAGTACTTTTAGAATAGCTGTCTGTGGAACCCTTGTATGCATTCTATTGTATGCCACAAACATGCAGGCAGGATGACCAGCTCAACAAGCATTAGCTATAGTGAGAAAATTCTCAAATATTTATCAGTTTGCTCATACAGTGAGAACTTCAGCATTTGGTTTGATGTCTTGCCGATTGATGTTGAGAATATTCCAAAGGGATCTCATTAAATTGTACGCATGCTTGAGGGGGCAACTGTTCTCTATCCACAATTTATGTAATTCCAAGCAGACAGGATAGCAGCCTTATAAGCTGCACTTTTTACTGCAGCACTTATAAGCAGCATTCAAGTTTTATTCCATAAACGGTCCTGTTGTGACACGAATGAGGTGTCTGCCTTGGTAATGCAATGGGATTCTCAACATCCCATCCTGTCATGCAACAAAGAATGCTCCCAAAGTCGGTTACCTTTTCTTCCACTTTCAATTTTACAATAGTCAAGATGTTTGCTGCAGCACAATGCCTGAAGGGTGTCAGTTAGAACATCACATCATGCAGTTATTCACATCAGAATGAAAGAGAAGAAATGTTTTGAGGTTTTGGAATAACGGCTTACCATGTCTTGTAGATTACTCTCTGAGTGAGCAAGACAATGCAATCATATATGGCTTTCAGATTATGGCTTTATGTATTGAGATTTATCAAGACAATGGCAAAACCATTATTGTTTGTGTAATATATAAAGCCCCGGACATATATTTTGAAAATTTATTGATGACTTGGATACACAATTGGTTGGCAGATCTAAAGAAAATAAAAATGTTTTCACTATGGGGGACTTTATTCTCGATTTTCTTAAGTATGATATAAATAATTTAACTCTGTTATGTGAATACTTTATTATCGCAATTTTTGTTTTTGTTTCCATGATTACTAGATCTACAAGCATTACAAGTACCACCTTGATTATTTTTTTGGATGATTATTGAACCTTGATTATTGAACAGCCACCATGATTATTTTTTTTTTTTGTACACATCATCGAGGCTCGTATGAGAGCTAACACACAACATACAGCAAGGGGGGCATGAGACAAGAGGGGTGGGAGAGGGAAGGACAAAACAGTGGGGAACAGAGACATGAGGAGATATGTGGAAGGGAGAGGGATGGGGTGGGGAACATGGGGTATACAAGATGGACATTACAGGGTCTTTCAGGAAGGAAAGCAGGGAATTTAAAGGAGGTGGGTTTGGGGTGGATTAATGGGGGTAGAAAAGATCGAGGTTTTGGATGGGGGATGATAAGAGGTGGTGGTGAACGGGAGTTTTGAAGTCCTGGAGGGAAGGATGGGATTGAACAGAGTGTGGGAGTTTATTCCAAAGGTGGGGAAAAAAGAGGAATGAAAGAGTAAAGGTGAACAGTGATTCATGATTTTGGTTGTTTTACCAGAATGTGGTTGTTGGCGGACCTTGTGCGCCCTGTGGAAATATGGTGGGGACAAATCGCAGACAGAGCAGTGGGGGGGGGGGCGAGACCGGAGAGGAGATGGTAGAAGACAGAAAGACCATCAACCGGCTTGCGGTGAGAGAGTAAGAGGCCCAAAGACTCGGCCTCATTGTGTGAGATACCAATGATCCGAAATGCCTTGGTTTCCACAGCATGGAGCCAAGAAAGGTGAGAGGCAGAAGCACCAGCCCAGAGGGGAGAGCAGTACTCCATCAGGCTGTGGCCAAAAGCTTTGTAAGTGGTCAGGAGCTCAGGTGGGCCGAGGAAGGACTTTGCACGATGGAGGATTCGCAGTCGGCGACTGGCTTTGGAGGCCAGGTTGTAAATATGGCTTTCCCAGGATAGATCATGGCAGAGACCCAGAAGCTTGAAAGAAAGGACTTCTTCCAGAGAATTGTTGAGAAAGTCGATGGGGGTGAGGGGGGGGGTTCTAACTGGTCCTTTCAGAGAGACATAGTGAGAGTGTGAGATTTGTCAGTTAGATCATAACAATATCATAATTGATAATAATATATCATAATTGATTGATATCATAACAAACCAATGTGATTTATCTACCACCAGTGACCTATTGTATTGTGATGTTACTAACTATCTACCCATATTTCAAACAATATCTTTGCATAATAAAACTACACCTAGTGGAGAAAAAGATAATAATTTTAATCAAAGAATTGATTCGGAATGTATTACTCTTTTACAATCTGATTTGAGAAACAGTAATTGGGGTGATATTCTATTATTATAAGACCCCAATGAAGCATTTGGTGTATTTGAATCTAAATTGGGTGTCTTGGATTACAAAATTTTTGCACTTTGTAAAGTTATAAATAGAAAGAGAAGTGAAAATCCTGGATTACAGATGGGTTATTACAATCAATAACATATAAAAATAGACTTTACAAAGTATTTCTGCATAAACCATTGATATTCAATGAATTGAAATGGAAAAACTTTAGGAATAACCTCAATGCATGAATACCTAAAGTAAAACTGATATATTATGAAAATAAATTCTTTCAATGTAAATTAAATATAAAGTCCACTTGGTCTATAATAAATACTCTGATAAATAAGAAAAGCAAAGATGACCGTAAATATAAAATGAATTGGAATGGGGTCATGACAACTAATACACAACAAATAGATTTCATGATTTTTTTGTAAGAATAGGTCCATCGTTAAATAACAGGATTCCACCGAGCCGTGTTGATTTTGACTCTTACCTTCATGCTCCTAACCCAAATTCATTATATTTATACCCCAAAGCAGAGGTGGAAATTTGTGATATTGTTTATTCTTTTAAAAACACCAAATCCCCTGGCTTGGATGGATTTAGTCCAAAGGTGATGAAATCTGTGATGAAACAAATTACTGGGCCAATGTGTCATTTTTGTAATTTGTCTTTGAACAAAGGGATATTCCCAGATAAATTACAATAGCAAGAGTTATACCAGTGTTGAAAACTGGGGGAAAAAGGTAACTTACAAATTATAGGCCAATTTCAGTACTTTGTATATTTTCGAAATTGTTACGACGAATTATGCATGGAAGATTGTTTAAATTTCTCGAAAAACATAAACCTCTTGTAAAAATCAATATGGATTCCAAAAAGTTCATTCCACATGTTTGGGTCTCATTGACCTCAGCAATAAAATTATAGATGCTTTTGAAAACAATTGTTATGCTTTTGGTGTTTTCAGTGATTTATCGAAGGAGTTTGATACCATTAATCATAATATTATGCTGTCAAAATTGTATTATTATGGGATGTGGGGGGTAGCTTATGATTGGTTTACAAGTTATTTAGATAGCCGCATCCAGTGCATAAAGTATCAATCTTCTCCATCTGAATTTAAGAACATTACCTGTGGAGGTTCTCAAGGTTCTCTTCTGAGTTCATTAATGTTTACATTATACACTCGTGGGGTGTGCTTATACATTGTGTAGGCATACGAACCGTGCTTGCCAATTGTCTCAGGTTGCTCATCTGCATTTATTTATTTTATTTTTTTCATTTATTTATATTTTCATTTACGGATGATTTCTGATGGTTCTGTGATTTATTTTCTCCTTGGTGTATCAGCTCCGATGTCTGGCAGCACAAAAAATGATTGTGCTTCTGTATTGTCTCGGGTCGCTCACCTGCATTTTTTCATTTTTTTGTTTTTCTTCTTTTTTCATTTATTTATATTTTCATTTACGGATGCTTTTTGATGGTTATGTGATTTTTCCTGGTGTAACGGCTTCAATGTTTGGTGACACACAAAATCACCATGCTTCTCCATTGTCTTGGGTTGCTCACCTGCATTTTAAATTTTTTTTTCATTTTTTATTTTATTTATATTTTCAATTATGGATGCTTTTTGATGGTTCTGTGATTTTCCTGGTGTAGCAGCTTCGATGTCCATTGGCATGTAAAATTTCAGCTTTCTACGTCACCTGAAAGGTACTGATCTTTAATATCAGTCAGTAAGTGAGTGAGTGAGTGAGTGAGTGAGTGAGTGAGTGAGTCATTAGTCAGTCAGAAGTTAGAAAGAGCTTTATATATTAGATTATTGACATGCATGCATCTGTAAGTTAATTTTCTTTTGTTTTATATGCTGGTGGCACAAATGTTTTGTAAAGTGATAATAACCTCGACTCATTAAGTACTATTGTCAATGAAAAGCTTTTACAAATGTGTAAATGGTTTTGAGCAAATAGACTATCCGATAATGCAAAAAAGAGTAATTGTATAATTTTTAATCAAACAAGAAACTGTTCAGACTTAGACCAAGTTAAGACTCTGGTGAATAATTAAATAATAGCATGAGTTGAATGGACTAAATTTCTTCGTGTTTATATTGAAGGTCAACTATCATGGAAATTTCATATTCATGAAATTGAAAAGAAGGTTTCCAAAGGTTTTTGTATTATTTCAAGACTGAAGTGTTTTCTCCCCCAAAATAGACTCTGACTGTTATACTGTTCCCTTGTACTTCCTTATTTATTATATTGTACTCTTGTATGGCATAATACATTTCAGTCGAATCTTAATAAATTATTTGTTTTACAGAAAAAAACTTATTCGAATAATATGTTGGATGCCGCCTGGATCTCAAACCGATCAATTATTGTATCACTGAAAGTTACTAAAACTGTTTGATATCACACTCCATCAACAAGGTATTTTTATGTATAAATGTGTGAATATTAGACAGTGCCCTTCTCATTTATGAAATCTGTTCATTTTTAGTTATGATATTCACTTGTACACTACCAAATCAATGTCATAAATTCATCTCCATAAGCATAGAACTGTGTCTTTTCAGCACAATATTCGTATTCTGGTCCTAAGCTTTTGAATGGTCTGTCAGGCAGTTTAAAATATGCAACCTCATTGGAAATATTTCCACATATGTTAAAGAAATGTTCGATTTTGTGTTACGATTCATAACCGTATAACTGCTCTGATTGATTTCAGTCAATTTTTATTTTTCCTATGTTGCCTTGAATTACAAATCAAAATTGCATTCCCATACATTTCGTAGATTTGTGTGAAGTTTCCCCTCGATCTGTCCAGCCATTTTGGAGAAGAAGATTTAAAAAATAGGTTTTAGGGTAAATTCAATATGGCTGTAAAAACCATGTGACCTATGACATCATATGTCTGAGCCTTTTGTTCCTCATGGATAGGCAGTCATACGTGTAAAGTTTCACCTTGATCTGTTTCGCCACTTCAGAAAAGATTTTTTAAGGTTAAAACACAAAACAAAAACAATATGGCTTCTGAATCATGTGACTGATAACATCATCTATTTTTTTTCTGTGGATCAATTTATCCTTAGATGACCCTCAAAAATTTTCATACTGATCAGATGTAGCGTTCTACATATGCAATTATGACATCATAATGAAGGAACCTATGACATCATAAAAAAAATCACACTTATTCCCAATGAGGATTACTTGCTGTGTGCCAATTTTTTCCTTGGTGCAGTTTCAGAGATACAGAGGGCCAAAGTCTTTCCATTTTTCCAACATGGTTGCCACACCAATGACCTATGGCATCATAATTATTAATAAACTATTATAAATGAGTAGTCACTCTGATAGTGAAAATTTAATCTCAATCTGACAAGCGGTTGCGGAGAAAAATACGAAAGTTCTGCACAGACAAACAAACAAACAAAGAGAGACAAATGGACCCAAATGCAATACCCTCCTGTCCGGCAAGGGTAATAAGAATAATTGCAATAGAAAACCATCAAATGGGTTGTTTAACACAATGGAATAATTTTTTTATTTAACGAATATGCCACCTACTTGGTCTTGCAGTAGGCAACCACGCACATGATGCCAACGACCAGTAGTGCAATACAGATGCCCGTGATGGTCAAGACCCGCTTCTGGTACAACTCCTCAGCTTCTGGAATCCAGGCCGGCAGGCAGGAAAGAGGCGTCGTCACATTGGCAAAATGAAGAGCCTGCTACAACACTTCATAGCACGACCCCCCTTGTTGTACCTCTGCCTGGGGAAGTCTTAGCAGTCTACCGGTTTTAGAATTCCATTACAATTTGCAATAAACGACAATAATGTTCTCTCCATTTCCACAAACTGAATTGAGTTTCATTGGGAGCAGAATTGAGGTTATTGTCAAGGCAAACAGTATTCAGCAAGTCGCTCTTTGGCGTTCTCAAACTTTGTTTTCTCAAATGAAAGTAGAACTGGTTGAAAGCCTGTCAATTTGTACGTAAGAACCTGCAGCCGTAGAGTCGATAAGAGCCCCCACCAGGCAACCGAATACCTTCAGGGGGGACGTAGTGCTCACCGCAGCACAAGCAAGGCCACACAGCCAACGAATAAACACACCTTTTAATCACACAAAGCACGTGTTAAAGTACATTAACCACATCTTTTTGACCCAAACTGCAGTTAAAAGTGGAAAAATTAAAACTGCAATAGACGATTGCAGTTCTACACACGCCCCACATCAAAGCAATTACCGGCATTCCACAAAACTGCCACAGAAAGTTATAGCGGGTTCGGAAATGGCCCTGCGGTGATGGACAGTGGCATTGCATGCGGAGGGAGGCTGGACTTACACAAAAGGGACTGCCAGTGGGAATGCAAATGAGGGAGTGCACAGGCCATGCACAAATTGTGCAGCTATTATTTTCGAGCAGACCTCACGGCCGGCCAGGCATTTCACATTGCCGGGGATGTGCTCATGAAAGGTTAAAAACAAAGGCGTTGTGGAATTGCGTTGCCAAGATGATGAGAGCCTCGGGTGGGAGAGAGCATTCTTTAGGAATGTGGCATGATAAGGATACAGGTATATAGAGATTTCAAACTAATGGATTACCGATCAGCCTGAATGCTTGCATGGCAGCAAAGGAGAACGTTACAATATGAAGAAGCTGCTGTCAGTGCCCGCATTCAAAATTAATAATAAAAATCAACATTCAGAATTTCAAACAGTGTTCCCACCATTTCAGCAATGGTTCTCGTTTATGGAAAGCGTGATTGTAGCTTTAAATGTGAATGAGAGTAGCATTTCCATCTAGTTACCTTGATTGGCCATTTGCTGTGTGTTGTTTTCGTTTGTAGTAATCGTGTCGCCAATTGGCATATAACTCAAAGTTTCCACGTAAATTGCACAAACACTTTGGAAATGAATGTCAGTGGTTTGGGCAATAATGAAATACAAAAAGATGAATTGGGCCATATCAAAATACAAATAGCAATCTGGTAACGTGAGAGCTGAACTTTATGCCTCTGATTATCTGATTTATGGAATGCACCATCAAATCAATGCTAAATGGAGGGAATATGTGCCGCGTTAAAAAAGTTATTGGAACCAAACGCTCGCAATAGTTCAAGAAATACCGATGTTTATTTATTTCTCAACACAAAAATATATAATTAATCAGGAAAATAGTTCCTCACTAATTATATATACTTATGTTTTGAAAAATGATAATAAAAATGTTGGCATTTATGGATTTTTATGACTAATTTCGTTCTGACAACATTTTGAACGACCCTCGTAATTGCACCGATGCATGACACCTGTTAAAAAAAATCGTTTCTAGTTATTGGGCATTCTTTTAAATTATAATTATTAACATGATAAATTTGGCAGAATGTGGAAGAGGGAGGGAAGGTGGATGGAAATGAGGAGGAGGGTGGTGGCGGAGGGGATAGGGGTGGGGGAGAAGTTAGGTAAACTAAACCACAACACAAAAATAAAAAACAGATTTCAATGTTGTTTATTATATTTCCTGGGGAGGGATAAGGAAGCACCTCATTTCAGGTGAAAACCTCTTTGAATACATTATTCAGCGTTTGAGTCATGAAATACGGTTCGCAATATTATCTATTTATTTCACACGATTTTAGATTGTAATCCAATGGAAAGGTACAATTTGGTGAGAAATTGCATCCTATTTCTTACTATCACTTTAGAAAAGCAAAATGTGTGCAATGCCAATGCAGTGAAAGCAGGTGAGAGTTCAGGTAAGAAAGCATTTGTGGTTGGGCCTGCACTATTAAAGGAACAGATGCGTATTAATATTTCAGGAAATTCATTTCATATCCCCGGCTGGGTATGGCAAAGGAGACATTGGTAATTATAAATGCAATGTGTGTTTAACAAACGTTTTCTGCGTGCCTTTGTTTTGTATGAAGCATTGCTGCTGCAGCATACATATGCTATTTTACATATACATGCAATGCCTCATAGCACAGCAGTTTCACAGTATATGAACATACAACAAGTAAACTTTGAAATGTTTCAGTGCGGTTTGTGCTGTATAACCGGTTGTGGTGTGGCCTCTATAGCTTACCTAAATGAGATGTTTTTGGAATTTTAACTGCAAAAATACAAAACCTGTTAAGCATTTTAGGCAAATTAGTAACAAAAACTGTGAGCATTAGTTAGTTCTTTGTTTTGGGCAAAAAGAAAAAAAAATCCAGATAAGTTTTACGTGTTAGTTCTGGAGGTATTGACTCCAATAATGGTGTTGAGTGTAAGGAATAAATTTTCGTTAAAAAAAAAGAAAATAAAATAAAATGGGTGCTTACTATTGTGTGAGTAGAAAAAAAATCCAAATTGTTATTAATACATTTCAAAGCAAGAACTTTTTTGATGTGTTTGAATCAAAGCATGCTCTGTTAGTTTTCTTTCTTCCTTTGGTTTTATGCAGGAAGGCCAAGCAACGAGTTTCGAAATCACTCAATTTTACATTCACAAAAAGCATCAGTGAAGGCAGGCAAGGTGTGAGATTAAAAAAGAGATCATACCAGCAAACTCCAGGCCAAGATGCCCTGCGAAAGCAACAAAGAAAGGCGAGAGAAAAGAAAAGTGGGCAGGGGAGGAGGTGTTGGGGGATGGGGTGGGGGGGAGGGGTGGAGAAAATGGTGAGATTCAATCCACATAAAATAAATTGGCATTATTAGGCATGTTGAAGACAAAAAGAAGCACACAGAAGCAAACGACATGGACATCATTAAAAGAGTAAAGGGAAGGAAAATTGGGAATGGGAAGTGGTACGTAGATAAGAGTAACATTCTTGTTATGAGATGTAATTTCGACACAATCTTCGTTTCTCATTTTGTAGGGAAATGCAGCATGTAGATAAGGAAGCAAAGAGCACCTGCTGATCCGAAGAAAAAAAACATCATCGGAACGACGGAAATTGTTGTCACTCGGCCATCAGAAATCATGTAAAAGGTGACTCATGGAATGGTGGTTGCTTGCTTGGTTGTACCAATTAATTATATGGAAAGGTTTCAAATTTCCTCTCCAACCCGTAGCCATAGCCGACCAATTTCCAATCATATGCTTGCCCTTCAAAGGTCATTGGGCACTTGGGAGCATCATTCCTCTTGCTGTGCTGTCCAGCCTCCCTCGCGGACTGCTCGTCATTAGAATATCAGTCATGAACTTCATCCTCAGCTACCTGACAATCACTCGGGAAATGTAAAGCATGGCTGATGCACTTGGGGATGTGTTTTTCAGGGAAGGAATTTTCTGAAATTACCCTGAATGCGAAAAACATGTTTATCAGAACACCATCCTGGCAAATCAATTTTAAATCTTTTCAGCTGAGAAAAAATTTTGTGCTTGTACCTTTGGGTCCACAGAGCCCATCCGATCGATTTTACAATAACCATAAAGCCCGACAACAGTTAGGACATATTTCTTCATCTGTTTGATATGCAGGATCAAAGGCTTAAATGGTGGGGTCAGTGTCAAGGGATGTCTACTGCGATATTATATGTGGATTCCACCAATGGTCAAAACAAGGGTGAGCAAACACTTTTCTAAAATAAAAATAAAAAACCTGCTTGTCTTGTTTTCTTATCAATTTTCCATTAATATACATAAAAAATGACATCTATCAGTTAGCATGGAGAAGTGGAATAAGAGCTGTTGCTTGAAGTCAAAGTATATTTAACCTGCAACCAAGTGATGAACCATTATAGACAACCGTAGAATCCCTTTATCGAATGGTCATAGGTGTCCAAGATAACACATTGTGTTGAGGCACTGGGTGCAGCAAGAACGCAGTAACATATTGTCCTCCTGTCTCTTTGTAGCCTTGGAGATGGATGTCTATGTGTTCATGAGAGGACTTCCAGGGCACAACTGTAAATGTGCTCTGCCTGACTTCCTCCTGCATCTTCTGTTACATTCTCTCTTCTCACAAGACAATGGTAATCCTGCCATCACAAGACAATCTTCATCGTTTTACTTTTTTCATTGAGCAAAGATTCTCAGTGGGGCTTGTAAATAAATCAGTGTAATTTCACATGAATTAAAAGGAGATAAGTAGACAATGCTCAAATGCATATAGAATGAGTTATGGAAGCCAACTGTACATGGGACTTTGGATTTGAACCTGGATTCTGAGCATCATGAGCAAGTGGGTTAGATGAGAATTCCAAGTAGGCCAACTCAACTTCTTCTTTCATAAATGATTCTTCATTATTTGTTGGACAAGTTACAACCCCCACTTATATTAGTTACTTTATCCGAAACAGCTAAAGTGTAGTTTTTTGCATATTATAGATTCCAACATAAATAAAGGACCTCAATAAGTGGTA
>NC_140965.1:118106498-118116498 GCF_056783735.1 Eptatretus burgeri | reverse complement strand
ATGCTGTGAAACACGTGATTAGTGAAAAAATGACTTCAGAAAAAGTAAATGCTAACAAAGGTGTGATTTGAAAGATTGATTAGATGAGGTCCAACTATTAAAGTTTGATTGATGTGGCATTGCATAAAATCAGCATGGTCAGTCAGTTGGAGAAAAAGGTTATTTTTCATTCGCATTTGTTACTGCTTCATCTGGCATTTAGATTAAGAAGAGAAAGGGCATGGAGGTATCACAGAAAATAATTAAATAACTAATGCTTTATTGTTCCAAGAATATTGGAATTGGAATCACAATGATCCTGATGAAAGATTTTATTTCATGTATATTGGAACTGAAAATGGCATCATAATTGAATGTCACTTCATAATTAATGATTTCACGAACAGGGAAGTTAATTTTGCTTTGAATAGTCAACATTATAAAAAAAAAGAATAAAGAAGAAGATATTACTCCATTGATTTGGCTGTTTTGATAATTAAAATTTTCAGATTTCGAAGAAAAAAAGAAAGATAAAGGATTTTCTTTGTTTCGTATGTTCTATCATTATCGACTAAAAGTCAGTACTTACTTAAAATGATGAAGATTTAATTGAATTGCTGTATTATTAAATAAGGTGAAGTGTATAGTTGAGTGAATGAAGACCACTTTCTTTGGTGATAATGAAATTACATACATTAACTAAAACAGTTGAAGATTGGAGACAAGGTTTGCACAGAGATTACCCAGATAAAATATGATAGATACAACGATACATCCAGTTACACCACCGATGGATACAGACTGTTGGAGGACAAATGAACTGAAATCTGGATACAAAAGTAAAGTGTATAAAATGAGAAGTCACTGGGACAGATGCACAAAATGGAAACAGGTATACAAACAAACGTGTGAATGAGTACAACATTAGGGATTTTTCTTTTGATACGAGTTGAATTCTAAAAGTTGTCAGAATGAATGACTCACAATCAATTGTGAAATGCAATAACAATATCAGGGATGTCTCTCTGGATATCCTGCCTTGATCTCCAAACTGTCTGCCTATGGCGTCCAAGGCCAACTCCACTCTTGGATTATTGACTTCCTCCACTCTCGTAGACAATGTGTGACTCTTAACGGAACCCTTTCTTCACCTCTCCCAAACAAGGCAGTGTTATTAGCCACATCCAATTCCTACTCTTCATCAATGATCTCTCTGACTCTGTGGAAAATCCTCTATCTTTTTGCTGATGACTCCACCCTCTGCCATGACATTCCTCATTCTTCAGACAAACAGTTCTTCCAACTCTTCAGATATTAACAAAATCACAAACTGCTCAAACACTTGGAGTATGTCTTTTAACCCTGAGAAATCCCACAAACCCTCACAATAGTCCAAGCACTGTAAAATTTATCCTTCTGCACCACAAACCCTCCCATCGACTTTCTCAACAACTCTCTTGAAGAAATTCAGTCACTTAAACTCTTAGACCTCACTCTCAACCATGATCTTTTGTCCAAACCACATTTCAAAGTTGGCCTCCAAAGCCAGATGCCATCTGGTCATCCTTTGTCGTGAAAAGTCCTTCTTTGGCACACCTGAGCTCCTATATACCTCCAAGGCTTTCATTTTCAGCTTGATGGAATACTTGATGCTCTCTACTCTGGGCTGGTGCCCCTGCCTCACACCTTGCTCAGCTTGACAACGTGGAAACCAAGGCTTTCAGGATTATTGGAATGTCTTGCGATTAAGAGTCTATGGGCCGATCACTTCATTATTGCAGAAAGGTTGTTGGTTCTGTCGTCTTGGACCTCCTTTCTGGTCTTGCACTTTCTGCCCTTTCCATGCTTTGTGCCCCCCCCCCCAGATATCTGCAGGATGCACGCGGTCTACCAGCAACCCCCTCCTGGTGAAACTGCCAAAATCCAGAAACACTGCTCACCTCCACTCATTCGTTTCTCTTTTTTTTCCTGCCTGTGGAACCAACTTCCACACTCTCTTCAATATCATTCTTCCCTTCAGATCTTCAAGACAGCTGTTCACCGCCATCTAAAATCATATCACATTCAAAATCATGATATATTTCACATGCATTAAACCATCCCCCACCCTCTACCAAAATATTGCTTCTCTATCCATCTTATCGACCTTTTGTATACTCCCCAACCCCTCATCGTTACCTGCATCCCATGTTTGTCCGTCTCCCACTATTTTCTCCCTCCGTCCTGCTGTTGACATTTTCCTCTTCTCCTGCTGTTCCTTTTGTTATGTTGCATCCTGATCCATTCTGCGTTCTCGCTGTTCCAGAAGCCTTGACTATGTTAGTCCATGGGCCCAGGTATATATCGATACCATCTGAGGAAACCCAACTTTAGGGCTACTAAGTTATTGGTAGGGACTATATGATTATTTCAATATGTGATAACCGTTCCAGAAGAGCAGCTTAGTGTATGTATTTTGCATTTTTACCATTTTACCATTTTGAGATATTGACGTTTTGGGGGAAAAAAAAATAAAAAAAACAACCAAGGACCACTGGGAGGAAGTGGCAGAGCTGAAATCCACGCAGGATGAAGCAGACACCCGAATGCTTCTGCATGCAGCAGAGGCTGGGTACAAGGCTGTGGTGATCACTGCCAAAGATACAGATGTCCTCGTGCTGTGTCTTGCCTTCAATAAGGACATCCCATGGCCCGTGTATCAGAAGTGTGGTACG
The DNA here is from genome assembly GCF_056783735.1 of Eptatretus burgeri. Lineage (NCBI taxonomy): Eukaryota > Metazoa > Chordata > Myxini > Myxiniformes > Myxinidae > Eptatretus > Eptatretus burgeri. Next base: position 118,113,805 of record NC_140965.1, on the reverse strand, counting down.
CAAACCCGCACACAGTTCCTAGACATTGACAAGCTTGCGAGATCGATGGGAGACAGTGTCTGTGATGCCCTGGTTGGACTGCACGTGTTCTCCGGTTGTGATACAGTCAGTGCCTTTGCAGGCCGGAGAAAGATGGGGGCCTTGAAGCAAATCAAGTCGGATAAGACCTACCAAGAGGCCTTCAGTCAGCTCGGTCACTCATGGGAAGTATCCACCGAGCTCTTTCAGAAGCTGCAAGAGGTCACCTGCCACACGTACGTGCCGTCTACCAACACCACGAAAGTCAATGAACTCCGACATCAACTCTTCTGTGCCAGACGGGAAGAGATAGAGTCCAGTCAGCTTCCACCATGTGAAGACCCTCTTCATGCACGTCGTCTGTGTAAACTACCAGGCTGCTATTTGGAGGTGCTGTCTGCAATGCCAACCGTATGTTCCAAGTCCCAAGGGTTGAGGATGGACCACTGATGATGACGGGAAGCTGGCCATCGAGTGGATGCAGGGTTCTCCAGCACCGGATGCAGTGTTGCAACTGCTTTCCTGCAAGTGTGGACGGTCGTGCAAACTCCCAGACTGCATGTGCCTTCCCAATAGCCTGAAGTGCACTGACATGTGCAAGTTGCGAACCTGCAGCAACCAGCCCGCTGATGTCGAGGAAGATGTTGTAGACCTCGAGGACTCTCATGCTGATAACAGTGATGAAGACTAGACTACTGATCCATGGTGTGAATGTTTTGGCACAATCACAAGGACATTCATGGCTACAAATATGCATGAGTAAAACATAGTACATAAACATGCCACAGTAGAGTGGTGAAATTTGGGTTATCCGTAAATTTCACATTTTGGACGCTTGTTGGAACTAGGGTAGGGGAAGGGCAATTCCTTTAACTGTGGTAAAAACTTGTAAAATGTTCATAAATGTTTTCCTCATACAACATGTGCATGTTGTAGGCTATTGCGTTTCAGTAGCACTACCCAGGGAACTTGTATGACAATATTATAAATTAAAATGTACTGAAAATCACTAATCAGCAACATTTTGGTCGGCCCTATTGTTCGTCCCTTTCTGCCATAAAACACATTCTGCCTTCAGGAATGACAGAAAGGATTATTCGGATGGTATAAATAAAGCATTTCAGACATGTATTTGTGGTTTGCAGTTCATTCTAGCCCCATGTGGAAACAGCAATTGCATCATTAGTGAATGTTTCTGAGTTTGCCTTTTCGCTTTCATTATGCGGAGGGTGGGTACATTCCAGAGATGATAACTACCAATAAGCTGCCAGTCTGCAAAGGTTATCACATCAAAATATGATATATATATATATATATATATATATATATATATATATATATATATATATATATATATATATATATATATATATAAAGATATATATATATATATGTATATATATATATATATATATATATATATATATATATATATAAAGAGATATATATATATATATATATATATATATATATATATATATATATATATATATATATATATATATATATATATATATATATATATATATATATATATATATATAAAGAGATTTATAAATATATATATATATATATATATATATATATATATATATATATATATATATATATATATATATATATATATATATATATATATACATATACACCAATTCAAAAATCATAACTAGGATTGGTTTCCTTAGATGGTACCGACAAGTGCAATTTCTGGCCTGGGCCCATGGACTATGTATACCGTTATTACAGCCATTTTTCCCTGCTGTGCAGGGGTTGGGCTTTTTCTTGAGGCAATGTTTTATGGCCGGATGCCCTTCCTGACGCCAACCCTGGTCGCCTCTTACGACACACAGGGATATGGTACACCTATTCTTACCGGGGCATACACCGGGACCAGTACACTGGTACTCATTTCGCCGACCTCGGAAGGATGACAGGCTGAGTCAACCCCCTGGTGTATTAATTCAGTGTCCCAACGGGGCTTGAACTCAGGACCCTGGGATCCCAAGCCACCACCCTAACCACTAAGCCAACACCAGGCTTTCCATGGACTATGTATACGAAAAACAAAATATGCAAATTTTTATTTCTTTTTCAATATGCATGTAAGTATATGTGATTGGTAAGAAATTGATATTTGCTTCCGAATCATGCAGTTTATACTCATCCATTGAAAAATAAAGAGTTTGCCCTTCTTGGACTATTTGTGAGCATCTCATTCTCAGAACTTTTCAAACGTCTCTGGTAGAGTACAAACTTATTGGTTCTAATAAATAGGGGGGATTAGAAGGGTTCTTCTTCTTCTTGCATATGGCAGCTTGACTGCCAGGTAGCTATCATTGTTGGGGCACGACTATGCTGCTGATGATGTGCCCCTATAACAGTACACTGGTACTCATTTCACCGACCTCATAAGGGTGACAGGCCGAGTCAACTCCACCTCGTGTTAATTCAGCTGCCAACAAGGCTCAAACTCCACCAACCTGCCTCCCTCCACTGCCCTCTCACCTCCATCTCTTCACTCCACCTCCTCAAATCCTCAACTGCCATCTTCCTTGTCTCTTGTCCCCCCTCTCTCCCAGCACCACAGAGCCTTTTCTCCTCCTCATTCGGCCCCCTCCCCTCGCTATTCTGCAATACCCCACACTCCTTCAGCAACCCTCCTTACCTCCCCCCCTCGTCCCTTGTCCTACCCTCCCCCGCCCCCTCCACCTCCTGCACCCAAAGCCTCCTCCCCTACCTCTTCATTAAAAGTGTGGACCTCAAATATCCGGGGCCTTCGCTCAAACCTTTCAGATCTTTCCATGCAGGTTGCCACTGACAAACCAGACATTATCTGCCTAACAGAAACTTTCCTCTCCCAAGACGTGTCTGACTCCCAAGTATCACTCCCTGGTTACTCCCTCTTACGGTATGACAGACCTGAGCCTCGTCCTGGTGGAGGTGTTGCTCTCTTCATCAAAGACTCTATTCCTCACTCTCCCTGCACTGCTCTCACTCCCCCACACCCCCAGGAATACCTCTGGCTTCGGCTTCCCCTCCACTCCCACCTCATGTTTATATGCGTACTGTACCGTCCACCGAACAGTGATGACTCCATCTACACCTCACTCTCCGAAAACATGGACCATCTTCTATCTTCTCATCCAAACTCTCTCTTCCTCTTATGTGGCGACTTCAATTGTCATCACGCCAGTTGGCTAGGTGTGGGTACCTCTCTCACCTGCCATGGGACATCAGCAAAAGCTTTCTGTGACTCATTGGGACTGACTCAATCGGTCAACTTCCCGACCCGGATCTCAACCAATGGTACTCCATCTCTTCTGGATCTGATTTTGACAAATTTCCCTGACAATATCTGCTGCTCTTCCTTCGCTCCAATTGGTTCTTCTGACCACGTCCTTGTTAAAGTGGACATCTCTCTGGCTGTCATCAGAGAACCACCTCACCGCCGTCGAGTCTGGCATTTCAATCAAGCCGACTGGCAGGGTCTCCGAGCAGCCATCAAACTTACAGACTGGTCTCCTATCACTACTTTCTCAAACATCAACTCATCCTGGGAATTCTTTCAAAGAAACTTGCTCTCCCTCATGCACAGATTTATCCCCTCTCGTGTTCAGTTGTCTTACCCTTCCTCCCGCCCTTGGTTTACTGAAGCTTGTGGTGAGGCAGTTGTCCTGAAACAACTTGCCTTTGCCTCATGGAAAGCAAACCCAACTGAGGGCAATCTCAGTTCTTTCCACAAAGCTCGGAACAAGTGTGTATCTACCCTCAGGAGAGCCAGAAAACAACATCTTTCTCATCTCAAGTCTGAACTCTCAAACCTCTCTCCCTCCTCAAAATCCTGGTGGCGTTTAATCAAATCTGTTTCTGGTGTATGTTCCCCCTCCATCCCCTCCCTTACCTCAAATGGCCGCACTGCTGATTCCACACGTGATAAAGCTGAATGTCTAAACTCGGTGTTTGCAGCTAAATCTTGTGTCCCAAACCCATCACTATCTCTACCCACTTTACCCAGTCGCACCCAACTGTCCCTGGACTCTGTATCCTTTTCTCCTGACAAGGTGGAGAGCTTGCTTTCAAACCTCGAGTCAGATTCTGCAACCGGTCCAGACGGCATCAGCCCACGTGTCCTCAAAGCCTGCTCTTCTGCTCTTGCTCACCCTCTCTCTGTTCTATTCACCCTCTCATTTTCCCAAGGTCATCTGCCATCTGCTTGGAAATCTGCTAACATCACTGCCCTGCATAAATGGTGCAAAAACAGATCCCTGTAACTACAGACCAATCAGCCTTCTCCCAATCATCAGCAAGGTTATGGAATCCATCATTGCTTCAGACATGAAATCCTTCCTCTTCTCCAATGGCTTGATTTCCAATCATCAATTTGGTTTCAGACCAGGTCACTCTACCCTGGATATGCTGCTACTGCTCTCCCATCAATGGATGGAGGTCCTCAATGCCAGACAGGAAATCCGAGCCGTATCCCTGGACATATCACGTGCTTTTGACACAGTCTGGCACCCTGCCCTACTCACCAAACTCTCTTCCCATGGTATTCAAGGCCATCTCCACTCATGGCTCGCAGACTTCCTCTCCTGTCGCAGTCAACGTGTGGCCCTAAATGGAGTTCTTTCATCCCCTCTTCCTGTGCAGGCTGGAGTTCCTCAAGGTAGCGTTCTGGGCCCTGTTCTTTTTCTGGTTTTCATCAATGATCTCTCGGACTCTCTGGAAAATCCTCTATTTCTCTTTGCCGACGACTCCACCCTCTGCCGTACCATCTGTCATCCCTCAGACCGGCAAGCAGCAGCTTCTTCGCTCACTGCAGATCTGGATAAAATCACAAACTGGTCCAACACGTGGAACATGTCTTTCAATCCACACAAATCTCACACTCTCACTATGTCTCTTCGAAAGGACCGTTTACAAAAGGCCCCCATCCACTTTCTCAACAATCCTCTGGAAGAAGTCTTTTCTTTCAAGCTTCTGGGTCTCACTATCTGCCATGACCTTTCCTGGGAAAGTCACATTTCCAACCTTGCCTCAAAAGCCAGTCGCCGACTGGGAATCCTCCGTCGTGCAAAGTCCTTCCTCGGCCCTCTTGAGCTCCTGACTACTTACAAAGCTTTTGTCCGTAGCCTGATGGAGTACTGCTCTCCCCTCCGGGCTGGTGCTCTTGCCTCCCACCTTTCTCGACTTCACGCTGTCGAAACCAGGGCTTTTAAGATCATTGGCATCTCCCGCAATGAAGCTGAGTCTTTGGGCCTCTCACTCAATCACCGCAGGTTGGTCGGTGGTCTTTCTGTCTTCTACCGACTCCTCTCCAGCCTTGCCCCCCCTGCTCTCTCTGCGATTTGTCCCAACCACATTTCCACAGGGCGCTCAAGGTCCGCCAACAACCCCATTCTGGTAAAACTACCAAAATCACGAATCACTGCTCATCTTCACTCTTTCATTCCTCTTTTTTCCCGCCTTTGGAATAAACTTCCTCACTCTATTCTTTCCCATTCTTCCCTCCAGGCTTTCAAAACAGCTGTTCACCACCACCTCTTATCTTCCCCCATCCAAATCCTCGATCTTTTCTACCCCCGATAATCCACCCAAGCCCACTTCCTTCAATTCTCCTGCTTTCCTTCCTGAAAGTCCCTGTAATGTCCATCTTCTCCTCGCCATGTTCCCCGTCCCATCCCCATCCCTCTCCCTTCCACAGTTCACCTGTGTCTGTTCCTCAATGTTTTGTCCCTTCCACTCCCACCCCTCTTGTCTCATGCCTCCTTGCTGTGAGTTGTGTGTTAGCTCTCATACGAGCCTCGACCAAGGTATACAAAAAAAAAAAAAAAAAAAAAAAAAAAAAAAAAAAAACTCAGGACCCTCAGATCCCAAGCCCGCCAATCTAACCTGGCCAATTGATACTCACATTTGTTTTTCCTTCTTTCCTCTTTGTATATTGCCAACCCCCCCCCCCAACCCCTCAGATTTAGTTTAAAACATTATATAACATGAGCTGCAATAATAAAATACTTTAATTATTTGAAGTTTATACTTCAGGCGGAGGGAGTTTTCACATTTCCCAAATATTGTAGATTACTTTAAAATAAGTACCGTCAGACCCTGACATTCGCATTTCTGTTTATTCATAGTTCATAAAATGTGACCTACGTCTATATTTAAGGCCCTGTGCTTCACGTATTGGCAGTATTTTTCGCTTGCGTATTCGCGGTTTTTCATGGGATTTTTTTCATATTCCCTCATGAATCACGAACCGCCGGGAACGTATCCTCCTTTTCCCCAATTGAAACAAAGGCCCCGACATTCGCGGATTCAACATTCGCGACATTTTTGAGGAACATATCCCCCGCGAATGTTGGGATCTGACAGAATTACAACATATGCTTGCAATTGTATCATTATTTGTCAGAAGTATTACATTACCTTGGCACAATGCATGACACAGCATACTACAGGTTTGACCATAATGAGTTTCAAAATGTGCTTTATTATCAAAAGACTTTTTAAAATCAAGCTCACCAAATGCAGCTGCTGATCTGGAAACATCCCAACTAAATGGACAGAGCAATGGTAGTTTTTGTAAAACATGTTGTCATAAGCAAGTGGATTATATAATGAGTTGCTTGTTAGCATCGTTCTGGAGTGGATAGATTGCCTCAATATTTAGATAGTTTCCATCTCAATATTTACAATTATTACTTTAAAATATGGACATCACACAATAGCAATCTTACAGGTTGTGGTGTAAGAAAGTGGAGGGTGGTGGGATAGTTCATAATGCAATGCTTGTGGCAGATTATTCCTCCAGTCCCTAAATTCGGTATCCTTTTTATGTCTGCAGTCATTAATTCTCATTAGTGCAAACATGAGACAGGATGCTCCTGACAGTATTGTACCGTTAGTACCAATTAGTGAATGCTGGAAGCGGAGTACCCTTTTGCCATTTCCTTTCAGTATTGGGAGGATGGTCTCTGTTAGACTGCCATTTGATGTGTTGTATGTGAAAGAGATCATTGGAGATTGAGAGCAATATTTGGCTTGGGTCAGCAACAAATCACGAGTTAGTATTTAAAGTATTTATATAGTCTCTAAATCAATTATCTATAATTGATGACCCATTATTTATTTCTCCTTCCAAAATATAAATAATGGGAAATTTGTGGTCCTAACATTAACTTTCTTGACAATTATATTTTTTTAAAAGATCTGTTAGATAAGGTAATGAGATGATTTATCACATGAAAACAAATGCAAAAAAGGTAAATAATTCACAATTATTTTAATCA
>NC_140965.1:118061498-118101498 GCF_056783735.1 Eptatretus burgeri | reverse complement strand
AATGGTGCTCTGTAAAATGTTCCAAGCACAAAACCAAACGTTTTGTAGGCCCGATCCACACTCGGATATTTCGCACAAACCTCATCTAATTTCTAGCAAACATAGGGTCTTTCGGCCATCAGTGTAGCATGAAACCATCTCGGTTTGTATGACTGTTCAAGCAGTCTCCAAGTGTTTGACACCGATTCAGCAGACTTGTGGAAAATCAAAAATTATTCCCATGTGCAAACGTTGATTTAAATCATGCGGCCATGCAACCCAGAGACAATACATATATGAGGGTCAACTTCCTGATGCCACATCATGGCTAATCTGATGAAGAAGAAGATTTAGATTTTAATCGGACATTTACCTACTTTATAATTCTTAAATCGGAAAAAGACATCTATTTTGTAGGGTATCAAGGGATAGATTAATGTATTAGTGTTGGGGTTGTCTGAGCATTTGGGTTCCCCTTTAAGAAATCATGGAAATCTCTTGAAGGTGCTTTTGGTTCATATTACAATGAAATAATTTGTAATGTGAATATATGTATATTTATGTGATTGACCCCTCACACACTCCTCGAGCCCAAGTAGCTGCATAAAGCAACTAAAGAAGACTTACACAAGGTAAGTGCTAACACTGTTTTGAACTCTTCCCAGAGTTCCTCAACAACTACAAAGATGTTCACACATCATACAAACATGAGAATCCCAATGCTATACACCGCTTCAGCTACCGGACCACTTTCCTCACTTATTGACGAATCATCAGCGATAGTGTAGACAGCAATGCATACCAATGAGGCTCTCAAGCATGTATCACGTGCAAACGTCAAAAGTTTTTTTTTTAATGTGTGAGGGTTCGTAAAATGTGTGAACATCTTTATAGCTGTTGAACTCTGGGAAGGGTTTGAAACAGCTTTAGCAGTTACCTTGTGTAAGTCTTCTTGAGTTGCTTTATGCAGCTACTTTGGCTGGAGGAGTGTGGGAGGGGTAAATCATTTATATAATCCAAAACAAGCCACCTGGGTGTTGTCGATTAGGTGGCTATTCCTTCCATTGACAGGTGAGAGATGTGGGTGGGTTTATATATATACATTACATGTGTGTACACACAATGGAAGTTGTGCATCTCAGGAATCATATTAAATAAGAAAGAACGCACACTGAGCATTAAAAGGAGAATACTTTGTTGGGCCTGATGTTTCGTGAGCAGTCAAGCTTGCATCCTCAGACTCGGCAATGAAGAAGCGGTTGACAGTAAATTATGTTGTGATTTGAATTTTGGGGTTGAAGATGGACTGAGGGGTAGGAACTAAAGCCTGGCTCAGCATGCTCAATTCTGAATTGGGCTGCATCCACCCATTTGCAGGGTGGTTGTTGGGCTGCACTGCTTGCATAGGTGTCTGTGTGGGGCTTGGTAAGCTGGGTTGAGGTCAACATGCCTGTTTGTCCTCCACCATCCCCACACAAAACCACACCCTGCACCACACCTCTATGTGGGGACAAGCCACAGTCATGAGTTTGGCCTGCTTCAAGACCAGTTGAGAGATAATTGAGGCATGGTGGTCGGATAACCAGTCGATAAATATGTAGATTGTAGTGATCTGTTGAGGTTGTCGTGATTTTTTGCCAACGATACAAATGTAATCATCGTGTTTACACATGCACATGTTATTAAAAAGATTGCTTTACACAGGTTTGGTACAACACCACCGTGTTTAGGTCTGATCGAGCGAATATCTTACTTACACACTGTCACGATCAAGTAATATGTATTGTGAATATCATATGTTGAGGTCATATTATGTATGCAAGCAAATAAAGGAAACTGTGTATTTCCACGGTACATGTATCCCATACCTCTCACCCTCCCTATCTCTGTGGGATGTGTGTGTTGCTTTATGTAATTTAATCTACCTCGTCATGAAGATCTGCATGGTAAGATGCCCAGCAGAGCAATTCTGGAACTCCCAACGGAACACTTCTGTTAAGAAATATCTTAACCTACCTCATTTGCATTATAAATACTGCCATATGCCACCAAAAAGTCCCCTTATGGGCAGAAACAAATCGGATGCAAACAGAATGGCAGTCTTTACGTCACTTGAGAAGCAAGAGCAGACACGGGCTCGGCTTGAGGATCAACGTGCAAAACAAGGAGCCTCCATGTCAGCTGAGACTACAAAGCAGACACAGGCTGGGCTTGAGGATCAACGCGCAAGACAAGCAGCCTCCACGTCAGCTGAGACTGCAGAGCAGACAAAGGCTCGGCATTCGGATCAACGCGCAAGACAAGCAGCCTCCACGTCTGCTGAGACTACAAAGCAGACACAGGCTCGGCTTGAGGATCAACGCGCAAGACAAGCAGCCTCCTGGTCAGCTGAGACGACAGAGCAGACACAGGCTCGGCTTGAGGATCAATGTGCAAGACAAGCAGCCTCCAGGTCACCTGAGACTACAGAGCAGACACAAGCTCGGGTTGAGGATCAACGTGCAAAACAAGGAGCCTCTGGGGCAGCATGTTGGGCATCCTTAGACAGTGAAGCATTTCAATACAAGTCCAAGCACATTTTGCAATGCCCAAGATTGGTAATTCATACAAAACCAGAAGGCCAACATTCCCCAATTTGTCATCCCGGAAATATTTAAATACATATTGCATTGAATTCCCCTTGACAACACCTGGTAGTTCAGATATACTGTATATATCTCACCTTATCAAAGAACAGTTTGTAGTTAAAATAATCCATATATATTCAGAAAATGTACATGAAATGCAGAGTGGAGAACAAAAACACAACTAACTCAAAGTTTTGTCAAAACTATAAAGGGCAGATTGACATAGACCTCTAACAGACCTGATGACCCGAGCAACAAGCTGGCTGACCTCATGTCCAGTTTTTAAGCACAATAAAACTACCGTAAATGTACTTGTGAGAATCAGACATCAAACTCATTTGGAATATCTGTTCTCATACAAAATTGATGTTCAGAGTTTCTCTCTTACAATGGCGAAGTTACATTGACGTATATATTCAGGTATAATTGAACGATCCATCATCAGTGTGAGGCTTTTTGAATTGTATTACATTATAATCATCTATACGTATGATGATATAAGATACTGTACCTGGGGGTGAGGGGGATAAAAAGTGACGTGAAAAGAGAAGGAAGATCACAGTTTGTAAATCACAACACTAACAGAAAATGACATCCAAATTAAGGATTTTCTTGTTTTGTATGAAATACGTTTCTTTTTAGACAAAACATACAGAAGGATCAAGATTTTAAGGAAGTTTTGATCAAATTTAGAAACAAGAGTCCAATATAATAATAGGACATTCTATGAACCACAACCCAAAAGAAAAGAGGGAGAATAAAGAAAGAAAGAAAAAAAGAAATAAATTAAAATAAAAGGAAAAGAAAGAAGGTACAACTTCAGACAAAGCAGTTCTTTCAAAATACGCTTTTACATTAAGCAGCGCAATGAAGACAGACATCTGTCACTATCAAACCTTTGGATAATGTGGCCCTTACAAATTAAAAGCCTATTTCTGGCAGGACGTCCAAAATGGGAAACAGTTTTTGAGATTTATTGCAAAAAGGAAATAGCTCGAAAAATCAAACATGCAGCTTATGATTAGTGCTGCTGCTGTGGGACCAAGCAAGTTGGGGCATCTGACAGCATGCCATTGGAAACAATAATAAAATTTAGGGAGAGGTAGAATGAGGTAACTGGAAGCCTGGAGTGTGCATTGGTTAAAGAAAAAAAGAATGTTGGATTTGAAAAGAGGAGATCAAAATTAACATGGAAGGGAGTGAAAGGAACCAGACGTACTGTAGAAACTGGCCATTACGGAGGTTTGACAGCGGTGGCCTGTAAAGTCGGTTGGACACCTGACGGAGAAACAGATCACAGAAAAAAAAAGAAACAACAAAGTTGAACGCAAAAAAAGATGTCATGACATTGCAAACCATGCAGCATGACCTGGGTCTTTGGAGAAAATGCAATGCCAGGACAATTCAGCAAAACAGTTGCAAACGTGGTTACGATAAAGGTGAAGAAACACGTGATCGCAATCAAACATAATTTAGCTCCATCTTTCTGGAACGTGGCATTGTAATTCATTCCAGCAATTTCCAGAATGTTTATGAATAAGGTTTTGATTGCCTCATCAATGAATGAGAGAGGCTCGCTTTCATGACACAAGATGATGAAAGGTGGAATGAAACCTTCCTGGCAGTGTCAATATTTCTCAAAATCCAGGCCAGGTAAGAATATAACATTCAACATACTTTTGCCATTAATAACTGTATCAGTTCGAGGTTCGGTCTCCATACACCTCTGTCCATAGTAGCCTTCTTTGCACCTATAAGAAGGGGGAAGGAAAAGGAGAAACCACAGAACAAATGCATGCGGCAGTCACAAGAGCAGCAAAGGATGATGGGTAGAATTAGTTTGTGACCTGTGATGATAGTATAACCATTTCATGTTAAAAAATGCTGCAGAATATGTTAGTTGGGATGCATTCAATAAAAAGCAGCTCATAGTTTGATGGTTGGTAAAGCTGGTTACTTTCAGTTAGTCAGAAGAAATATATAGTTAGAATGAAGTTGTGCTGATAAGAAGAAAATGATTTATTGCATTACTCAGGTGTGTGTGTGTGTGTGTATGTATGTGTATGTATGTGTATGTATGTGTATGTATGTGTGTGTATGTGTGTGTATGTGTGTGTATGTGTGTGTATGTGTGTGTATGTGTGTGTATGTGTGTGTATGTGTGTGTATGTGTGTGTATGTGTGTGTGTGTGTGTATGTGTGTGTATGTGTGTGTAGAGAGGAGAGAGAGGAGAGAGAGGAGAGAGAGGAGAGAGAGGAGAGAGAGAGAGAGAGAGAGAGAGAGAGAGAGAGAGAGAGAGAGGAGAGAGAGGAGAGAGAGAGAGAGAGAGAGGAGAGAGAGGAGAGAGAGGAGAGAGAGGAGAGAGAGGAGAGGAGAGAGAGGAGAGAGAGGAGAGAGGAGAGAGAGGAGAGAGAGGAGAGAGAGGAGAGAGAAGAGAGAGAGGGGAGAGAGGGGAGAGAGAGAGAGAGAGAGAGAGAGAGAGAGAGAGAGAGAGAGAGAGAGAGAGAGAGAGAGAGAGAGAGAGAGAGAGAGAGAGAGAGAGAGAGAGAGGGGAGAGAGAGAGAGAGAGAGAGAGAGAGAGAGAGAGAGAGAGAGAGAGAGAGAGAGAGAGAGAGAGAGAGAGAGAGAGAGAGAGAGAGAGAGAGAGACAGAGACAGAGACAGAGACAGAGACAGAGACAGAGACAGAGACAGAGAGAGAGAGAGAGAGAGAGAGAGAGAGAGAGAGAGAGAGAGAGAGAGAGAGAGAGAGAGAGAGAGAGAGAAGAGATCCACTCCCACCACCTCCACTGTTCCTTTTGTCCTGTTAACTCTTAATCCGAACAGTGAACTTGCTCTTCCACGAGCCTTGAGAATATACATATACAAAAAAATAGTCTGAGACACACAAACAAACACAGAGGTGGATACTTTGAGACTTGGGAGAGCTCTGTTCCACCTTTTGAAAACCCACATATGGAGATAAACAATGACACATGCATTGCTTTAAAAGTATAACCTGAATCGTTATTTTAAAGTAAGTATTTTTCAATGTATACTTTAACCTTATGAAACAAAATTGGGGGATAACCCAAGACTTTTTTTTTGTTATCAATCTACTCTTACCCTCAAGTGAACATTATCTTCAAAAATTTCCTTCAAATCATGCCACCCCCCCCTCCCCATTGGTTATTACGTTGATTCATTTTCATGAATGTCAGTCTTTCGAATCTGGAATTGAACATGATTCTCAATAGATAATATTTAATTAGATATGATTTTTGTCCGTTGATTTGTTATATTTTTTGAGCCAGTGTGTTCATGGTGTTGTGACCTCCTCCATGAAAGATGGATGGAGGTTATGTTTTCACTCCTCTCTGTTTGTTTGTCTGTGAACAGGATATCTCAAAAAGTTATGGACGAATTTGGACGAGACTTGGTGGACAGGTTGGGTGCGTGACAAGGACTAATTCATTCAATTTTGGTGAAGATCTGGATCTGGATGCTGTCATGTTTTAATTTCTTAAGTGATTCTTCACCATTGAGAGATTAGTGCCAAAATAGATATATAGAACGATATTTAGAAACGTGGACAGGTTATGACAAAAACTTGTGGGATGAGTCGAGTATGTGATGAGAACAAGCTGATTCGATTTTGGTTAAGGGACGGATTCAGATGCGGACCATGAGTGGGATACAACACATAAACCATTCATCCTGGCGGAGGTATGCGCTCCACTGAGTGTCATTATTTTTTGTTGTTTCACTGTGGGGTTAATGACAGTTCATCGAAGTTGAATGGGTGAGCAGAAAATGGTTGTGGCTCGGAAACCTTTGCGGACAGAAAGCTCATAATTCTTTTGGAGGATTATTAAAACCATGCAAGTCCTCTTATAGGCTCCCAATGGCACAGGTCATCGGCCTGGATAATTGACAACTTATTCACAAATTTGCCTTTGGTGGAGGAACTTCTCAGAAAAAAATGTTTGAAAAAAAAAACCCCAAAAAAATGTCTCAGAAAAAAAACAACAAAAAAAACAAACAAACAGCTGTTTGTTCGATGCTGCACGGAAAGTTTGTGGTAGTCACTCATCTGAACTAGGGTTCAAAGAAAATGTAACAATGGTGACCTATGTGTCAAAAAAGCTTAAAACAAACCATTGGAATGCGAGCTCGTGTGGCCATAAGAAAGCAGATATAATCATGCATTACAAATTAAAACAAAGTTTTTTTAAATGTTGAAGTGATGGATGAACAAATTTGAATCAACTGCACATCAGAAACAGGAAGCTGGTCAGATCCAAGATGGAACAATATGGTAGGAGTTTGTGTAATTGCATACTTTGTTTTCTGTAGGTTGAACTAGGACCATCCAAATTATCACACAACAGGTGATTGGTTTTGACAGATCTCATGAATGAAATTGTGACACCACTCATGAAATGCAGGGATAGAATCCAGAAACTTCGTAACACTGTGCGATCATCAATAGAACTGGCCCAACACCCCAACATCTTACAGGCCCAACACCTTGAAGAGAAAGATATGCTCAGTATGGTCACACACAAAGGATGCAGAAAGTGTGTGTTAAGGAACGTAGTGTTTTAATCTACAGCGAGTGTGACACAAACTGGAGTAAACACTAACCCTAACCCCAACCGAGAACCCCAAACCCTGGATTATTGAACTTTTCAAAATGAACTTTTCATTGTGACATCACTGCAAATAGAGTTGGATATCTTCTAACATATTACTTAATTTTATTTGATTTGATTTATTGGATTGTTCATTAAATTTTTTTCATTACATTTCTACAAAATCATAAAAATCATGGAACGATTTAGCATTTCACACAGATTTCAATTTTGTTTTAATTTCTGAAACCAATGCAAAAACATATGGAGCTCACGCTGATCGATACAAATGTAGTGACGTGTACGAAAGTACCATTGTGTCTCACGGTGAAGTGAAGCTTCATTACAAAAATACAATAAATGGCATCAGCAAAGTCAATATGATTTGTTGTTTATGTAGATTGAGTGATTGACAGGAGCACAACTGTTTAAATTGAAAGCCTTTATCCAAGTTTTTGCTCATCCCTTGGCTCGTCTACTCTTTCACCAGAAAGAAAGTGTTTGTGAAGAAGATGGGTCCAGGAGGCATTAACTGGAATCAGGCCCTGGAAAGGTGTGAGTTCAGATAAGAAGGTTTGGTGCCAAAGCATTCTATTTGAAAATAGCTTGGGCCCTCTTTCAGGGGCTTTATAAATAAAACATGAAGCCATGTTTCAAAAACCAACTAGCCAGAAAATAATAGATTAAGAATGATTGGTATTTAGGCAATGAGCGAAGCAATTTGGATCTTTAAAGCTGGATCTGGTGCCAAGATACTCACGGAGCAGTTTAATGGCTCTTTGTCCTAAATTAAGTTTGTATCCGACAATTCCACGTGGGTGCTGAAGTCAGCTTTGTGTGCACTTGAAGTCGATAAAGCATCTATTCACTGAAAGCTTTTTAATCATCAGCTCCATTCTAAATCTATATAAAGGTAGCAGTTAGCCGAACAAACTATTTGCTCAAACCTCTTTTGTTTATGTTCGTCACAACAAAGTTTATTCTTTTGTAATTCCAAATCAGGAATGATTTCTCCTTCGTCCAAAGTCAGTTATCAGTTTGTCCAATGTAAGAAAAGTTAGTCGATTAAAATTTTGTTACAATATAGGTATCTCGAGCAATGGAAGGTTTGTGCCAGTCATTGATTTAACATCTTAGTCATTTAGAAATAAACGATTTCACGAAGGGCACCCGATAGGTGATGCACTAAAAATGAATAAATAAATTATTTAATTAACCCTTTCTTCTTTCACGTTGATATCAGATTGTAACACTTCATTTGGAACTGTCAAAAAGTAAACAAATGGTAGAGGTAACAAATAGCCCACAGGCAGAGAGAAGAGGGGGAAAAAACGGAAAGTTAGCCACTAGAGGTTTGAACAAGGGAAGTGAACCGAGGTCAGCGGCGTGAGAAATAGAAGTGAAATTACTCGAGACATCGTCCTAATTGCTTGGCATCAGTGTACAAGGGCGTGATGAATGGAAAAAATAAATAAGAGGTTTTTTTCCTCGACAGGAACTAAACAATATCTTCACTTGTTTCGAGTTTTGACGGAGGTGATGCCTTCTGTACAATTACATCTGTAAATGTGATGATTTGGCACATGAGATAAAATGGACAATACAATTTCCATTGCAAATCATTGGTACTGTTTTATCTTTGAAGCATAATTATCAATTCCCTTATCAGAAAACAAAAACAAACAAAAAATGGTTTAAAAGAAACTTGGGAATCTCATTGAAAGTGTTGTGATCGTAGTTGTGATGCAACATACTCTGTGACAGAGCATCGGTCCTGATAAAGCAGTTTCTTGGCAAGGGATTCTTTATTGTTTGCAAGCAGTCTCTTTTCTTGGCACCCTGAATAAATTACAAAGTGTAGACTGGGAGGGTTACCATTGCCTTCCTAACAGTTGCTATGTCAGGGATTTAGAATTTGTCCATGGTGCCCCAGCGATAGCTCGCCTACTCTTCATGAAGGACACGTGGGATTTTTAACGTTCACAAAGCAATGCCGGCAAATGGGATGGCGGTTTAACGTCCATCCAAGGGACGGCACACACACAGCCTATGAAACATCGGGATGACAGTTTATGACTGGGTTGGGATTCAAACCCAGGCTCGACAGCTTAGAAGCCAGCATGCAAACGGTATTTCATGTCTTATTCAATGCACAAAATTATTTTATGAAATACATGCTTTGCTTAACGCATGTGCCAGCAGGATAGTCTCGAGGTATGTGTGCTTCTATTTGAGCTCTCTAGCTTGGGTTTGAATCGCGACCCAGCTCCTGTTTTTTTTGGCACGCAGGGCGAAGCGTCGACGTACGTGCAGTCCGTCGGCATGATGTCAATCCAGAGGACTCGTCTACTGGCACTAGCCCTTGGTGGACATTAAAGATCCCACCATGTTGTTTTTTGTTATGAGTAGTTTCCTTATCTCTAGCACCCTCAACAAATCACAAATTCCTGCACAGTCAGTTGAACGTCAGGCTTGACCAGCCAGGTCATGGAAAAAGACGTCTTGGGCCAAAAACGTGCTCCAGTCAACCCGCTCAAAAACGTTCTCTTCTAACTATCACAGAAAGGAAGGTGGGAAACATTAGAGCCTTTAAAGTAGTAGTCGTAGGAGTAGTAGTAATAGTTGGTCATGATTAATCATATTGGATAAACATCAAATTGGATATTGGATAAACATCGCCCGTGACATCCTATTGGATAAAAAAATAATAGGTGATTAATAAATATGTGAAATATTACACCATGGCAGGAGTGGTTAAAAAGCTTGATCATGGAAGAAGCAAAGCCCGGTTGGTATGACGCTTAAATATTTCCCTGTAAATATTTGCTGAAAATCAATATCATTGTTTGAATTTAGATTTGCATTTTCACGGCTCTTCAAATGAAGTTTTCTCACTGTCTATCACAAAACAGTAGATAAAGTTTATAGTTAACAATAACCTGATTGCCTTGTATTCAAGTAGTATTTCATACTTTATTCCTCATTTAATATCATGACATTTGATGACACCAAATAAAATGCACCATTGTTTTCAATGAATGTTTTCACTTTATCATTGTCCATTGTGTGGGGCCATCGTCATTGATGGGATATACAGGGGGCTGCAAAACTAGGTATACAGTAAGGATTATACCAGTATTACCAGTATTATAATAGTGATGCTTGCATTCATGTAATACGAGAATTCATTCATTAATACGAGATTAATGTTTATTATTGGTATGTTATTATTCATATGCTTGTATAATTAATCAATAAAATACGTTTCGTGCACTCGTTTTGTTTTTCATTACTGTATACCTACTTTTGTTGCCCCCGTATATATTTTTTAATGTGACAGCCTGATGCGGTATAAAATGTCCAATAAAATAACAGCTTCAGCATCATTACTTTTGGAGAAAATTGGATATAAATTAGGATAAGCTGCTACACGAAGACGTTTTGAAATCGTGAAAATAAATATATTTCATAATTATTATCTGCATCGAACATGGCCGAAGAAGGAACCTATGTGAAACCGCAGTGGGAAGGTGGTTGCTGTTCTAAATAAAACGGCAGAGGAAAAAATAAATCGAAGGCGTTGAACAGCTGTTTCCAATTCGCACTTCCTGTTTGCGTAAATAAGTAAATATCAGGCAGGAAATAAAATGGTGTATGATGTTTTACGCAGGAAGGACACGTTTCTCAAGTATGATGACATGCCGGTACACTGGAGTCCCATCAATACCAACTCAGGGTAAGAGGAACTAAACAATAAATTGGACTTCCACAAGGCAAACAGCATTTGGCTAACAAGCATCCATGCATTTGGATGTCGATATTCGGCTGAAAAACTGTTCGCTCTGTCCATTCATCCGAATAGCATTCCGCCACATTGGGCTGAAACAGCGTTCTGCTCTGTCCGTTTGGCTTTAGCGTTCACCTTTACACAGTTCAGTTTGGCTCTTTGTGGATTTGGTGGTAACTGTGCCATTTGCCTTTAATTTACTCCATTTGTTTGTCCCACTTTGATTCCGAACACCTCCGCTTTGTCAAATGCAGTCCTGGCTGGCCTGTCCTATGTCTTCCCATCTGGTGAGCTCATTAAAACTTTGCTCTGTGCTTTCCTTTGTGCATTGTTTCTTACTTTGTTTGTGCTGCACTTTTTGCTTTTATTTGTGCTTTGGTTGAAATCTTTAAAAAGCTTTCAAAAATGCTTCATGTCTATAAAAAGCAGGTTCTTTAAAAATCAGCTGGTGCTATCCACCTGGAAGGCAAACCCAACTGTTTGGAACCTACAACCCATCCACTTTGTGTGCAACTAGTGCATATCAGTCCTTCAATGGTTAAAATGTATGGTGCAGAAACATGGGCTTTGAAAAAAAGGGAAGAGGAGTTGCTGGAGAGGACAGGGATGACAATGCTTCGGTACATTCTTAAAGTATCACGAAGAGAGCGGTTGAGGAATGAGGAGATACACAAGAGAGCTGAAGTTGTAACTATCACAGAAAGGATTAGAGAGACTATGTTGCAGTGGTTTGGACATGTGATGAGGAAAAAGGATGAAGAACCAATAAAGAAAGCATGGAATGATCCAATTAGAGGAAGACTATCAAGAGGACGACAAAGAATACACGAATGGAGTTCGTGGAAAGGAATTTGAAGAGCATGAGATCGAGAGATGAAGATGAGGAGGACAGAAGGGAATGGAGAAGTTGGATCCAGGTGGCTGACCCATAACTGTTTGAATTAAGGCACAGAGAAGAAGAAGTCCTTCAACAAGTCAGATCCCAATGCGAAGCTCCACAAAGGCCAATCTTTTGAAGCCTCTCAGCTTCCTCCAAATCCTGGCGGAAAATACAAAAGTCCATCACCGGAAGACATTCCCTTCTGTACTATCACACTTACAGGACAGTCAAGTTGTATCTTGCCCTTGACAAAGCTGAATATTAATTATTTACTGAAACAAGGCCAAAGTCCAATAAATCATTATTTTCCACAGCTACCCTTTCCCCAATCACAGATTTCTCCCTATAGCTTGTGGATTTCTCTCCCATTAAAGTTGAGAAGCTTGCAATCCATCGTGACACCAACACCTCAATTGCACCAGAGGATTTGCTGTTTTAATTCTTGGAAATGGTATTTCAACACCTGTCCTCTTCTTATTCATTGCTCTTCGGCAGATCTTTCTTTCAAAGATGGTAGCCTGCTTTCATCCTGGAAAGCTACCAACATCACCATATTCAGAATAAGGGGACAAGTCTGATCGACTCAATTACAGACTGGACCGTTTTCCTCCGATCAAAATCAAAGTGGTGGAATCTATTCAAGTCTTATTGATTTAGAAACAAACTGGTCATCGATTTATTTTTCGTACACTAGGTGAAAGGTCATGGAAGAGCTCGTACACTGAATGGATCAGGATGCAACAGAACAAAAGCAACAGTGGAGAGGAGGAAATGCCAACAGCGGGGTTGAAGGACAAAATGGAAGGATACTTGGACAAACAATAGGTGTGGGGAGGAATGGATACATAGGGTGGACAAGATGGATACAGAAGCAAACTCTGAGAAATAAATTTGGAAGGAGGTGGCCGTGGACGTAGGATGTGGTTTAACAGGGTTGGAAAAGATCATGGTTTTAAATGGGGCATGATCTGAGATGGTGTTGAATTTCTGTCTTGAAGACTCCGATGGTCAAATGACAATAAAGATAATGTGGAATATTGGTTTCACAGGTGGGGGGAAAAAAAGAACACATGAGTGAAGGCAAGCAGTGATTTTGGATTTTAAAAGTTTCATCAGAAGGGGTTTGATGGTGGACCATGAGCAAGACCAGAGAGGAGGTGGTAGAAGACACAGAGACCACCGACCTGCCTGTGATGGTCAAGTGATAGGCCCATAGACTCAGCTTCATTGGGGGACATTCCAATAATCTTGATGGCATTGTTTTCAACTGTGTTCAGTTGAGCAAGAAGTGAGGCAAGGGTGCAATCACATATGGGAGAGCAGCATTGCATCAAGCTGCGGATGAAGGCCATGTAGGTGGACAGGAGTTCAGGTGTGTCGAGGAAGGACTTTGCGCAATGCAGCGATGACAACTTGGTGACTGGCTTTGGAGACCAACTTTGAAATGTGGTTCGCCCAAGAGAGATCATGCCTGATGGTGAGGCCCAAGTGTTTGAGTGACTGAAACTCTTCAAGAGGATTGTTAAGAAAGTAAATGGGAGGGTTTGATGGGCAATCCATTCAAAGACAGAGAGTGTGGAGGTTTTTCAGGATTGAGAGACATAGTCTAAGTGTTTCATCAGCTCGTGATTTTTGGCAAGATCTTAAGAGAGAGAAGGTGCAGCCTGCCTGTCTGAGGAATGAGAGGTGTCATGGCAAAGGAATGGAGTAGTCAGCGAATATATAAAGGCGGTTTTCCAGAGAGTCGGGGAGATTGTTGATGATGATTTAGGTTCAGGATTGGGTGCAAAACACTGCCTTGGGGTGCTCCAGATGAAAGGAATCCATTGAGAGCCACATGTTAGCCATGAGATTAAAGCAAATCAGTAATCCAAAAGTGTAGTTGACCTTACATCGCATGGGAAAAGTTTGTAGAACAAGGTGGTATGCCACACCATATTGAAAGCTCGAGATATGTCCAGAGAGATGGCCCTGATCTCATGTCTGACATTAAAGGCCTCCATCCATTGTTGGGTGAGTTGGAGCAGCATGTCCAAGGAGGAGTGACCTGGTCTGAATCCAAATTGGTGATGGAGATTAGGCTGCTTGGCAAAGGGAAGGATTTCATATCAACTGCGATGATGGATTCCATGACCTTGCTGTTGACTGGAAATAAGCTAATGGGTCTGCAGCTATGGGGATCAGTTTTTGAACCTTTTTTTTTTTTTAGCAATGCAGTGATGTTGGCTAAATTCCAAGTAGGTGGAAGATGACCTCCAGCAAATGAGAGGGTGAAAAGAGCAGAAAGAGGATGGTCAAGAGAAGTGGAGCAAGTTTTTAGGACATATGAGCTGATGCCGTCTTGACCAGTTGCAGAATCAGAGTTGTGGATTGCCAGAAACTTCTCAACCTTCTCAGATGCAAAATATACAGAATTCAGGAGCAGTTTGGTGTAACTGGGTAGAGTGGGTACCAGAGATTTTTTTTTTGTATACCTTGGTCGAGGCTCGTATGAGAGCTAACACACAACTCACAGCAAGGAGGCATGAGACAAGATCAAGGAGTTGGGGACACAAGTATTGGAAGCAAACACAGAATTGAGGCATTCAGCCTTTTCATGAGCATATTCACCTGCGGTGCCATTTAGAGAGAAGGGATGGAGGGAGAGCATACTCTGGAGACAGACTTAACAATGCACCATCAGGTTTTAGAGGAGGGAGACAAGTTGGAAAGTTCATTCTTGAGATTGGACAGAAGTTGTTTTCTAGCTCTCCTGAGTGTGGACACACACTTGTTGTGGGCTTTCTCACCATTATGTGCAAAGTGATGGCATTATCTCTTCAATAATTATTATACAATATATAACCATCCATTTGGCTTCTGCCCTGGTTGTATAAAACATGGACCTATTGGGTTGTGTCTATAGATTAAACAATGGGTGGCTGCTCTAAAACTCAAATGAGGGGTCAAGACCATCTCTCTGGACATCTCTCCAGTCTTCGATACGTTATGACACCCAGCCTTACTTTCCAAGATGTCTGTCAATGGTATTTAGGGGACCCTCTTTGAATGGCTATCAAATTTTCTCTGCAAGTTGAAACAATGGGTTGCTTTTAATGATATTCTGTCTTGTGATATTTCTTTTGAGCAAGGTGTGCCACAAGGCAAGGTTTTAAAACTAACGTTATTCTTGATCGACATCAGTGACCTTTCAACTTGTCGAATCTTGTCGAATCTCCCTGACCCCCCCATACATTTTTATCCCTCGCCCTTTTCCATTCCTGCCATTGAACTACTGCTCATCTGCATTGTGGCCATGCGTTTGTGTCTTGCCAGTTCTCTTTTGCCCTCTGCCAGTTTGTAAAGCTGTTGGTGTCTGTTGTTGAGCTCCTCCACATGCCTAGACTTTGAGGCAAATCTTGGTCTGTGCATTTCTTCATAATTTGCTTCAAAATTGTTCAAAAGTGAAGCAAAAGTGTGGCAATGTCAGCTGCTCACCACCATCTCAGATCATCCCCAATCCAAAACCATGACATTTTCTACCCTTGGTAACCTCAGTCCCTCCTCCTTGCAAATTTCCAGTTTTTCCTTCCTGAGAATTTCCTTCTGTATCCATCTTGTCAACCCCATGCATCTTTTCCTGGCCCCCATTTCTCACCGCAACCATTGTTTGTCCAAGGCTCCCTCTGTGTTGTCCTTCTAATCTGCTGTTGGTGTCCCCCCTCCCTATTTTTTCTGTTATATTTGTCGTGTTACATCTTGATCCGTTCAGTGTACTAGTTCTTCCAGGAGCTTTGTATTAGTATCCAAAAAAAATAAAAAATTAAAAGGTTTTGGCATGTGAGGAGGAGTTTCATTCACAATATGAGGTGGACCATCAAGCTTTTGTGAATGAAAGAAAGCAGGAAGTCTAGCTGTGTGAGGGATAAGCATGTATGAATGGGTAGAATAAATGTATTTGACTTTGCAGATATGAACAAAGGAAAGAACCTCTGCTCTTAGAACTCAATCTCCAGGATCTCGATCATTTTTGTTGGTAAGCAATGGCTTCCTAATATTATTTTGAGTTAAATATCTGTGCTGTGAAACTGATACCTGAGGTCTGTGCCTTATTATCTTAAGGCTTGAAAGAGCATTGTTCCTTTGATGCTTGGTGACATATTGCTTTAAATGTTGGATAACATGGTTCAACATACTTGTGCATATGTTCAATACTAACCATAACATAGTGGATAAGAATTAAATCCATCAAAATAATTGACCTTACCTTACACGTATTCAGAATTTTTGATGTGCCCGTCGGTGGGCACGTCAGTTATTTTTGCTTCTGTGGCAGGGCATTCCCCAAAGATGTCAATTGAGTGCTTCATTTTCCCACGTAATGTGTTTGCCCATTTAGTGCATGCATCATCACCCCACTGCACTGCTTTTGCTGGAGCATTTAAATTACTTTTTTTTTTCAGTGATGGGGGGTCGAGTGAGAAGGGGAAGGGCATGCGGCATCAAAGGAAAGCAAATTTTATGGCCATTTTCTCATTAATCCACCTTTGTTTTGTGCAGAATTTTCAGGTAATATCTGCATATGAAGATACATTCAATATACTTTATAATAAAATAATAATGATAATTATTAAAATATAATTGTTATAATTGCTTGAAAGCTGCTCGCATTCCCTTCTGAACCCCGAGCTCAAGAGGAATAAAACTGTATCCCAGGTGCTTCTCCTGCACGTGATTTATGTACAAATTCCAAAACGAGCCTTCGATGAAATGTAAAAATTGGATGAAATGAGGAAAAGATAAACACTTCCAGCAAAACACACACACACACACACACATACACACATACACACACACACACACACACACACACACCTAAGCAAGAAGAGTTTTGGAGTTTGCATCAATTTATTGATAAAGTGTTCATATTCCGGTTAAAGAGGACCTCTACATTAGTATGTACACTCCATCACAAATATAATGTCAGTAGGGCCAAGAGTAAAGTTGTTATGTGGAAAAAACCCCCCCCAAAAAACATGGTTGGCTGAAATGAACATGCAAATTGGCAACGGTGCCAAGTCGAGAACTAATCACAGCAAACTTAACTTGGCAGAAGTGGCTATTAAAATATGTGACGACCAATGACCCCAATATAAGTCTTGTACATGTCTTATGATCGACGAAATCAGATTATCCAGCTCTCGCTGTGTGTTGTTAGACCATACATCAAGCAGATACAGGTGATCAAACACTGTGGGCAGACTCGGCGACCATAAACTTGTCTCACCAGGATATCCAGAGGATGATCAATTCAATTAAATTCTGGAGACCGGCATGCCAGTAGTCAAGACAAGTGATTTTCTGGTCCTGAAGTTCACCATTGCAACAAGTGTGGTGTGGATGAGGATTGTCATCCATAAGAGTCAAGTTAGGACATTATTGTTGGACAAGAAGGATGACTGCAGCCAAAATAATTGAATTCCTTTATTTTACAGCAGTTATAGCATTCCTATGGATGATGGCAGGATAAGTTATTTAGTCAATATGAATGCTAGAGTATACCCCCAAATGTTGCATAATGGAAGAATTAGCAAATTTCAACACACCTTGTCTGAACTGTCTGATTCAATTGTTGATGATTGATTGCTCTTTGCAGATCATTCGAGGAGGAGTGTGCGATTGGAAAAGCCTTTCCTTTTGGCAAAGTAACAACACAATGATACTGATGAGGGGTTGTAACCTTTGGATAACCTGAACGAAGTCTCTCCATTAACTTCTCGGTCTGAACGAACACGACTGGACAAAAGTTTTAGAACACCCCCATTTTCCAGTTTTTTTTCTGAGATTTAAGCAGTTTAATGTTTCAGTGTATTCTGAAATTAAATCATAGAACAAATAAACAATTGCAGATAAAAAATAAATCAGGGAATCATTTTGTTGAACAAAATTTAATCTAAATTTTTGACTCATTAAAGTAGCCACCTTTTGCAGATATAACATCCGAACATACTCGTGGCATTCTTTCCACAATGGAAATCAAATATTGTTTGGAAAGTTCTTCCCAACACTGTTGCAGAAGTTCCCACAAATGTGTTGCACTTGCATGTTGCTTTGCTTTCACACTGTCCAGTTCATGCCATGAACCGAAGATTTAACATTTTGATTCATTGGTCCATCAGATGTTCTACCAGTTTTCAGTAGTCCACTGGCGGTGCTTAATGGCACAGGCAAATTTCTTTTCTTATTTTGCCATCTTAGCAATGGCTTTCTTACTGCCACTCGACCTCTCAAACCTGCAGCTCGAAGTCTTCTCTTCACAGTTGAAACTGAGACTTCCTTACTTCAACCAGTGTTAAGCTGTGGTTGAAGCTGCTGCCCTGTGAGCCACCTATCACGCAAACTGTTGACTCTCAGAAACTTGTCTTCTGATTGTGTTGTGGCTTTGGGTCTGCCAGACCTCTTCCTGTCAGAGTTTCCTCCAGTTTCCAAGTGCCTTTTGATGGTGTAGGAAACTGTACTCAATGACACCTTGGCTTCCTTTGCAATTTCTCGAAAGGAAAGACCGACACTTTTAAGGGTTATAATGGTCTGTCTGTCTTCCTTTGTTAATTGTCTTTTTCTCGCCATTATGAAAGCAATATACCACTTCCTGCAGTGAAATATTGTCCAAATGATGCTTCAGAGGGTGTAGCAACACAGTCTGTTCCAACACTGCTTTTATACAGACAGAGGGTTTGTGACTAATCAACAAAAGTTGGAACACCTGAAGGAATTGTTTGCATCAACTTTCAAGGCTTAATGTACTTCCATTGCTGCAGAACAGCTGCAGTTGCAAACCCATTACTTGTTCCCTGAAAAGGGCCTTTTTTAACAAGTCTGAAATTTACATTATTTTTCAGTTTTTAGTAACCTAAACTATTTTTTTTAACCTCTGGCAGTTTACCGCTTAGCTTTGTACCATTTAAGGTTATTCACTGGACTTGAACTGCTTAAATTTCATTAAAAACTGGAAAAATGGGGGTGTTCTCCAACTTTTGAGCGGTAGTGTAACTCGTCAGTGCCGAAGAAATGACAATGCGATCGACATTTTAATGGGAAGCAATAGCAGTCAGAGTCATCCTCCCTTCAACAAGTAAAAAAAGACATAAAATGTCATGGCCCCCGTTGTTTTAGTAATTTTGCTGTGAAAAGTTAAAGGGTAAGCCCATATTTATGTACACCTAAAATAGCCGCCAGTCTACCAGTCCGCCATCTTTGATCAGATGGCAAAATAATATGAAGTCCACATGTATGCCATCATGTACTGTGCTTGTGCAGAGTTTGAACAAAATCGGACAATGCATGTCAGAGAAATGGTTGGGAAATGATTTAAGTAACGAAATGGCTGCCAGTCAACCATCTTGGATCTGATCTCAAAAATAAATGACGTGCATATAAGCCTTGGTTTTTCAAACCCGGGGTCACGACCCCAAGTGGGGTCGCCGAGCAAATTTCGTGGGGTCGCGGGCGTCCGCTTGCAGCGAAAAAAAAATATATATATATATATATATATATATATATATATATATATATATATATATATATATATATATATATATATTTGTCTATTTTCGATCGGTGTTCGCTTTTACAGGATGTAATATAAACGGGTCGTTAAAAGTATGGGAACCGGCGCAACATGACGCTTGGAATGGGATCCAGCCGATGCGCGGGCTCGCTGAAGGGCGGTTCATTTTGGCGGGAAATTAGTGGTTTGATCCACGGCCTCTCAGACTCAGACTGACTCTATCATTAACATCTACAGGTAGTCGTCGACTTACGACCGCAATTGGTTCAGACCAATCGGTCGGAAGTTGAACAACGTATATTTTACATTAAAAAAAAAAAATTTTACATTCAAAAACAAAATAAAAAACGTGGTCGTAAAGTGGTCGTAAAGTCGAACAGTCGTAAGTCGCATAGGTCGTAAGTCGACAAGTACCTGTATTCACGTCTCCACGTATGACTCAAGACCTTATTTGTGATGGCAGCACCGACCTCCAGCAAATCTCGAGAACATTCTTACCAGGATAAATTTCTGGACCTTGGATTTTACTACATGGTGGATAAAAGTGGGGCACAGAGGCCTCAGTGCGTGATTTGTTTCGAAGTGCTTTCTACGGAGTCTATGAAACAAAATAAGTTGCAGAGGCATTTGACTGCAAAACATGCGCCTTATCAGGGTAAGGAGAGAGCATTCTTTGAGAGGAAACTTCTTGCACTCAAGAATACGCATCTTGACAGAGAGGGTACATGCCATCAGACCAATTCTCGGGCATTAGTGGCCTCGTATCGAGTGTCGCTCCATGTTGCCAAGACTAAAAAGCCTCACTCCATTGCGGTAAGAACTCGTGCTGCCATGTGCAAAGGACATGGTGTCTCTGATGGTTGGGGAGGAAGCGGCGAAGAAACTAGCAGTTATACCCCTCTCTGACAACACCATCCAATGCAGAATTGAAGATATGAGTCTGGATGTAACGACTCAGGTCATACAGAAGATCAAGGAATCGCCGTGGCATGCCATACAGTTGGACGAGTCCACTGATATCGCATCATACGCGCAACTCATCGTCTGGGTCCACTTCATCAAGGCTGATAACTTTGTCGATGAGCCTCTGCTCATCAAACCATTGGAGGTCACCACCAAAGGCGAGGACATTTTTGGGAAAAAGAGCAGTTTTATCGTGACCATGATCTGGACTTCGGAAAGTTGCTCGGTTCTACAACAGACGGCGTGCCAGCAATGTTAGGAGTGCGTTCTGGATTCAAGGCTAAATTGCTTGAGGTGGCTCCTCAGACCTCCATAGTACACTGCATGATTCACCGAGCAGCGCTCGCCTCTCGTACTTTGCCAGAAACCTTGCAGAGCATGCTCTCAGAAGTCGTAAAAATGGTGAATCACATCAAATCGAGCGCCCTCAACACTAGGTTATTCAGGCTATTCTGCCAGGAGATGGACGCCGACCAGAAGAATTTACTATTCTACACTCAAGTCAGATGGTTATCTCGAGGAAACCTTCTTCTGCGTGTTTACGAGCTCAAAGATGAACTGAAGGAGTTCCTACGCACACAAGAGAAAAGGGCATTGGTAGCGTTGCTTGAATCGGACTCTTGGCTGTCAGAACTGTGCTATCTCGATGACATCTTTGAACATCTCAATGTCCTCAACCGCTCCCTCCAAGGCAAAGACACCAACCTCATGATTTTTCACGACAAAATGAGCGGATTTCTGGCGACTCTAAAATTACTGGCAGACAAAGCAGCTGTTAAGCGCTTCAGCCTTTTCCCCCGTCTGGTGGAGCATCTAACGACCTGCCAGTATGATGATACTGAGCTCGACAGTCTTTCTGGGGAGATAGCACGTCACCTTCGGTCGCTCATTGAACAGTTCGAGCACTATTTCGCTGAGCTGGATGTGCAGTCCTTTTCTGTGGTTCGGGACCCTTTCATGGCTACACTGGACTCGATTGCTGATGAAGATGATACAGCACAGGAAGAGCTTGTACAGCTCCAGCAGGATTCAGGAGCGCAGGCCCTTGCGCGGATGAATTCGTTGTCGACAATCTGGTGCAAAATGTTGCCGTCGTACCCGACCCTGTCACGGCGCGCCATTAAGGTTCTCATGCCATATCCTTCATCATACTTTTGTGAGCAGTCGTTCTCCACCATGGTCGTGATTAAAACAAAGTACAGAAATCGCCTAGAAATGGAGCATGATATGATCCTGGCATTGTCATCTACTTCTCCACGAATAGAGAAGTTGGTTTCTGAAAAACAGGCTCATCCTTCTCACTGATATATCTAAATATCATTTAGACTAAACTTCTGAAACATTCACCTGTACGATTTGGATACTGTCGGCTATTCTCCGTTTACTCATCTATGAAAACATGACGATGGTGAATAAAGTAAACAGTAAATTTTCTTGTGTCATATGAAATCTTATCTTACACATTATGAATTGGGTTTTGAATCTTTTGGGTCACGCGATGTAGAGAGGTTCTGAAATTGGATCGCCACTAAAAAAAGTTTGAAAACCACTGATATAAGCCATCATTCCTTTTCTGTGTGCCAAGTTTGAACAACATCCATAAATGCATGTCTGAGAAATGATTGACGACGTGTTCAACATCGGGTTATTTTACAACTAAAATGGCCGCCAGTCGGTCATCTTTGATCGCATCGCGAAACAAAACAATGTGCATATGTATACCATCCATACATCCATTGGGGCCATACTCTGTGCAGCGTGTTGGTGCTGCCTCAGCAGTCTCCTGGGCTATTGGGCACAATCCTGGATGGATTGCCACTGCGACACAGGATACCAGCAAGCTGGAACTCATTTCACTGACCTCGGAGGATGACAGGCAGAGTCAAACCCACCTGGTATTAATTCAACAGCCGAGCAGGATTTGAAATCAAGATCCTAGGATCCCAAGCACACCTCCATAACCATTAAGCCAATACCATGCATACATATGTGCACCATCACTTGTTATATTTGTGCCAAGTCCAAATAAAATTGATTGGTCCACACAAGTTCGAGTAATGGTTGAGGACGTGTTTGACACCGTTATTATTATTATTATTTTTTTACAAATAAAATGGCCGCCAGTCTACCATTCGGCCATCTTTAATCAGATGGCAAAATGATGTGAGGTGTAAGTGTATGCTATCAGGTACTGTGTTTGTGCCAAGTTTGAACAAAATCGGATGATGCAAGTCTGAGAAATGATTGGGGACACATTTAAAGAACAAAATGGCCACCAGTCGGCCATCTTGGATCTGATTTCGAAAATAAATGACACTCGTATAAAGCCATTATTCCTTATCTGTGTGCCAGGTTTGAACAACATCGGTAAATGCATGTCTGAGAAATGGTTGAGGATGTGTTCAACACCAGGATATTTTACAACTAAAATGGCCGTCAGCCAGCCATCTTTGATGGCATCGTGAAATAAAACGATGTGCATATGTAAGCCATCATTTTTTGTCTTTGTGCTAAGTACGAATAAAATTGATCCGTACATGTCCGAGATATGGTTGCGGGCGCATGCACACACACATGCACGCACACGGAAGTCAACACCAAATCCATAAGCCCCCGTTTTGGACTAAGTCCAACGGGGGCTAATAATCTCGATGGTGTGAGCCAACTCATATTTGGTGTTAAATGACTCTGAGCAATTATTGAACTGATTGAGATCACATGGGTGGCCAAGGTTTGAATGCTATTGACATGGATCGTGTGCAGATATGTACGCAGAGTAAACCACTGGGTATTGAATATCTGAACTCGCCTACTTAGAGCAGATGTTCTAACCATTGCGTCACTGAGTTTGGTCGTGTAAAGGTTAGATCAGTCGTTCTGAGTCGATGGTGAAGCTTAATCGGAGAAACACATGGTTCAGGGTCATGTAAAACCCAAAATTACGTTTAACATTCACTTGTACAGTTAATCGAAACAGGAAATGCTGGCCTTTGTATTATCCAAATTGGCCTGTCGGTGGCTTAATGGTAAAGGGGGTTGATTTAGCTTGTTCACGTCTTGAGTTCAAACCCCATCTATGCCAAAATAATATAAAAAGGGTCAACTCAGCCTGTCATCCTTTTGAGGTCAGCAAGATGAGAACCAGCTTTGCAGAGATGAGAGATCAATGACGGTTGATCTGGGGAGAGCAGTGGTATGCCACCCTACCCAAATTGTTGAAGCCAATGAAAGAGGAGCCTTTGGGTCACCTCTGACTTCAGCCAACTCCTTACTTCACCTTTACTGCTAAACTTGTGAACAATGTATTGGAACCATTAAGTATTCTCAATGCAGAATATCTCAATGTGTCCTCTGAGGGATGTAATCTCTGCAATGCAGAGATATTCTGTTGACTGTGCAAATGGCTGCAGTTTGAGTTGGATATAATTCTGATGAGAATGTAACATAGGTGTAATAGCTCAAAGGTAAGCATGCTTACCAATTAAGCCACATGCAAATCCATTGATTGAGATGGGAATACAAAAATACTTGTGATGAACATCTAAAAATATCACAAATCTTGAAAATGTGCATAAACACATAAAAGTGGAATATAACATTAATTAAGGTGGAAACTTATGACACAGAGCTGTTGATAACATGTGGCAAGATGTTTCAGCTTAAAAAGAGAAACGAAGGATGAATGGGTTTGGAAAATTGAGGTGGGGAGGGGAGTTAGCATAAAAAGCGAAAAATGGAGGAAGAGAGATTAGGGAGTGGGGGCTTGATCAAAGATTTCTTTAACTACATTCCTTCCTCAACATAAGAAATGGCAGATGAGACCTTCATTTGAAACCAAATAAATCTAGGGTTCAGAAAAGGGTTTGAAAAGCAATTTAATTTTTCAGAACGTTATGTGCCTCAAGGTTAGATGAGTACAACTTAGGCAAAAAAATGCTGTGATCAGAAAACTGACGATGACAGGAAAAGTGTGCTATCTCCCTTATCCAGGTGTACACGTGTCTGGAAGAATAATTTCTGTTCAGCAATTTCATTCCTCATTTTGAATCATATTATACACTGCAACACCTTTTATAAAGAGCTTCACATAAGTATGGAAAAAAAAACATTATTATGTGGTGATATACAATATAAATGAAGTGACAAAATAATAACGTGAAATGAAATCCTCAACACCATTGAAAGCATCTCCCTCAACCTCCACTCCCATAATCTTATTCCCATGTCCCTTTTCTCCCTTCCTATCAAATATTTTTGATGAATTTCAAAATTCAAATTTAAAATTTTGGTTCGAAGTATGAAGTTTAAACTTTCCATGATAATGTTAAAAGCATCATTTAAAGTGAATTTGTGTTGCTTATTTAGTTACCCTTTGGTTGTTTCTCTCTTGTAAATTAGCTTTTACTCAATTTTACCTTCACCACCAAGGGTGGATGGAGGTTATGATTTCACTGTCTGTTTGTTTGTCTGTTTATTTGTTTGTGAACAAAATATCTCAAAAATTTGTGGACGTATTCGTACGAAATTTGGTGGAAATTTTGGGTGTTTCAATGACGAAATTATTCCATTTTGGTGAAGATCCAAATCTGGATCTGAATCTGATAATTTTTTCAATTATCTTTTTCAACATTGGGAGATGGAGCCAAAAACAACACATAGCAGGATATCTCAAAAAATATGTTGACGGATTCGGACGAAACATGGTGGGCAGGTTGGGAATGTAACAAGGAAGAATTGATTTAATTTTGGTAAAGATCTGAATCCAGATCCAGGTCAGGTCAGGTATGGGAGCATGTGCCAGAACAGCGCGTCGCTGCGTCCACTTTCTGCCGGTACTCCAGGGGCCTCCGTCTGGCCATCCCCCAGGCAGATACCAGGCCCATCCCCATCTCCTTGAGATGATGGTCAACCTGCTGCAACCACGAGGCACGTGGTCAGCCCACTGGTCTCCTACACTGATGAGACTCCCTCGCTGAGAGAATCTGGTGAGCAGGATCAGCGTCAGGAAAACGAGCCACATGTCCATACAGCCGCAACTGACGCTCACGGACTTTGCAGGTAACAAATCTCATCCGAGTCTATCTCAGCAACCGCTCATTGGACACAAAATCCGACCAGCGATAGCCAAGGATTCTCCGAAGAGACCTGGTACCAAAGGAATTAAGTCTCCATCTCAGATCCTTGGTCAGAGTCCAAGATCCACATTCAAGAATTATTTAAGTGATTCTTCACCATTGAGTCATGCTGGGGCTAAAATGATAAAAAGCACGATATCTTAAAAAGCTATGCACGGATTTGGACGAAACTTGGTGGAGGAATTGAATAGGTAACAAGAACAAGCTAATTAAATTTTAGTTCAAGTCTGAATCCAGATGCGGCCTATCGGTGGGATACAAAATGTAAACTAATCAGCCTTGTGGAGGGATGCGCTCTCCCAAGTTCCCTTCTGGTTTACTCATGGAGCTCTTAAAAATTGAATGGTGATCATGCAATCTTGTGCCAAACCAGCACTTGCTGCAAGTGTCTTGATGATCCCACGAAAAAAGGCTTCAAAGGTCTATGCAGGCTGACTGATGGTGCAGTTAGCAATGTAGCAGCCGGCACTGCTCTAGTCAGTGGGTGGTTCTGTATTTATCACATTGAGCCATCTTACCCATTTAATGTTTGGACGTGTCAATTTTTTCAAAACTTACAAATGAAATCTACAATGATAATGCAGCAATTTTTGTTTCAAATGTTGTGACTTGCAAAATGGGACATTAACTTTCGCATTTGAAAAAGTACGTTCAATATCACGATGTTTATACAGGTCATGAAGTAATATGCAAATTGGAAAAGTCAAATCAATGTTTCACGTAAGATGAAATTAGACACAAAATTGTCGTGCACTGAACACCCATCTCTGGAGTGTGGGAGACAGTAAAAACAATTCTTCTTTATTTAGAAATTGAAACAGCAGTTAAAAAATCATTATGTTGACTAACTTTCAAAATGTAAGATATGTTTTTGCATTGCATGAGTTGATGCACGTTTGAAATATCCACACAAATATATATATATATATATATATATATATATATATATATATATATATATATATATATATATATATATATATATATATATATTTTTAAAGTCGATTTAAAATCCAGTGAATAATAATTCACTATGAATGGGCAGGATTTGTCTTGACCAGAGACACCAAGATCACACGAGACCTTATTTTATAAGCTGTGGACAGGCAAGATGCCATAAAACATGACGTACAAGGAGGTCAATTAGCAAATCTACAATCAGGTGAAGAGGAGGATAGAAATGAGAATGTGCATGTAGAAAAGCATATGTGGATGCAAAAGAAAACACAAGGAAAGTTCAACATAATGAGGGTTCCGCTGTCAGAGTATTAAGTTAGTTAAAACAAAAACGAAACTTGAAGGAACATTTTGAAAGTGTGCCCCTGTGAATTGAAATAGCGTGACATTTTCAGTGACCTTCCAGCAAGCTTGGAACCATCGATAGTCTGGTGGTAATTGGTCTTTATTTTGGTAGATTAGCATTTAATATAGTCATTGTTTTTGAAGAAGAATTTTCATATCCACAAAAGATGATGTATTTGTTCTGTAAATGCAAATAAATGCAATGGTTGAAGGAACCTGCGTTTTGGTGTCTCTTTTTGGTGTCCTTGTGATTTTTCAATGTAAGCAACAAATGCAAATGGTTCGATGAAAAGTGAGATCACTAAAACAACAAAATTGCCATTTTTATCTGAATTTGTCTTAAACCCATGTGGGACACATAAAGTTCACAAAAGATCACACTTTTCCTTTCCAATCAGAATGATTGCACAGATAAAGAAACCGATGAATAAACACATGAATATAATGATAAAGAGCTTGGCAAGAGGTGAGCTTGCACACATACCAAGGAGACCCTTGGATCTCCAGCATGATGAAGTTAATTACACAGGACTGAAAGTAATACAGTGGTATTTAGTCCTAATTTGAGAAGCAACTATGCTGTATGGGATGGCCATTACTATAATTGCCTTGAAAATTGAGAAATAAGGTAGAAATGCCAAGACAGCAGAGGAAAATGACAGCTGTCATTGGAATTAAAGCGAAAGCTCATGGGAAACAGTTTTCCACCGTTCCTCCTTGGTCTTTTTTCATCTCGTTAAATGAATATTTCAAATAATTACTTTTCACATCTATTTCTCTTGATTAATAAAGTGTGTTGATAATGTGAGGGTTGTTGTTCATTCTCAGGAAACTTGCAAAAGAGAGTCAGTCTGAATAATGTGTGGAGTTACAATGTGAACGAGGTAGGAAGCAATGATTATTACAGAGGGGTTAAATGAGCAATGAAAAGTCTATTAGTGATGTAAGAATTCAAGTCAAGGCATTCAAGGACATTATATGCCACATGGATTTGTTCTGCCATCGTTTCTCCCAGAATGACCTGCTGCCATTAAGACAATTTAAATGTTTCCGCTAAAGGGCCCCTGGTAACAATCCTGTTTTGTAATATTCCTAACAGCCATAAACAGCCACAGAAGCCGAAGTGAGCCAGTGCTGCCAGAGCTGGATTCCCTCTCCTGGGCAATGAAATTAATATGATCACAATACTAAACAAGAAAATTCTCCTTTTCAATGTTTGAAGGACTAAGTTATGCATTAATGTGACCATATGAAAATTAACACAAATACCTACAAGTGAAGAGCAACAATTGAGAAATCTGTAGGGAAATGGAATGGAAAAACAAAGAATGATGAGACCGATGTTGTCAGTCCCAGGAGCCCTTTTGGGGAACATTCTGAAACATTCTTTCACTATGCCTGTTAATATTACTTAGAGCATTGTGAAATAGCACAAAGCACATAATTTCAGCTGAGATAATTTCTCACAGCAATTGATTCTGTTTCATCTGTCTTTATGAGAACATGCATCAAAGGTTCAATGAAATAACTTGATAACACTCACCATGCATCCTTGTGCAAAATATTATTTCTCCAAAGAATTTTTCAACAATAATGTGTTATTTTGTATAAGGCAATCCCAAGAAGATTCTTTGTGTGTATACCCAGTTTTCCAACAATTTCAGAGCTTTGCAAAACCTTATTTCTCCTCCGCACGATGATAAATATGTGCTCGGCTCAGTTCATTACCTGCCAATTGTTTAAATGTTTGTTTTGCAACCGTTAAAGTAAAAATGTCATTGCTTTCCAGCTGGGATAAACTCATTGGGTATTTGCTGTGGGCCAAATGTTAAGATTATGGATGTCATTCAAAGCCAAAAATGGCTGTTCACACATGATGTTGCAACACCTGGGCACACCCATTTGCTTAGGTTATCGGATGCGCAGCCTGAACAGCAACCACACTCTGAGACAGCAAGCAGTCTAATGAGAAATAGCCGAGAAGACTGTGGTTGTGACTAACAATTGAGGCAAAAACTTTGAATCTGTTCGGCATGCCAGCAATAACTTTCCGACGAAGGACATCGTGGGATTTTCATGTTCACAAACTAATGCTAGCAGACCGGACACCCAGTTGAACATCCATCCGAGGGACGGCACATGTTCAGTCGGCCCAGAAATCAAACCCAGAATAAACAGTTCAAATGTAAATATGCTATCTCCGCACGATCCTGTCAAATGGGGGGAATGTATACATGGCACAAAGCAAACATGTCTTGCCTGTAGTATGTTCTAGAAAAATTGTGTAAATAAAAATTAAGGACTTATTTTTTGACCAGGCATTTTTGTGAAATATTAAGTTTTTAATGTGTAAAAGATAATTTTGGATAAGTTTACACAATGACTAATGTTGATTAGCAAACAACAATCTTGATTGATTCACACGGTTTATATTCATAGAGAAGGACCTGCATAAAGATTGAAACGTTATTACAAAATCTCTTTAGCATGAAATTCAATGGGGTTTACAAAACACTTTGCAATTACATTATTCCATTCATATAACACTTAGTTGTTTATGCTAGTAGCACATTATAAAATATGAAAAATAAAAAGTTTCGAATATGGCCCATCTCCCCATCAATGAAAAGGAAATGTAATATAGTATAAACCTTGCAGTCTGTGAGTTGATCACTGGGTAATAGTTAGATTTTGGCTTTGTGTCATTTTATTGTGACCTTCACATTGTAAATGTCCTTCTATCAGGATGTAATTATATTCTGAGGAAAAAAAAACACCCATCTCTCACTGTGCTATGTGTACACTGTTGCAGGAAAAATAAGAAAAAGAGCAATCAGAGATTGCAGACCCTCACCAAGACTTATTTTGAGTGGTGTATTTTTTATACGTTTTAGGGTAAATCCAATATGGCTGCCAAACCATGTGACCTATGATGTCTTATGTGTGAACCTTTTATTCCTCATGGACAGGCAGTCACACGTATAAAATTTCACCCAGATCTGTTTAGCCACTTCATAAAAGAAGATTTTTGAAGGTTTCTTTTTAAAAAAAAAACAACAATATGGCGACTGAATCACATGAACGATGACATCACCAAAAAAATTTTGTGGACCATTTTATCCTGAGATGACCCTCAAAAATTTTCATACAGATCGGATGTAGCATTCTACATATGCAATTATGACATCATAACGAAGGCACCTATGATGTCATGGAAATACCACACTCATTCCCTATGAGGAGTACTTGCCATGTGCCAAGTTTCAATTTTTCCTTGGTACGGTTTCAGAGATATGGAGGTCCAATTTTTTTTCCATTTTTCCAGCATGTCTGCCACACCACATGCCCTATGATGTCATAATTATCATTAAAACATTCCACATCATTAGTCCCACTAACCTTGAAAAATTAATCTCAATCCGCCGAGCTGTTGCAGAGAAAATCACGAAAGTTCTGTGCGGACAAACAAACAAAGACAAACAAACAAATAAACCAATGTCACCCGCAGGGTGACCCGTATCTTGCCAAAAGGTGACCAGGTTTGACTTCTTTAAGGTCACACTGAGGTGAACAGAGCTGCTATGCACCAGGAGCGACTCCTTGAGGAATATCTGCCTACAAGAGATTCCATTGAGAATCGTTCTACAGAGTAACCATGAAAAATATGCTTTTGCCTCATAACATCACCAAATGACGTCATAATGTCTCAAGCTTGACATATCTAGAAAGCACTCATCGAGGTGTTCAATTTGAGGTACTACACGATATGGTTCCTAAAACTTGAAAATTTGACCTTGGGGTGAAATATGTTTGACCTTAGGCGCTAACCATGAAGGTCAAGGCCAATCACCACCAACAATTAATCAGCTGAGTGCCAGACCATGAACTATATTCCCATGAAGTTTGAAGACGATCAAATCAAAATTACTCAAATAATAAGGGTTTCGTCGACTCCCCTGATTTGCAACAAAGTGACCTTCAAAATTTTATGCGCTGAAAGGGACCTATGTAGGCCTCTGATATGCGAAGTTACAAAAATTTCCAATGATAACTGTGCTCTGCAGAGTGATTTATACGTGATTACAGACCAAAAAAAAACAAACAAACAAAAAAATAAACCAATGTCACCCGCAGGGGACCCATATCTTGCCAAAAGGTGACCATGTCTGACTTCTTTAAGGTCACACTGAGGTGAACAGAGCTGCTATCCACCAGGAGCGACTCCTTGAGGAATATCTGCCAATGAAAGATTCCGATGAGACTCGTTCTACAGAGTAACCATGAAAAATATGTGTTTGCCTCATAACGTCACCGAATGACGTCATAATGTCTCAAGCTTGACATATCTAGAAAGTACTCATCGAGGTGTTCAATTTGAGGTACTACATGATATGGTTCCTAAAACTTGAAAATTTGACCTTGGGGTCAAATATGTTTGACCTCAGGCGCTAACCAAGAAGGTCAAGGCCAATCGCCACCAAAAATTAATCAGCTGAGCGACAGACCATGAACTATAATCCCATGAAGTTTGAAGATGATCCGATCAAAATTACTCAAAAAATAAGGGTTTCGTCGACTCCCCTGATTTGAGACAAAGTGACCTTGACCTTTGACCTTGACCTTCAAAATGTTGTGCACTGAAAGGGACCTCTATAGGCCTCTGATATGCGAAGTTACAAAAATTTCCAATGATAACTGCTCTGCAGAATTTTTTATACATGATTACAGACAAACAAACAAACAAACAACAAAAAAAAAACATACAAGCTGACTAACATATCTTGCAAAAACTTCGTTTTGGCAAGATAACAAGCAAACAAAGACAAACAAACGAACATAAATGCAATACCCTCTCCTTCGGCGAGGGTAACAAGGTAAGCTCCTATATTCCCTTGACCTAACTACAATGAGGAAGAAATGCAATCTTCAAAATTCTCTTTCTGGGAATTTATCCTTACGATAATATCTGTCAATGTTGTTGTTTTGTCTTAAAAAATAATAATAAATAAATAAAATAACTAGAAAGCGTCTGGAAATAAAAAATAAAATCTGCATCTGCTTTGTATTCAGACTTCTTCTGCATGCTAAACATGACAAAAACATCCAAAAAATACAAGATAAGTAAACATTGCAGCGTATATAATATAAACCGGCGGCTGCACATCTCGCGATTCGCGCAAACAGAACAAGCCTGTTGTCATGGAAACCGTTAACATGTCAAAACGGCAAAATCGATAGTTATGATTTTGGGTTAACCAATTCAATGATGCTAAATGCAAATTTTGTTCAACCTTGAAAGTCAATCAATTTCAATTTTCAAGTCAATCGGATGAAAATTGATTTTATGAAACCTTGACCTTTGACATTTTAATCTAAAACAAACAAACAAACAAACAATCAGCTTCTAGCTTTTGATTGGTGAAACAATTCAGTGACCCAAAGTGCGAATTCTTAAAATTTCAATTGAAAAGGTTTCATTTCATTTCGATGTCAATTGCATGGAAATTAATGATTTTATGTGATAGTGACCTTTGACATTTTGATCAAATTATTAATTTGTCTTCTGCATATTCTCATTACAAAGCTTTGTTTAAAATTTGATGACAAAAGCTCAAATGATAAAAAAAGTTACAGCCCAGACAGACACACAGCCAGAAGTGATTGCAAAACCCCATCTCCTGCTGAGCGGGGGACGGGCTAACGAGAACGTCACTCGGTAGAGCGCATGCCTCTGCCAGAATGAACAGTTTACGTTTTGTATCCCACTGATAGGCTGGATCTGGACCTGAACCAAAATCGAATCGGCTTGTTCTCGTCACCTAACCAACTCATCCACTGAGTTTTGTCACACTCGTCACAACTTTTTGAAATATCATGTTATATATCGTTTTTGGCACCATATCTCAATGGTGAAGAATCACTTTTTAAAAAATTTAAAAAAAATTCGTATCCGTATCCGTATCCGGATTTGCATCTTCACCAAAATTGAACCAATTCGTCCTTGTTACACACCCAACCCCTGTCCACCAAGTTTCGTCCAAATCCATCCACAACTTTTTGAGATATGCTTTATATCGTTCTTAGCCCAATCACTCAACAGTGAAGAATTACTTTAAAAATTCTCAGATCCAGATATTTACCAAAATCGAATCAGTTCTTCCATTTATATTACAAAACTACCACTAAGTTAACGGCACCAATTATTAATTCACACCTTTTTGTGGGTTTCGGTCGGAGAACAAAATGAAAAATGAGCTTGTGGAATGAGCTTCTGGAAAGCGGTTAACACAGCTATGTCCATTCAAGTATACTTCAAAAGGAGGGTTTCTGGACTGGGATTTAAAAAAAAGAAGAGTTGATTGACTGCGAGACAAAGTGCATTCAAAATGAGGAAGATTATGTAGAACTGTGTGATATTAATAAACCTCATTAGCAGTACTATACCTATTATGTTTGCTTAGGACACAGCACCTTAGGGTGCCTCTTGCACTTCGTTTCAAAATGACATGTCCCTTGTACTAACACTGAACAACAGGCCATAGTTATCAAATGTACCCAACACAGTATGCCACTTGCTCCAAAAAAAACTTAAATCCAGTTCACAATGACTTGTCGGACACTGATTTGAGACAAAGCAAGTCCAAAGAGTTTTTAAGGATAATCTCTGGTAATTGCAAGGCAATTGGCTAGCCATTAGATACAAGTCATAGTTGGAAAGAGGCAGATGGATGGGAGGTTTGAATTTATGACAACAGTGAAAAACTCTGTGGCCGCTTTCCTGGGTCAGCAGAATATACTTGGCATCATTTGTCCATCACTGACCAAAGGATTAATCAAATGAAGATTCCCATTGGGAAGCCGAGATAATTAGCAGTGAGGGCAGTGAGAAAGGCTCAGGCTATCAGGAGAGTAAAACAGAGACATAGCATGAAACGCCATAGATTAGTCTTTGAGTTTTCATGGAGCTTAAAAAGCCATTCATTAAAGTTCATGGCAAGATGGAGAGGGAAGGATGAGGGGTTTAAAAGATGTATTGCCAAATAAGCAGTTGGAACTATTTCAATGCGATAAACTTAGATGTTCGTGTGTGTGTGTGTACAGTGGTGAGAAAAAGTTTGTGAACCCTTTGGAATTTTCTGTATTTCTGCATAAATTTGACCTGAAATGTGATCAGATGTTCATTCTAAGTCATAATCTATGATAATAATAATAATAATAAGTGTGTGTGTGTGTGTGTGTGTGTGTGTGTGTGTGTGTGTGTCTCCTCCATAACTTCAAAACCATGAAACCTCGCAGCCCCAAACTTTACACGCATACTAAAGGAACTCCAAGGTGGTGAATGGATGAAAATTGGGTGTTTGGGTTCATTTAAACACCCCTTTTGAAGATAATTTAGGGGGGGCTCATCACCAAAAACCAAAATATTCCTCACCGAGATGGTGGCACGCCATCGTGGTCAGCCCTCTGTGAGCTCTCAAGTGTCTAAAGCCTCTCTCCATTTATTTTTTGGTATGCTCAACAATGCGATGGCTTAAAACAGGCCACAACAATTTCTTAACAACAGTTTTTTTTATCACTTTCCTCACTTATATCATCGAATGCCTGATCATCATACCTACGAAACGTTGGACACATTGCAATGCTTATAAATGCCTGGAGATGCCAGTGTTTGTGGCTTTATTTAATTCCACACAAGACATAAGCTCTAGAATCTCTTGAGCCAGTTTTCAAAATTTAAGCTCCAGAATTGAACTTAGCATCAGCTCCAACTGCTAAAAAAAATGTATGCTTGTCCAATTTGGACATTGTTTGGGCATCTCCGGGATGTGTTTCATATGAAGGATCGGGGATCGCTAATCACTTGCCAAAGAAACTGTTCCTTATCAACCATTTTATTGGAGTGCTACCTTGAGTGCTCAAGCCACTTGGCGAGCGCTCTACAATATTCACACTGCCACTGAATACTGTATATCCCTCAACTTGAACAAAGTTCAGGGGCCACTCACCTGCGTTGTTATTCGGTGCATCAGATGGCTGACTCGCTGGAAATGTGCGATTATATTTTACACCAAGATTCCCCTTTTTGTTTGATCTCCATTCATTATTTGACCCATCACTTCAGTATCAATAAATACATTTGAAAATATTAAACGTTTCATTTTTAAAAGTTTCTTCAACTGTGTCAAGGTTGGAGTGCTTGCTTGGAGCGCAGTTCAAGCCTCGATCTCTACAAGCTTCCATGGCGATATAGCAGCGGGGTTGTCCATGTGGACAACTCCAGCATTAAGAAGGCTAAATATAGTAGATGATTACAATG
The DNA here is from genome assembly GCF_056783735.1 of Eptatretus burgeri. NCBI lineage: Eukaryota > Metazoa > Chordata > Myxini > Myxiniformes > Myxinidae > Eptatretus > Eptatretus burgeri. Next base: position 118,066,349 of record NC_140965.1, on the reverse strand, counting down.
ACTAAAAATAAATTTTCAGTTACAAAGCAATGAATCAACACATTATGGGAGGATAGCTGAGAGGTACACACGCTTGCTCAAAGCTGTCTAGCCTGGGTTTAAATCCCGACCCAAGCTAAAAACTATCATCACAGTGTTTCACAGGCATAGTGATTTATCAACGTGTGTGCTGTCTCTCGGATGGACATTAAACTGGCCGTTACGTCAACTGGAATCGCCCCTCTCCTTTCCCCCTTCACACTCTACCTTCCCTCTCCCTCCCTACCTCTCTCTTCCCTCTCCCTCCCTCCCTCACCCTTCCTCACCCTTCCTGTCTCCCACTACTCTCCCCTCTTTTGAGTGGACTGCAGCATGTACAAATCAGATTTGGAGTGAGCCAACCGGAGGGATGAAAAGGTCACTGCATGTGCAAGCATACATTCATGAAGACAGGCCTTTACCAGGTAGATAATGTGGGTTCTAAATGCTCCCACAAGGTTTTATATAGAAACCAGCAGTTGAAAAGAAAATGTTGCTGTTTGGGCACATTTTAATCAACCTTCACCTCCCCTCACGCTGCCTAGCCTTCCCCTCCCCTCACGCAGTCTAGCCTTCACCGCCCCTCACGCTGCCTCGCCTTCCCCTCCCCTAGTGCGGTCTAGACTTCACCACTCCTCAAGCTGCCGAGCCTTCACCTCCCCTCACGCTGCCTCACCTTCCCGTCCCCTCACGCTGCCTAGCCTTCCCCTCCTCTCACGCTGCCAAGCCTTCACATCCCCTCACGCTGCCTCGCCTTCCCCTCCCTCATGCTGCCTCGCCTTCCCCTCCCTCACGCTGCCTAGCCGTCCCCTCCTCTCATGCTGCATTGCCTTCCTCTCCCCTCATGCTTCCTCACCTTCCCCTCCCCTCACACTGCATAGCCTTACCCACCCCCTCATGCATCCTCGCCTTCCCCTCCCTCACGCTGCATTGCCTTCCCCTCCCCTCACGCTGCCCAGCCTTCCCCTCATGCTGCATTGCCTTCCTCGCCCCTCATGCTTCCTCGCCTTCCCTCCCATCACGCTGCGTAGCCTTCCCCACCCCCTCATGCTTCCTCGCCTTCCCCTCCCTCACGCTGCCTAGCCTTCGCCTCCCTCACGCTGCCTAGCCTTCGCCTCCCTCACGCTGCCTAGCCTTCCCCTCCCCTCACACTGCATTGCCTTCCCCGCCCCTCACGCTGCATTGCCTTCCCCTCCCCTCAAGCTGCATTGCCTTCCCCTCCCCTCACGCTGCATTGCCTTCCCCTCCGCTGATGCTGCCTATCCTTCTCCTCCCCAAACGCTGCCTTGCCTTCCCTTCCCCTCATGCTGCCTAACTAACCTTCCCATCCCCTCAAAATACATCGCCTTCACATCCCCTCACGCTGCCTCGCCTTCCCCTCCCCTCACGCTGCATAACCTTCCCCTCCCCTCACGCTGCATAACCTTCCCCTTCCCTCACGCTGCCTCGCCTTCCCCTCCCCTCATGCTGCCAAGCCTTCCCCTCCCCTCATGCTGCCTCGCCTTCCCTCCCCTCATGCTGCCTCGCCTTCCCCTCCCCTCATGCTGCCTCGCCTTCCCTCCCCTCATGCTGCCAAGCCTTCTCCTCGCCTCATGCTGCAATGCCTGCCCCTCCCCTCACGCTGCCGAGCCTTCCCCTCCCCTCATGCTGCTTTGGCTTCCCTCCCCTCAAGCTGCCAAGCCTTCACCTCCACCCATGCTGCATTGCCTTCCCCTCCCGCACGCTGCCGAGCCTTCTCCTCCCCTGATGCTGCCGAGCCTTCTACTCCCCTCATGCTGCATTGCCTTCCCTTCCCCTCATGCTGCCGAGCCTTCCCCTCCCCTCATGCTGCCAAGCATTCCCCTCCACTCACGCTACCTAGCCTTCCCCTCCCCTCATGCTGCTTTGCCTTCCCATCCCCTCAAGCTGCCAAGCCTTCCCCTCCCCCCATGCTGCTTCGCCTTCCCTTCCCCTCATGCTGCTTTGCCTTCCCTTCCCCTCATGCTGATTCGCCTTCCCTTCCCCTCATGCTGATTCACCTTCCCCTCCCCTCATGCTGCTTCGCCTTCCCTTCCCCTCACGCTGCTTCGCCTTCCCTTCCCCTCATGCTGCATAGTCTTCCCCTCCCCTCATGCTGCATAGCCTTCCCCTCCCCTCATGCTGCTTTGCCTTCCCTTCCCCTCATGCTGCATAGTCTTCCCCTCCCCTCATGCTGCATAGCCTTCCCTTCCCCTCATGCTGCATAGCCTTCCCCTCCCCTCATGCTGCATAGCCTTCCCCTCCCCTCATGCTGCATAGCCTTCCCTCCCCTCATGCTGCATAGCCTTCCCTCCCCTCATGTTGCATTGCCTTCCTCTCCCCTCATGCTGCATTGCCTTCCCCTCCCATCACGCTGCATTGCCTTCCCCTCCCCTCACGCTGCATTGCCTTCCTTTCCCCTCATACTGCATTGCCTTCCCCTCCCGTCATTCTGCCTATGCCTTCCCCTCCCCTCATGCTGCCTGGCCTTCCCTCCCCTCATGCTGCCTAGCCTTCCCCTCCCCTCATGCTGCCTCACCTACCCCTCCCCCCCTCATGCTGCATTGCCTTCCTTTCCCCTCACGCTGCATTGCCTTCCCCTCCCCTCACGCTGCATTGCCTTCCCCTCCCCTCATGCTGCATTGCCTTCCACTCCCCTCATGCTGCCTAGCCTTCCTCTCCCCTCATGTTGCCAAGCCTACCCCTCCCCTCATGTTGCATTGCCTTCCCCTCCCCTCATGCTGCCTGGCCTACTCCTCCCCTCACGCTGCATTGCCTTCCCCTCCCCTCATGCTGCCTAGCCTTCCCCTCCCCTCATGCTGCCTAGCCTTCCCCTCCCCTCATGTTGCCTCACCTACCCCTCCCCACCTCATGCTGCATTGCCTTCCTTCCCCCTCACGCTGCATTGCCTTCCCCTACCCATCATGCTGCATTGCCTTCCCCTCCCCTCACGCTGCATTGCCTTCCACTGCCCTCATGCTGCCTAGCCCTCCTCCCCGCTCATGCTGCTTTGCCTTCCCCTCCCCTCATGTTGCATTGCCTTCCCCTCCCCTCACACTGCCTAGCCTTCCCCTCCCATCACGCTGCATTTCCTTCCCCTCCCCTCATGCTGCCAAGCCTTCCCCTCTCCTCACGCTGCATCGCCTTCCCCTCCCCGCACCCTGCATAGCCTTCCTTTCTCCTCATGCTTACCTCCTCCCAAACACCCTTCACCTCCCCACTTCCCCATCTCCTTCTTGCTCCCACCCCCTCCCGGAGTGTATAGCGACGTTTGGTGAGACGTCGCTCTCCCAACTCACCCCCGCCCCTTCCGAGCTACTCCCTTCCTCAGCCCTCCTAGCTCACCACTCCCACCTCTCCCCTCCCTCCCCTGTCCCTCCTCTCCATCCTCTCTCCCCCTCTCTTCCCTTCCCCTGTCCCTTAACCCCACCCTCTCTTCCTCTCCTCCCTTCCCTTTCTCCCTCCACTCCTTCTTCCTCCCACACTTAATAATAATATTCCCCTCGATGAAACAACAGGTCTTATTTGCTCAAATATATATATATATATATATATATATATATATATATATATATATATATATATATATATATATATATATATATATATATATATATATATACATATACACGATATGGTCAAACATATGTGAACACCTCTTCTCATGGGTGGATTCGGCTATTTCAGCCGCACCCATTGCAGACAGGGGTATAATATCAAGCACACAATCTCCATAGACAAACATTGCCAGAAGAATGGGCCATACTGAAGAACTCAGTGTCTTTCAACGTGGCACCGCCATTGGATGCCACCTTTCCAACAAGTCAGTTCATCAAACTTTTACCCTGCTAGAGCTGCCCTGGTCAACTGTAAGTACTGTTATTGTGAAGCGGAAACGTCTAGGGGCAACAACAGCTCAGCCACGAAGTGGGAGGTCACACAAACTCACAGAATGGGACCGCCGAGTGTTGAAGAGCATAGCACGGAAAAATTGTCTGTCGGCAGTTGCAACTTACTATGGAGTTCCAAACTGACTGTGGAAGCAATGTCAGCACAAGAACTGTTCAACAAAAGATTCATGAAATGTGTTTCCATGACCGAGCAGCCGCATACAAGCCTAAGATCACCATGCGCAATGCCAAGCGCCGGCAGGAGTGGTGTAAAGTTCACCGTCATTGAACTCTGGAGCAGCGGAAACAAGTTCTCTGGAGTAATGAATCACACTTCACAATCTGGCAGTCCAACAGACAAATCTGGGTTTGGTGGATGCCAGGACAAAGCTACCTGCCCGAATGCATAGTGGCAACTGTATAGTTTGGTGGAATAATGGTCTGGGGCTGTTTTTCATGGTTCAGGTGAGGCCTCTTAGTTCAAGTGAAGGGTAATCTTAACGCTGCAGCATACATTGACATTCTAGAAGATTCTGTACTTTCAACTTCGTGTCAACAGTTTGGGGAAGGCCCTTCCCTGCTTCAGCATGACATTGGCCCCATGCACAAAGCGAGGTCAATACAGAAGTGGTTTGTTGAGATCGTTGTGGAAGAACTTGCCTGGCCTGCACAGAGCCCTGACTTCAACCCCATTGAACACCTTTGGGATGAGATGAGTTGGAACGCCGACTGCGAGCCACACCTAATCGGTGAAATCATATATATGAAATCACTCATCATCAGGACCCGAGCTCACGAATGCTCTTTTGGCTGAATGGAAGCAAATCCCCGCAGCAATGTTCCAACATCCAGTGGAAATTAAACATTCCCAGAAGAGTGGAGGCTGCTATAGCAGCAAAGGGGGGATTAACTCCATATTAATGCCCATGATTTTGGAATTAGATGT
>NC_140965.1:118046498-118058998 GCF_056783735.1 Eptatretus burgeri | reverse complement strand
GTGTGTCGTAAGAGGCGACCAGGTTGGCGTGAGGAAGGGCATCCGGCCATAAAACATTGCCTCAAGAAAAAGCCCAACCCCTGCACAGCAGGGAAAAATGGCTGTAAAAACATTTTCTGATATACATACAATCATATTGACCATTTTACAATAATTTCTTACTCTCTATTTTATCTATTCCTTAACTTTTAAAGATCTGTACCAGAAGCATATACTGTATTTCTTGATTTTGATGGACCATATTCTTTTCAGACTGCTGGTGCTGCCAAAGCAGTTTCTTGGCAAGGGTTATACTGGGTGGTTTGCTGTTGGCATTGCCATTGCCTTCCCAGCATTGTTTGTCTCTGCTCTGTTCTTTTAAATGAAGAGGATCAAGCAAGAAAGTGGCAAATTCCATTTTAAAGTCTTTCGTATAACTCAGACTGTGGTTTGAACTCCCGACCACCCAGACTCAGAGCAGGTGCTCCAATAATTCTGCCACAGAGCCAAGTTAGAAGGTTATAAACGCTTCCATGAAGTGAATATATTTCCCAGTCAGATTTTTAACACAAATATTGTTTCTCTAAGCATTGTAGTCATGTTTTGTTTCCAGAAAAAACTTCTTACATCTATCTGGTAACATTACCCAGCTCATTTCAACCCGCAATGCTTTCTAAATAAGCTTAATGTACAAAGTACTGTTCCCAACACAATCATTAACTTTCCACACAACTGATTGTGAAATTGTCTCTTTTCATTAGGTTTAACCATCGGATGACCCAGTCTACTGCAAATTTCCTTCCACTCTGTCCCCTGCTGTTCCTTTTACAGAAGTTTCACAACTAATTTAGTCATTGTTGGTTGTTTCATTGTGCCATGCTGATAACAAGTTACACCTATAGCAGAAAAGTAACAAAGTCTCAGGTGCCATCTATTAAGAATTAACACAATGGGAATATGTGACCCTCAAACTGTGATTAGTAAGTATAATGCAAATTATGCGCCATTTTAGCCATTTTCGCATGATTTGTGATGAAGAAGTATCGTCTGCGACACAAAAATGTGATGTCTATATTTTTTGCCACAGGAGGACTCCTCCTGTGTCACAGGAGTTTTTGCCACAGGAGTTTTGCAGTTGGGAATAAAGATGGTTATATTCTGTTCTCCAACATATGGCATCACTGTGAAGTCACCCTCATGATACAATATATTTTGAACCCCAGGGGCATCTTACGGTGTGAATGAAGCATTGTGGTCAATGGTTCAAAACACCACAAGCAAAATACACCCCCAACAACAAAACGGTGTCCAACAAACAGTGTTGCAGTAAGGCAATAGACAAGGCATTTGTGTGACAGAAAATGCTTGTAGGACACATATTCTGCAACAATGGTAACAATTGCAGTCTATTTTTCCAGAACATATTATGCACAGATAAGGGGTCTTACCAGTCAAATATTCCAAAAGGAAGTTTAGCTCAAGCAGATGATTTTAAGCATTATGCTGTATTAACTAACTTTAATGATGGTGAAATATGTCTGCAGCTATTCCTTTACGCAGTAAAGTGCAACATGACAGTGAGGTTATGGTGCTGCTGTAGGTTAGAAAATGGCATACGCACACACATATATATATATATATATATATATATATATATATATATATATATATATATATATATATATATATATATATATATATATATATATATATATATATATATATATATATACACACACACACATTAGGGTGGTCCAAAAAAGTCGAAAAAAAATAGAATGTTGCTCCACAAGCTTAAAATTATTCCACTACGATTCAATAATGCGCATAAAATTAAGTTGATCGGAGGTGATTTTGAGGTCGCTCCATATGACGACTTTTAGTTTCATGAGTTGGTTAAATTAGTTTCATGATAAATCTTGATTTAGGTCATATTTTCGAAATGGTAGTGAACTCAATGTCGATGCAGTCATTTCTCAGAGTAAATCGGCCCCATAGAGTTCGAAAATGCACTCCATTTCCACCTCGGACATCCAGAAGCACCCGTAATCGTACCTGACCATACCCTAATTTATTCAAGTCATGAGACTAAAAGTCGTCATATGGAGCAACCTCTAAATCACGTCCGATCAAGCTAAAAAAAAAAAAACTGCGCATTATTGGATCATATTAGAATAATTTTAAGCTTGTGGAGCAACATTCTATTTTTTTCGACTTTTTTGGACCACCCTAATATACATATATATATATATATATATATATATATATATATATATATATATATATATATATATATATATATATATATATATATATATATATATATATATATATATATATATATATATATTCATATATATTGTTACGTTGTGGAAATTCACAGAACACCATTCAGGTTCCCCGAAGATCAGTTATGTCGATAAGTGTGTGTCCAGATAGATTTCCCCACCGAAGTCTAATGGGAATTATTCGTGAGCCGGGCTGTGCAATCTTGAGGTAGTATTATTCTTTTATATCTTTATTTAAAACAACATCTCCTCACTAACTTAATCAACAACAGCCAATATCTCTTCACCACCTTAACCAACAACCGCCAACATCTCCTCACCACCTTAACCAACAACCACCAACATCTCACCACCTTCATGACAACCGCCAACATCCCCTCACAACATCAACAAACAAACAACGTCTCCTCACCTTCATCTCCACAGACGCTGCCATCCGGTCCGGAATCCGGTCCGGAAACGCCCACGGTGGATACAAGCCGATCCCGCAGACGGACAGAAGCTAGGCTGGGAATAGTGAATTTTGATCGGATGGGTTCTCCAGGCGAGTGTGCGTGTAAAGCTCAATGAGCAGAGCACATGTGCTCGCGTGAGGAACCCCTCGAAACGCGAGGATTGCTTTGGGATGCGCAGGGTGATGTCGTGGCTGCACGTATGGTTGGAATCCAGCAGAAGGGGAGTCCCTGCCGGATGTTACCGTCCGAGAAGGGACGAGGTGTGCGAAACACGAACAGCTGCCATGATGTCATGAAAAAGAGCGCGGTAGGTGAATTGCCGTGCTGGTGCGCGAAAAGGGGGAAAAAATGGAGAGAAAAGCAAGCCTCGCCACTTCAGGTGAACAGTATTCCTAGGAAGGGGTGGAAGACCCCCTTGCTTTGGGCAAAGGAATAGCACTAGTTAGGGGGAAGGGTTAGTTCAGTTAGACCGGCTTCATGGGGCAGGGACAAGTCCTCATGGGGCCCGTGGAATGGTTAGCAGCTAGTGGTAATGTCTGTTTAGATTTAGTATGGAAATGGGATTTTTGGAGACAAGGACAGACTTTGGATGTGTAGAGGGGACGCAGTTTAGCTACGTAGTGTTAAAAGGATGTGCTGTATTGTAAGGGATGACGAGGGAGCACGAGTTAGTTGAGGGATTTAGTGAAGAAGAATGGCAGTGTTTAGCAATAGAATGAGATGGATTAAAACACAATGAGTGAGTGAGGGCCAGCGGGCCTGAATGTATGGAGCGAATGTGGTATGCATGGTGTGATGAGTGATTGGGGGGGGGGGGAGTGATTCCCACCCAAGGGATCCTGGGGTCAGAGTAATATGAGTTAGTGGGTTAGTCAAATTAACAAAATGGAGGTCGTTTTGCTGTTGGTGCGAACGTAGGCTCGAAACCCGTTTGGAGTGGTGCAGGAGTCCTGTTGATGGGCTGGGAGCGTGGCTGCGAACGGTGAGTATCGATTAGTGGGCACCCCGGGCACCGGGCGAGTCGGCCACGGTAGGCCAAGGGCCCAAGAGGGGCCGGGATAGCGTAGTGGGCATGGGTGGGCCTGCATGATGCGGGGCCCGTAGCGCCAATCGCCACGTGGGCAGTGTCGTGGGCACGGCACCCAGAAAAGGAGCCCATGGCGCCAGCCTGCCGCGTGAGCATCGAGGGGGCATAGAGTGCCCCAGGTTTTAGGGAGCTGGTAGGCTCGGAGACAGTCGCAGGGCCCGGGGGTGCCATAGTTGGAGAATCGGCAGAGGGTAGTTCCTGCCAAGGGAGCCACCGGGCCCAGCCATGAGATCGTGCAAGGGCACGAGGGAAAATTTGAGGGCAAGGCCCAAATTTGTGAGGGCACCAACACAGGTGATGGGAATCTTGGTTGGTAGAACCAATAGTTTAAGCGACAGGCGCTTTTGGAAAGCCCCGGGGTAGTTAAAGGTTAATGAATATTAGGGTAGTTAGGGAGATGTACCCCTGCGCACCATCTTTCCCTTCGCTCTCGTGGTGGGCCGCTGGACCCACTTTGGGTAAAAAGATCGCTGAGATCTGAGGAGGCCATTCTGAGGCTTGAGTGGGCCTCAGGACAGGATGCTAGCTCTCCCTTATTCCCCTCCAGGAAGGGAACGTAGGGGTAGGGAGTAGGCTCGGTGACAGGATAGGTTAGCCGGACAGAGACAATAAAGGGGGTTAGGGAGACGAATTAAAGAGGAGAAAAAATATAAAAAAACAAGATGGGGCTAAATTGGTTGGATTTTTTGCAAACTAAGGGAGTGGGTATGGACAGAGACAGGCAAAGGCGATAGGTTGGGAGGAAGACAGTAGGGTAGGTCCGAGCCTGCCTTCAGACCGGCCGGCACCACCGCACTCCCTCCACAAACCTCCATAACGAGACAAGAGGCCTGCAAGCTTCACCTGCCGGCCTGTTTTTGCTACAGCGGCCTGTTCCGGCCTTGACTTGCCATGCCTTGTCTGCCTGCCACTGCCTTAACCCCATGCCTGCAAGCGCTTGCGTTTGCATTTGCCCCTGTTTCCATCCATCCATTACCATGTGCGCCAGGATCATCGCGCAAGTTGCGGGGACTGCCCTGCAGGCAGCTACATCACGGGGACTGCATTGAGCAGCCCAAGCACCGTGTTTTGCATCCATCCATCCATCCATCTGCACATGGGAACTGCATTGATGCAGCCCGTGCACCATTCATTTTTGTGTTTGCTTGCGTCGGTGCCCATTCAGTGTTGTGCAGGGACTGCCCTGCAGGCAGCCGCACACGGAGACTGCATTGAGCAGCCCGTGCACCGTTTGTGTTCATACCTGCATTTGTTTCATGAGCCAGAGACTACATTTGGGCAGCCTGGCTCCCTGCTTCAAGAATGGCCTGTGGGATGGCATATGGCATGCTGGGTTGGGGTGAGTTGCCTCCAGTGGCTGAAGAAATGAAAAAGGTTTTGTGACAGACAATGGGGTCTGTTGAACAGGCCCCAAAGATATCTGACCTTCAGCTGCGGGGGCGCTCACCCTCACAAACTATGACTAACTTTGCTATGCCCTTTTTCCAACAGAGTCCATCAGTCCTGGGCCATGGTTAGTGTAAATTTATGAGGTTACAGTTAAGGTAAATTGTAAATGAGTTTTGCTCCCCCTGCATGTTTGTCGTAGCGCTGGCAATTATAGTTAAGTCGTCTGTACGAGTGAGTTTGTTTAGTTAGTTACTCAGCCCATAGGTTATTTACTTTTGGGACACGGATACACCAAATGTCACACTCAAGGATCCGAAGGTAAATCGTACTAGGGGGAAACTTACACATGAAGGCACACGAAAATTTGACGACTCGGGACGAGTCTGTAAAAAGGGGAGGGGGTAGTGTTACGGTTGTGGAAATACACAGAACACCATTCAGGTTCCCCGAAGATCAGTTATGTTGTTGTGTGTGTCCAGATAGATTTCCACACCGATGTCTAACGCGAATTATTCGTGAGCTGGGCCGTGCAATCTTGAGGTAGTATTATTCTTTTCTATCTTTATTTTAAACATCTCCTCACCTCCTTAACCAACAACCGCCAACATCTCCTCACCACCTTAACAAACAACCGCCAACATCTCCTCACCACCTTAACCAACAACCACCAACATCTCATCACCGCCTTCGCGACAACCACCAACATCCCCTCACAACATCAACAAACAAACAACATCTCCTCACCTTCATCTCCACAGATGCAGCCATCTTTTCGCCAGCAACGTCATTCCACGGACGAGTGGCATCTCCGCCGAGAGACGTGGGGACTCCCTCGTTGGGGCGAGGGCTGGTGATGTCTACCACGTCCGCTTTCTCCACATTTGATGGCAAGATCGGATCAAAATTACAAAAGGGGCGGAGCCAGTGGGGGGTGAAGGGTCATAGGTGAAAGACCAAACAACCCCCCCCTCTCCAAACCCCATAAAAGGCCCGGCTGAGGCCCCGGGGGTCAGTTGGGTACGAGTCTGGGTTTGTGGTCCAGTTGAGGAGTCTGAGTTCGTCTGGAGTCTGGGTTCGTGGTCCAGTCTGGGTTCGTGGTTGAGTTCGTTCGGAGTGGAGCTCGGAGTCCAGCCAAGCCTGCAGCAACGTGCCAAATTGTGGGTCAGTGGAGGCAGCCGGAGAGAAGTCGCCAGCCAGTGACAGAAAGGTCCGAGGTGATCGGGCCCCGGGACGGTGCGAGCCACGCTGAGGAGTGAGCGGGATCTTAAGAGAGCATAAACTCTAAAAGAGCAAGGCCCTTACGATCCTCTGGAGGCGTCGTCAGCTAGGCCCGATCGACCAGGCCGCACGGCTCGGTCTGGACCAACAGAGCTGCCACCACACCAGCTGCCGTGTTGATGACGAGACCTCGATGGTCGCCCAGCGAGTCACCACAAGGGTGGCAGGTAACCTGCATGGTCTCACGGAGCTCCTGCGGTCTCCACAGCTCCACGGAACATTAAAGGCCTACGGGCCCTGTTCTCCCTCTCTTTTTCTTTTCTGGGGTTTTTTTGCATGGAAGTCTGTGGCGCCTTGTCCGCGAAGTAGAATTGTGGTTAAGTACATGTACAGAATAGTAAATAGACAACAGCTGAAAGTCTTTTTGCTCCTGTCTTTGTCCCCACCCCCACCCCCCCCTAAATTGCTTCATTGACTGCATATGTGCATTTATGAATAAATATCATTGTTTGAATATTCACCTGCTCGTTGCGTCAATTCCTCCATTGAGCTGCTGTAATTGCGTTCGGAATAATAGCGAGTTTTTAATAGCCGATAAGATAATCGAGTCCGACGGGGCTTGGCGATAATAAACCGCTCGGCAATCGCATATGGCGCCAGCTGCTTAAAGCGGCTTGTGCCCGTACGGGTCCCGTCGAGGTGTAAATCCCTGGCATTTCTGTGTGCGCGAATACTTAGGTAAATCGACAATTCGGCGATCAACCCTGTCGCGCATGGATAGAAGAGTTGGCTGATTTACGGTGCAGTTAATAACACACCCGTAGCTGGATTTCACCGTTGATCCGAAAGCTGCGACGAGGATTGCCATGGTAGGTGGGCAAACGGCCGCATTTAGCTAAAAGCGGTCGCCCGTACGCTGGATTAGTGGAGATCCACAACAACATATATATATATATATATATATATATATATATATATATATATATATATATATATATATATATATATATATATATATATATATATATATATATATATATATATATATATATATATATATATATATATATATATATATATATATATATATATATATATATATATATATATATATATATATATGTATGTACAAACAAATATATATACACATATATATATATATTAGGGTGGTGCAAAAAAATGAAAGTTCGAATTTCTCGCGGGCATGTTTGCCAAATCGTTCCTGACGTTGAAAAATGCAAAGAAACAAAAAATTAGCAGATTTGGAGGTGGTTTAGGGGTCCATCAAAGTCTCTCAACGGATTCATTATAATGTCACAATACTAAGAGGAAAAATGAAAGTAAAGAGCATAAAATGTTCTCAGTGGGCAGTGGACAACTGGCGGTTGGTGAATTTCTCCAATGGTTGATCCAAGAGGAACAGTTCCGTGCTTTTCCGTGTAGAACACGCCATACTCACTCACTCTGGGAATCAAAAAGAAGAAGAAAAAAATTAGAGATAAAAAAAAGAAAAATAAAAGAGTACTTTTAACACCGACCGACAGCGAACCGAAAGCTCAACTGACGTCTCCCTCTCTCCCACTGACGTCTTCTTCTCTCCCACCAGATGTAACAACTTCCTTCCACTTGATGGACCCCTAAGTATTTTTGGAACTGTGGCAAATTTGGCCAGGAGTATTTTCTAGTCAGGTAGAACAAAATAATCAACATGCCCCAAGAATATTCAAATGTAGAATTTTCCCTTATGATTTTGGACCACCCTAATATATATATATATATATATATATATATATATATATATATATATATATATATATATATATATATATATATATATATATATATGTATATATATATATATATATATATATATATATATATATATATATATATATATGTATATATATATATGTATATATATAAAATATATATATATATGTATATTTATACATATACAGTCATGCGCCGCTTAACGACGTTGCGAGCAACGACGGATCGCATATACGACTGATATGCCAGCTCAGAAAAAAAAAAATTATGAAAAAAAATGTAACTGAAAAATTCCTATCGCCGAGTGATGTTGTGGTGTAGCGGGCCTGCGGGGGCAGGGCATGATGTGGGGAGCGTGGTAGAGGAGTGGTTTTAGAGTGGTCACGTGCTTGCATGGGATATAGGAGTGCGCGCCGCCTGAGGCGTGGTCGTAGTTGCTGTAGCCGCTGTGGCCCGTGGAGCCCAGAAGGTCGTGTGGCTTGTAGAGTGCATCGAGTACGCAATAAAGTGGAGTTACAGGCAACATATGCTCACGCTCCCGCTCGTGGCAATAAAGCAGGGTTGTACTGTTCCCCCGCTCGTGTCTGCCTTGGAGCACCTCTGTCATGACACCACAATGTAGCCTCGTATAAAAATAGCACATACAATTATGTACACTGTACAGTACATCATACCTCATAATGATAATAAACGACAGTGTGGCTCTGTTATAATGCGATCGTTGAAGTCCATAAAATGTCATCGCAAAAAAAACAGGATCGTGCTTAATTGGGATTCAAGGAAATCGGCTTTAAACTGAACCAATGTTTGCATGTTTACCTTCTCGCAAGTAAATTACCTTTGAATTGAAGAATTACGCGAATAAATCGTTGTTCTTAGTCGACATTAAAACACAAATTTCTTTTTGGTGAAGCTTTTCATGTTGTTAAAACAATCGTCAGGTCAGGTCAGGTATGGGAGCATGTGCCAGAACAGCGCGTCGCTGCGTCCACTTTCCGTCGGTACTCCAGGGGCCTCCGTCTGGCCATCCCCCAGGCAGATGCCAGGCCCATCCCCATCTCCTTGAGATGGTGGTCAACCTGCTGCAACCATGAGGCACGTGGTCGGCCCACTGGCCTCCTCCACTCATGAAACTCCCTCGCTGAGAGAATCTGGTGAGCAGGATCAGCGTCAGGAAAACGAGCCACATGTCCATACAGCCGCAACTGACGCTCACGGACTATGCAGGTAACAAATCTCATTCGAGTCTCTCTCAGCAACCGCTCGTTGGACACAAAATCCGACCAGCGATAGCCAAGGATTCTCCGAAGAGACCTGGTACCAAAGGAATTAAGTCTCCGTCTCAGATCCTTGGTCAGAGTCCAAGTCTCGCACCCATAGAGCAAGACTGGAAGTACCAAGGACCTGAAGACTCGGAATTTCGTCCTCCCGCACAGGTACCGGCAGCGCCACACCCCATGATCCAATGAATCCATGACTCCCCAGGCCCGACCCAGACGTCTATTGACCTCTGACTCGTAGCCAGCAGGGACATGAATATCACTGCCAAGGTAAGTGAATCTCTCCACGACCTCAACATCCTCACCACAAACAGACACAGACAGGACAGCAGCATCCAAGATGTCACCGAAAGCCTGGATCTTAGTTTTGACCCAAGAAACCCGTAATCCCAGCGGCTCCGACTCCTCATTCAGCACCTCGAGGGCCCCCAAGAGGATGTCTAAAGTCTCCGCAAAGATGACTGCATCGTTTGCAAAATCAAGGTCCGAGATCTTGACATTCCCAAACAATGCACCGCAACTTGATCTCTCCGACGTCCTCCCTAAAATCCAGTCCATACAAGTGCTGAAAAGTGTGGGGGCAAGTACACATCCCTGACGAACTCCAGTAACAACTGGAAATAAGTCAGAGGTGGTACCACCACACTTCACAGCACTCTCAGAACCATAGTAGAGTTCAGACATCAGATCGATCAATTTTGGTGGCACCCCACGAAGACCAAGAATCCTCCTGAGGACATCCCGATTCACTGAATCGAACGCTTTACAGAGATCAACATAGGCTGCAAGCAGCCCCTGCCGAAACTCTCATCTGCGTTCGGTGAGGACACGAAGGGCAAGGATACGGTCAATCGTTGACCTCTTTGGTGTAAAGCCTGACTGCTCTGGACACTGGTGCTCAAGCAGATGGTGGCGAACCCTATCAATAATTATCCGAGCAAAGACCTTGCCCGGCACTGAGAGCAGCGTCACCCCTCGGTAGTTGTTGCAGTCTTGGCGATCACCCTTCCCTTTCCAGAGAGGGACAACAAGGCCCCTCTTCCAGTCAGTTGGGATGATGCCTGTGTTCCAGGCAGAGCACAAAACTGCATGCAACGACACGAGTGCAGCATTTCCACCAGCCTTGAGAAGTTCGGCATGGATGCCACAAATCCCTGGAGCGAAGCGAAGGTGGACCACAGTTGATTCGTGGGTCAGCAACAGGGATTGTAACACCCTTGACGTCCAACTCGACAGCTGGGGGATCAGCCTGGTACAACCGCTCAAAGTAACCGGCCCAGCGGGCCTTCACTTCAGACTCCTCTGTCAAGAGCCTACCACTCTCTGCTCGAACTGCAGTGCTCCGAGGGATGGGCTTGGATGAACGTAATGCGCGAATTCCCCTGTATGCGGGACGAGAATCACCTGTCCACAGGTGATGCTCGACCCCCTCACAGATTCCTCGCACATAGGCCTCCTTGTCCACCCTCAGTGCACGTACAGTTTTACGCCTCAGCTCCCTGAACAGCTCAGCTCTGCCATTCAGCCTGGCCCTGCGACTCTGGTCAATGGTATCCAGTGTCCCTTGAGAGACAAAATTCTTCTTTGCCCTGCGGTGAGTTCCAAGACATCCACCGGCAACATCAAGGACGGTGGTCTTAAAGGCGCTCCACAACTCTTCAGGACCCCCCAAAGCACCCAGACCCCCCAAGTGTCCACTCAGCCTGTTCGCAAACTCCTCAGCTACTCTCTCATCCCTGAGCTTGGCAACATCCAGCCTAGGCTGGGATGGTACCATTCTCCAGGATTTAAGGTGCAGCTTTAGAGTTGCTACAACAAGCCTGTGGTCAGTATTGAGGAACTGAGCACTCCGGTAGACCCTGCAGTTCTGGATCATCCTCCAGTGACCATCAATGAGAACATGGTCAATCTCCTTTGCCACACCGCCAGCGTTGGAATACCAAGTCCAGCGATGAGCTTGTGGGCGCTGAAACCATGAACCAGCCACCCTAAGTCCATGACTTCTTGCAAAGTCAAGGAACTTCGTGCTATTCTGGTTCATAGTTCCTGACCCATGGGGACCAACACACACCTCATAACCATCCCTATCAGTTCCAGTCGATGCATTGAAATCCCCCAAGACTAGAAGTGTATCTCGTCTGGGGCACTGATCAACCACAGACTCGAGTGTTGCGTAGAATGCATCCTTCACGGTGAGATCACTCGCCTCAGTCGGAGCATAAACAGAGACCAGGGAAATGACACCTAAGGAGTGACGAATCCTTAATCTCATAATACGCTCGTTGACCGGTGTTACCTCAATTATCATTGGAGTCAGCTTATTGGACACAGCTACAGCAACTCCTTGGGTATGGTAACCATCAAAGCGACCAGACCAATAGTAGGTGTAACCACCCACCATTATCTCGCCGCAATCCGGTCTCCGAACCTCAGAGAGAGCTGCAATCCCGATGTCCAAACGCTTGAGCTCAGATGATAACAGAGACAGGTGATCATCCTCTCTTAGGGATAGGACATTCCAGGCACACACCCGAAGGGACCGCCTCAGGTTAACCCAAGGAGACCGCCGTCTGGTGGACGACACCTCAGCACCACTCCGACACACTCTCCCGCAATCTGACCCAGGGATGTTACCCCGTGGTTTCCCTCCGATCAAAGATTGGGGGTCCCGAAGGCTTTGCCCCAATCCCGTCATCCGGTGAGCTGCCCTGCGAAGGGAAGCTGCACAGGAGGTACTCCCTCGGAGTGGGTTTTCAGATTTTTTTGCGTTTTTGCGTTTTGCTGAATGAAGGGTTTTACGGTGGCCGGAGTGCAAATCCTGCCACCAACCTCCTAATAAGAAGTAACCCAACTGCAGGAGGACGTCTGCAGACACAGTTGGGCACTAGATATGGATGGCCGTTGGCTCACAAGGAGCTATTCCACCCTTTGATAGGTTTTGTTTTTAATCCTGCTGGGTGTCCATATCCAAACACCCCCCTCACCAGAAAACCTGGTGGGGGAGACGGTTTAGTCCCCGACAACCCGACCATGG
>NC_140965.1:117996498-118041498 GCF_056783735.1 Eptatretus burgeri | reverse complement strand
ATTACGGATTTATAAAATCGAAACGCTATTTATACATCTTTCTATAATCGATGCGAGAGGAGGTTGTAAGCTGCTGCTAACAACACTGATGACCGTCATGAACTGCCCAAAGGTAAATCTAACGTGTCTTCTGTCTCTTGGATGTGTGTTACAATTGCCGACAGTATTCAGTACAATTACATGCTGTACAGGTTTGTATCCGAGGAGCAATAGGCTACACCATATAGCTTAGGCCAAAAAAAAAAAAATGTTGCATTGGCGTAACGGGTCACTGAAAAATAGGGTAGGTAGGTAGGGATTTTTTTTTTTTAATAAATCCCTCCCAAAATCTCCCTCGGCTCGAGTACCCCCCCCCCCCCTTTTTGTCGGCGACCCCCCCCCTACTCAAAAAAAAAACTAGTACAGTGAACCTTGCCTAAATCGAACTTGCAAAAGTCGAATAATCGCCTAAGTCAAAGATCTTATCAAGATCTCTTCTCTTTATATTCTTTTGTTTTTACACCTTTAAATCTTAGCTATTTCTTCAGTCCTAACAGATTCGACTTCGACAAGGTTGACTGTAGTTTTTACAACAGCCAGTGGCGTACTGTCGTACATGGTAGACAAAGCATTGGAGGGGCAGAGCATTGTTCACGAACAACACTCTGCCCCTCCAATGCTTTGTCTACTGAGTACGACGGTACACCACTGACAACAGCTCTAAGATGTGTAAATTCTATCGTCAGATGCCAGGAAATCCCATATGAAGACCCTTTAAATATTTTTTTTTCCCTGGGGGAGGCCCCCCAAACTTCCTGCTGGGGCTCGGGCCTTTCGCCTTTGGCGGATGAAGCCCCCCTTTCCCCAAGATCCTGAATCAGCCCCTGCCAAGCCTGAGATATCTCAGGCACCATCTCCAGGGGAATACACAAGATGCTGGTTTATAGCCTTTTCGGTGCTGTTCACACATATATCAACATTTTTAATAGCAAATACAGTGAACTCTGCCGAAGTCAAACCTCTCTAAGTCAAATAATCGCCCAAGTTGAAGTAATTTTTTTAACAAATCATGCAAAACATCTCTTTACCTCTGGTAAGACAAATTTCTTCTAAATCGAACAGATTTTTGTGGTCCCAAGAGACGACGAAGCGATAACCGAAGTCGTCTAAGATAGACACCTTTTCCGCCGCCAAAGCGTCCGAAAAGGACCCTCCATCACTGCTAGACGCTTGCACGGAGGAAAGTATTGGAGCAGTGTCACAATTTACGTCTGCAATTCCCTGAATGATATCTCCAAGCCTCGCATCTTTGTCGCATTTTCGTAAGACGCTGAACAGTTTTTTAGGCCCAAGCATGCCAGTAATCTTGATAGAGTATGCGGCCATGTTGGAAACAACAGACGACGTACTGATCGAGCGAGGCGCAATATCTCTCCCTCGTACAGATGATATGCAGAGCCGTTTCGCACACACACACACACACACACACACACACACACACACACACACACACACACACACACACACACACACACACACACACACACACACACACACAGCGAGCTAAACTATGACATATGCATAGCACAGCGTGCAGCGGGTTCTGTCCGAAACACTTCCGGGTTTTTGCAATCGCGATCGCAATCAACAAGATACTTGATATCGATAAAAAAAACCGTAGGGTCGGCGGAATTTTTAGGGTCGGGCGGGTTACGCCAATGCAACATTTTTTTTTTTTGGCCTTAGTTGTCTATGTTTGTGTAAGTACGATGTTCGAAAATGAAAATGAAAAAAAAGAAAATGATGTTCCCACAATGACGACGTCGCTTAATGACGCGTTTCTCAGAACCTAACCCCGTCATTAAGTGGCGCATGACTGTATATATATATATATATATATATATATATATATATATATATATATACATATATATATATATATATATATACATATATATATACATATATATATATATATATATACATATATATATACATATACATATATATATATACATATATGTATATATACATATATATATATATACATATATGTATATATACATATATATACATATATATACATATATATATATATATATATATATATATATATATATATATATATACATATATATACATACATATATACATATATATATACATACATATATACACATATATACACACATATACATATATATACACATATACATATATACATATATATATATATATATATATATATACATACATATATATATATACATACATATATATATATATATATATATACATACATATATATATATATACATACATATATATATATACACACATATATACATACATATATATATATATATATATATATATATATATATATATATACAGTCATGCGCCACTTAATGACGATGAGCCTACTCTGTAATGAAAAAATTGTCGATTGTTGCCTGCTTTAACGAGTCTGTGGCAATGGCGGTGACCTCCTTGTCAAGTTTGCGCAGGAAGGCCATGTCACTGAACCCATGTGATAGCAAACCAAGCCTGATCGTCTTAGCTGCAGACATCATTTCCTTGATGGTCGGTACAGAGATCTCCTCTTCCTCCTCTTCCTCCACTTTAGTGTCGGCGTCATAGTCTGCGTCAGTAGCAATTCCCATTTCGCGTTGGACTGCCGAAACGATGGCTTCGTCTGTGACATCATCATCTGTGGTTTGGAGAGTGGCGTCCATGTTGACGAAGTCCTGCCATTGGTCGGGATCCATTTGAAGAGGGTTGGCTAACTCGTCGTCGTCATTGCTCTCGACCCTTTCGCCTTCGCTTGCCGCTCCGATGAAAATTCCTCCTTTGTGCCAGCAGTTCACTATGTTGAAGTTGAAGTGATTGGGGATGTGCCGGACAGTTGTCGATGAGAAGCAATGCTTTCTGGTCATGACGCCGAAGCTCGCGATTCCACTCATCGAGCCATTCAGTGAAGAGGAAACCTGTCATCCATGCGGAGGAATTGGCTCTGTAGCGAACTGGAATTGTTTTGAGGCCTTGGAAACACCGTGGATTCTTGCTTTTACCAATACCGAAAGGAGGACGCTTAGCACCAGTCATCGAGCAGCAAAAAAGCACCGTGATTCTTTCCTTTGGCTTTTTCCTACCGCAGTGCTGATCTCCCTTGAAGAGGATGTTCCGTCTGGTAAGGCCCGAAAATACAACCCGGTTTCGTCAGAATTCCAGATCTCATGAGCCGTGAAGCCTTCTACGAGATCCGGAAACACGTGGTCCAGCCATTGTTGTTTCCCTCCTACGTCAGCCGCCGCTGCCTCTCCGTGAAGTTTCTTGTGTACAATTCCATGTCTTTTCCTGAACCGGTCAATCCAGCCGTTTGTCGCACTGAACTTCTTGTTGTTGAACTTTTCCGCGAACTGAGCCGCTTTCTCCCGCATCAGAGGTCCAGAAAGCGGTGCTTCCTTTTCTCTAGAAGTTTGAATCCACTTGACCATTGCTGATTCGACATCGGGTGCGTTGCCGCTTCGCTTGCGTTTCTGAGAAGAAGACGAATCCACTTGACCTTTCAGAATGGCCTCTCGATCTTTCAGAATCTTGCATAGGATCGGCTGGTTAATTTCCAACTTGTCTGCAGCTTCTCGTTGGCTCATTCTGAGCAAAGCGTCATAGTCCCTCAGGATTTGTGCTTTATCAATGTTTGAACGATCCGTCCGCTTTCGTTTTCTGTCCATCGTGGAAATGACGACACGCCTAGTGCTTAGACTGCAGCTGTCAGCCGTCTGCCTATCTGTACAATGACTACCGAAATCACTGTAGTGGCATAGCGTTATTTTTAGCGTGACGTCAGCCGCCTGGTGGCAAAAGTTGGAACTGTGTGGCCAGTAGGCGCTGAACTGTCGAAGTGGATGGCCAGCAGCTGATTCTTTTAAGCGGGTTTTTGATTCTAATAAACGGGAAAAATTGTGTACATTTAGATACAATGGAATCGGTCTCAACGATTTTGATTCTATAATACGGGTGATTCTATTAAGCGGGTCCCACTGTATATATATATATATATATATATATATATATATATATATATATATATATATATATATATATATATATATGTATGTATGTATGTATGTATGTATGTATGTATATATATATATATATATATATATATATATATATATATATATATATATATATATATATATATATATATATATATATATATATATATATATATATATATATATATATATATGTATGTATGTATATATATATATATATATATATATATATATATATATATATATATATATATATATATATATATATATATATATATATATATATATATATATATATATATATATATATATATATATATATATATATATATATATATATATATATATATATATATATATATATATATATGTATGTATGTATGTATGTATGTATGTATATATATATATATATATATATATATGTATATATATATATATATATATATATATATATATATATATATATATATATATATATATATATATATATATATATATATATATATATATATATATGTATATATATATATATATATATATATATATATATATATATATATATATATATATATATATATATATATATATATATATATATATATATATATATATATATATATATATATATATATATATATATATATATATATATATATATATATATATATATATATATATATATATATATGTATATATATATATATATATATATATATATATATATATATATATATATATATATATATATATATATATATATATATATGTATATATATGTATATATATATATATATATATATATATATATATATATATATATATATATATATATATATATATATATATATATATATATATATATATATATATATATATATATATATATATATATATATATATATATATATATATATATATATATATATATATATATACATATATATGTATATATCTGTATACAAAGAAACATGACATGAAAGTGACCGAACCTTTTCGTGCTGCACTCTTCACGGTAAAAATCGCAGCAAGTGAAGGAGGAAGTGAAGGCGCATGCTTTGTCCACAGGTCTCAATAAGGTCGACGCTGATTGGTTCAACCGTAATGATGTCACGGTTAATCCGAACGCTCATTGGTCGGCGATAAGGAGCCTTCACTTCTTCCTTCACTTGCTGCGATTTTTTACCCTGAAGAGTGCAGCACGAAAAGGTTCGGTCACTTTCATGTCGTGTTTGTTTGTATCCATCTTAAAGTTCTGTAGTATATATACTATTTATATAAATATTTATATATACCAAGCATCTGTATATATATATATATATATATATATATATATATATATATATATATATATATATATATATATATATATATATATATATATATATATATATATATATATATATATATATATATATATATATATATATATATATATATATATATATATATATATATATATATATATATATATATATATATATATATATATATATAGTAGCCTGATGTTGGCTTAGTGGTTAGGGTGGTGGCTTGGGATCCCAGGGTCCTGAGTTCAAGCCCCGTTGGCTGCTGAATTAACACCAGTGGGTTGACTCAGCCTGTCATCCATCTGAGGTTGGCAAAGTGAGTACCAGTGTACTGGTCCCGGTGTATGCCCCGGTTGGAATAGGTATACCATCTCCCTGTGTGTTGTAAGAGGTGACCAGGGTTGGCGTCAGGAAGGGCATCCGGCCATAAAACATTGCCTCAAGAAAAAGCCTAACCCCTGCACAGCAGGGAAAAATGGCTGTAAAAACGGTCATTTTTTATATTATATATATATATATATATATCTCTTCCCCCTCAAGGCCTGCCACAAAAAAGGCATCATACCTAAACCTCCCAGTGTCGGCATGGTGCTTTTTTCCACTGTCGCTTCGCTCTCCCACGATCCTTTATTTCATAGAAAAATAAAAACATAAATAATTAAAAAATTTGCATATCCGAATCCGGATATTCACCAGAATCTAATCAGTTTATCCTTGTCGCACGCACGCACGCGCGCACGCACGCACGCACGCACGCACGCACGCACGCACGCACGCACGCACACACACACACACACACACAACCTGCCTACCAAATTTCATCCAAATCTCTCCACAACTATTTAGATATCCTGCAAACAAACAGACCGACAGTGGTGAAAAGATAACCTCTGTCCCCCTTCAGTGGTGGAGGAAATGAGAAGAACACTCGGTGGATGCGCATATCTCAACCACGCAATACCTGATGCGGGAGAATATATCGGCCCAATAAATTTTTGAAATATCGCACTATATATAATTTTGGCCCCATTTCTCAATGGTGAAGAATCACTTTTAAAATAAAAAAAATTGTTGTATCCGGATCCAGATTCGGATCTTCAACAAAAATCGAATCAATTTGTCATTGTCACACACCCAACCTTTCCACCAAGTTTCATCCAAATCCATTCATAACTTTTTGAGATATCGTGATATACAAAGATTTTGGCCCGATCTCTCAATGGTGAAGAATCACTGATAAAATTCTAGTCGTTGGATCCGGATCCGGAACTTCACCAAAATCTAAACATTTCGTCCTTGTTACACACCAAACCTGTCCACAAAATTTCAACCAAATCCGTCCAAAATGTTTTGAGATATCCTGCACACAAACAAACAGACATACAAACAAGCCGGTGGGTGGACATGGGTAGTCTATCAAGTCGAATTTAGTCGTTTTTCAGCCGTTACTAGCCAACAAAAGCGTCCATAGCAACGGTTCTTTCTCACACAAAACTAGGACATACCATGAACCTACAATACCAGTTTCATGTATGTCTGACTCATAGTCTCTGAGATATAAGGAACTTCATTTTTTTTTTGACCAAGGCTCATTCAAAGTCTATCTTCTCTGACAGTTTTCATGGGAGCGGGCTGAATTTTTTATCTCAAGGAGGCTGAATGTGTTGCCCACAAACGAACATCGTTTGATTTTTGAATTTCGATATTTTTATTTTCCTACATTTTTTTGAACATTTCAAAGGCCCGTTGCTTGGCAACTGAGGGGTCCATAGCAACGGTTCTCAAACACGCACAACTAGGTCACGGTATGAACCTGCCACCAGAGTTTCATCAAAATCGGCCTGCGATTAATGGAGTACTGGCCTGGACAGACAAACAGACAGACAGACAGACAAACAGACATAACAACGGAAAACCTGACAATAAGGGTAGATATATCGATTGCCCAACAGACATAACGATGGAAAACCTGACAATAAGGGTCGATAGATCGACTACCCTACAGACATAACGACGGAAAACCTGACAATAAGGGTCGATAGATCGACTACCCAACAGACATAACGACGGAATACCTGACAATAAGGGTAGATAGATCGACTACCCAACAGACATAACGACAGAAAACCTGACAATAAGGGTAGATAGATCGACTACCCAACAGACATAACGACAGAAAACCTGACAATAAGGGTCGATAGATCGACTACCCAACAGACATAACGACGGAAAACCTGACAATAAGGGTCGATAGATCGACTACCCTACAGACATAACGACGGAAAACCTGACAATAAGGGTCGATAGATCGACTACCCAACAGACATAACGACGGAAAACCTGACAATAAGGGTAGATAGATCGACTACCCAACAGACATAACGACGGAAAACCTGACAATAAGGGTAGATAGATCGACTACCCAACAGACATAACGACGGAAAACCTGACAATAAGGGTAGATAGATCGACTACCCAACAGACATAACGACGGAAAACCTGACAATAAGGGTAGATAGATCGACTATCCAACAGACATAACGACGGAAAACCTGACAATAAGGGTAGATAGATCGACTACCCAACAGACATAACGACAGAAAACCTGACAATAAGGGTAGATAGATCGACTACCCAACAGACATAACGACGGAAAACCTGACAATAAGGGTCGATAGATCGACTACCCTACAGACATAATGACGGAAAACCTGACAATAAGGGTAGATAGATCGACTATCCAACAGACATAACGACAGAAAACCTGACAATAAGGGTAGATAGATTGACTACCCAACAGACATAACGACAGAAAACCTGACAATAAGGGTCGATAGATCGACTACCCTACGGACATAACGACGGAAAACCTGACAATAAGGGTCGATAGATCGACTACCCAACAGACATAACGACAGAAAACCTGACAATAAGGGTAGATAGATTGACTACCCAACAGACATAACGACAGAAAACCTGACAATAAGGGTCGATAGATCGACTACCCAACAGACATAACGACAGAAAACCTGACAATAAGGGTCGATAGATCGACTACCCAACAGACATAACGACAGAAAACCTGACAATAAGGGTAGATAGATTGACTACCCAACAGACATAACGACAGAAAACCTGACAATAAGGGTCGATAGATCGACTACCCAACAGACATAACGACAGAAAACCTGACAATAAGGGTAGATAGATCGACTACCCAACAGACATAACGACAGAAAACCTGACAATAAGGGTTGATAGACCGACTACCCAACAGACATAACGACGGAAAACCTGACAATAAGGGTAGATAGACCGACTACCCAACAGACATAACGACGGAAAACCTGACAATAAGGGTAGATAGATCGACTACCCAACAGACATAACGACAGAAAACCTGACAATAAGGGTTGATAGACCGACTACCCAACAGACATAACGACGGAAAACCTGACAATAAGGGTAGATAGACCGACTACCCAACAGACATAACGACGGAAAACCTGACAATAAGGGTAGATAGATCGACTACCCAACAGACATAACGACAGAAAACCTGACAATAAGGGTAGATAGATTGACTACCCAACAGACATAACGACAGAAAACCTGACAATAAGGGTTGATAGACCGACTACCCAACAGACATAACGACGGAAAACCTGACAATAAGGGTAGATAGACCGACTACCCAACAGACATAACGACGGAAAACCTGACAATAAGGGTAGATAGATCGACTACCCAACAGACATAACGACAGAAAACCTGACAATAAGGGTAGATAGATTGACTACCCAACAGACATAACGACAGAAAACCTGACAATAAGGGTTGATAGACCGACTACCCAACAGACATAACGACGGAAAACCTGACAATAAGGGTAGATAGACCGACTACCCAACAGACATAACGACGGAAAACCTGACAATAAGGGTAGATAGACCGACTACCCAACAGACATAACGACGGAAAACCTGACAATAAGGGTAGATAGATCGACTACCCAACAGACATAACGACAGAAAACCTGACAATAAGGGTTGATAGACCGACTACCCAACAGACATAACGACGGAAAACCTGACAATAAGGGTAGATAGACCGACTACCCAACAGACATAACGACGGAAAACCTGACAATAAGGGTAGATAGATCGACTACCCAACAGACATAACGACAGAAAACCTGACAATAAGGGTAGATAGATTGACTACCCAACAGACATAACGACAGAAAACCTGACAATAAGGGTTGATAGACCGACTACCCAACAGACATAACGACGGAAAACCTGACAATAAGGGTAGATAGACCGACTACCCAACAGACATAACGACGGAAAACCTGACAATAAGGGTAGATAGATCGACTACCCAACAGACATAACGACAGAAAACCTGACAATAAGGGTAGATAGATCGACTACCCAACAGACATAACGACAGAAAACCTGACAATAAGGGTTGATAGACCGACTACCCAACAGACATAACGACGGAAAACCTGACAATAAGGGTAGATAGACCGACTACCCAACAGACATAACGACGGAAAACCTGACAATAAGGGTCGATAGATCGACTACCCTACAGACATAACGACAGAAAACCTGACAATAAGGGTAGATAGATTGACTACCCAACAGACATAACGACAGAAAACCTGACAATAAGGGTTGATAGACCGACTACCCAACAGACATAACGACGGAAAACCTGACAATAAGGGTAGATAGACCGACTACCCAACAGACATAACGACGGAAAACCTGACAATAAGGGTAGATAGATCGACTACCCAACAGACATAACGACAGAAAACCTGACAATAAGGGTAGATAGATTGACTACCCAACAGACATAACGACAGAAAACCTGACAATAAGGGTTGATAGACCGACTACCCAACAGACATAACGACGGAAAACCTGACAATAAGGGTAGATAGACCGACTACCCAACAGACATAACGACGGAAAACCTGACAATAAGGGTAGATAGATCGACTACCCAACAGAAAGACAGGGGTGAAAACATGACATAGTTCCACCTTTGGTGGCAGAGATAATGAACAATACAGTCACAGACAACAGTACTTAAAACTGGTTTTAAATATTATTTTGATTTTCATGTATCCTAATCTTTACAAAGCATTGGTGCTGCAGAAGCAGTTTATTGGCACGTGTTACACTGGGTAGTTCGCCATTGCTTTCCCAGTTGCTTTCAATACATACATGCATTTCATTGAGGAAGGTGGTTTACATAAATAGAGCAGGTCTGCCCCAAACATGGATTTCTGCATTGTGCTTTCATTCGATCGCGGTTGCATTATTGTGGTAAATTGTGCCGATCATGGCACTGGCCCCCTCGGTCAATCGCCATCTTGCACGGAGGAATAAACGACCCTGCACCTCTGTCACCTCACAGTTGCTCTTTCGATATCATGCTGCATGGACAATCGCATGATTTAGTTTGTTATCGTGTGATATCGCATAATTTAGTTTGATATCATATGATTTAGCTATTGTGTGATATTGAGTGATTTAGTTTGATATCACGTGATTTCATTTACCGGGTGATATTGTGTGATTTAGTTTGATATCACGTGATTTAGTTTGCTATCATGTGATATCGGATAATTTTGTTTGAGATCACGTGATTTAGTTTGATATCACGTGATTTAGTTTGTTATCGTGTGATATCGCAAAATTTAGTTTGATATCACATGATTTAGTTATTGTGTGATAGAGTGATTTGATCTGATATCACGTGATTTCGTTTACCGGGTGATATTGTGATTTAGTTTGTTATCGTGTGATATCGCATAATTTCGTTTGATATCACATGATTTCGTTTACCGGGTGATATTGTGTGATTTAGTTTGTTGTCACGTGATTTCGTTTACTGGGTGATATTGTGTGATTTGATTTGTTATCACGTGATTTAGTTTTTATCAGGTGATAGTGTGTGATTTAGTTTGATATCGAATGATTTAGTTTATCACGTGATAGTGTTTGATTTAGTTTGATATCGCATGATTTAGTTTATCATGTGATTTAGTTTTTATCAGGTGATAGTGTGTGATTTAGTTTGATATCGCATGATTTAGTTTATCGGGTGATATTGTGTGATTTAGTTCATCACGAGAATTAGTTTATCGGGTCTTATTGTGCGATTTTGTTTGATATCGTGTGATTTAGTTTGTCACGTGATTTAGTTTATCAGGTGATAGTGTGTGATTTAGTTTGATATCGCATGAATTAGTTTATCATGTGATTTAGTTTATCAGGTGATAGTGTGTGATTTAGTTTGATATCGCATGATTTAGTTTATCATGAGATTTAGTTTATCGGGTGATATTGTGCGATTTAGTTTGATATCACATAATTTAGTTTATCACGTGATTTAGTTTATCAGGTGATATTGTGTGATTTAGTTTGATATCGCGTGATTTAGTTTGTTATCACGTGATTTAGTTATTGTGTGATGTCAAGTGATTTAGTTTATAACGTGATTTAGTTTATCGGGTGATATTGTGTGATTTAGTTTGATATCGCATTATTTAGTCTATCGGGTGATATTGTGTGATTTTGCTTGATATCGCGTGATTTAGTTTGTTATCACGTGATTTAGTTTATCAGGTGATATTGTGTGATTTATTTTGAAATCGCATGATTTCTTTTATCACATGACTTAGTTTATCAGGTGATATTGTGTGATATAGTTTGATATCGCATGATTTAGTTTATTGGGTGATATTGTGTGATTTTGCTTGATATCACGTGATTTCATTTGCTGTCACGTGATTTAGTTTATTAGGTGATATTGTGTGATTTAGTTTGATATCGCATGATTTAGTTCATCACGTGATTTAGTTTATCGGGTGATATTGTGTGATTTTGTTTGATATCGCATGATTTAGTTTGTTATTACGTGATTTCGTTTACTGGGTGATATTGTGTGATTTTGTTTGATATCGTGTGATTTAGTTTGTTATCACGTGATTTAGTTTAACATGTGATATCTCGTGATTTAGTTTGCTATCATGTGATATTGTATTATTTAGTTTTTATTGTGTCATATCTCATGATTTAAATTGTTATTGTGTGATATATCGTGATTTTGTTTGATATGACATGATATTGCGTGATATATTGTGATTTAGTTTGATATGACATGATTTAGTTTGTTATTGTGTGATTTAGTTTGATAATGGATGATTTCCAGTGATTTAGTTTCACATTGCATGAGTTTGTTTGATATTGTGTGGTATTGCATGATTATGCCTGGTTTTGGCTTCATAGTTGGGGGTAGTAGGCTTGGGATCTTAGGGTCCCAAGTTCAAATCCTGCTTGGCCATTGAATTAATACCAGGTGCGATGGCTCAGCCTCTCATTCTTCTGAGGTTGGCAAAATAAGTACCAGCTTGCTGGTAATCTTTGTTTGAGTGGTGACCCGTCAATGATTGTGTCCAATAGCACAGGAGACTGCTTTGGCAGCATCAACGCTCTGCACAGAGTATGTTCCCAATGAATGGATGGATCGATCGATGAAATAAGGCAAGTGCAACATAATAAAATGTTGTTAAAAGCTTTTAAAAGTAAGAAGCAAATAAATTAAATTACGAGGAATGTTGGCTCAATCGGGACATCATGTGAAAGGAAGAAATAAAGAATGAACCAAGGAAGGAAATGAGGCAGAATGAGTCGGTGATTTTTTTTTGAGTGAAAGATGTTTGTTTGTTTTGAAGTGAGGAGGGGGAAAATAAGATAAAGTTGAGGAGTGTGAAAGAGAACACTTGGGATAAAGCAGAATGAGGAACATATCTTGAGAGGTTTTCGCAAGTCTTCATGGAGTGGTGCTTGAAATTGAAGCGTGAGACGGATATTGTCATGGCACCTTATACGGAGACCAACAAGGATATGCAGAACAGGGCAAAGCAGGCAAAGATCACCTCCTTCTTCACAACGTCTGATGGCCCTGATAACCAAACGCCAGGGACGTTGACATCATCTCAATAACCTCCAATGCCCATCATCATCATCATCATCATAAGTCAGTACAATTTTAAGTGTTTTTCATTTTTACTTTTTCATTTACATACATTATTAGTTTAGACAAAAAACTCAATAATTTTGGAGTTGGTTCCCCTATCCCTATTTTCCCCTAGGGTCTTAACTCTCTCTCTGCACATTGTGGTTTTGCCCAACGTGGGGTTTTCAAGTACGTAACCCATGCAAATGGGGAGGTTCTGCAATATAACTAATTTGTCCTTAATTACAGATCCAACATTACCAACAATAATGATAACTTCTGAGCTGATGAGACTGAAAATCTCTTTGGTCAATCAATACGAGATCCTCAACTCTCTTATGGCTGCTGTTGTTGATCAAGGTGGCCTGTCTTGTAGGTTGTTGTTCATGAAGTACACTTTCACATCCATATATAAATGATTTGTACAAGTCAAATATGAATGTCCTTAACAAGCAATCCTCAACAGCGTGTGCAGCTGGTTGTCTGTACGTTTCATCAAGACTGGTTGTGCAGAACTGATAATTATTCACGATTGCACACTTTTCCTATCTCTCTTATCACCACCTTGATTTCCAGCACATGGAGTAAAGTAAGAACCATGATTTTCTACAATGAATACCAAACAGTATAAAGACCTATTATGTCAAAAAATATTTCCATACAATAGTTCATTACTCTGCCATTTATAATCAAAGGTCCTGGTAAATTTAAACCACCCTTTTTGAAATACAAATGATCATGAGTGTCTCTGATTTAGTCCTTGTTTTTACTGGATACATTGGTTTGAATAATCTTGCATATCTGATTTATTATGCTGAAAATATCCTGAAAATAAACATAATTGATGGTTCACTTTGGTTTCTTAAGTTGTTCCCACTTGGCCATATCACCCATCCAATGCTGGATTTTATAATAAAGAAAACAAACACAAACATATGTACACGTACACCTATATGTACACACACACACACACACACACACACACACACACACACACACACACACACACACACACACACACACACACACACACACACACACACACACGATTTGCAATCTCACAATCATATGCTAGCCTTAAAATAAACAAAACTGCCATCCCTTCTCACATTGAGTGTCACAGGCACTGCTTGTTTGCTGTGTGATCCGTGAGTGCAGCACCTTTAATTTCCATCAAGCCTCAGTGTCTCATTTTGTGAAGTCACGGTGCATGCATTTCGATCTACGTGCTGCCACAAGAGGCCATCTATCAAAGTCACTGGAATGAACACCAGGAATGTGATTGAATGCTGTTTGTCAGACTCCTTCTTGACATGGCCAAAATTACAAGCTTTCAGCACTTCTTATGGGCACCTTTGAAAGCAATGGTCTGAAATAACCCCTTCCTCCATCCATTTTAGATTTGGGATAAATGTATCCACTTTGCTGGAGCAGGTGTCGGTTAAAATTTTTTAAATGAAACCTGTATTACTTAAGCTTCTTTGTAATCCTCCATGTTCATGATCTGCTACACAGTTTCTCTATAATAACCAAGGGTTATGAATATGTGTGCTTATGGGATTGAAGAGGACATAATGTAGAAATTTTGAAGTGCATAACATATGAAGCTGTTTTTGCTACATTAACTCCAATGCTTGGCATTTCATGGTGCATAACCACACAATGGTACCAATTGTCTCAACAAAAATTTCAAGTTTCATTTAAGCATTCAACATTATTGGAATCTGCTGCAATGATGCAGAAGCACATGGCCGGTTGGGCTCATCACAGATAGGTCAGTGGTCTCTGACTTTTACCACATTGCACCTCCGGTCCAGCTCCCTCTTCTCTCTCAGCCCTCTGACCATCCTCAACTCCTTGAGAATGCTCGTACTCTTCCAGTAACACCCACGTGGTTAAACTCCCAAAATCCTGGCTCTCCACACACCTCTTCTCTTTTGTTCCTTTTTCCTCCCATTTGTGGAATTTCATTCTGGAGACTGTTCAATTACAATCTTCAATCCAGGGATTCAAGCAAGTGGTTCACCACCATCACCCCCATCTTGACAAACCATCTTTCATGAACCCTAACTCAAACCTCTTACTTGCAGGTTCCTGTGTGTCTGTCTCTCTCTCTCTCTCTCTCTCTCTCTCTCTCTCTCTCTCTCTCTCTCTCTCTCTCTCTCTCTCTCTCTCTCTCTCTCTCTCTCTCTCTTTCTCTTTCTCTTTCTCTTTCTCTTTCTCTTTCTCTTTCTCTTTCTCTTTCTCTTTCTCTTTCTCTTTCTCTTTCTCTTTCTCTTTCTCTTTCTCTTTCTCTTTCTCTTTCTCTTTCTCTTTCTCTTTCTCTCTCCTCATGTTCATTCATCCCTTTGCTCATGGTGTACCACTGTGATCAGACAATGCCTTTTTGCCCATTGTCATCACACTCTTCCATGAGCCAGAATTTGAAATACAAAAATAAAAAATAAAAATACAGAGAAAGCCTCAAAAGGGAGAACAGATCACATCATATTTTAGTTAACTAGATAATGTATAAATTTAAAATATATACCCTCAAAAATCATTACTTATTCTATCCAATTATTTTATCATTCAGCAATAAATTGATGTTTTTTTATTTATTTAAAGGAACTGCTTTGAAGGAAAAACTAGGCATTTATAAGTCAATTTGAAATGTCTGCAGTGTAAGAACTTCAATTTCCAATGGCATAATCTAAAAGCACATCACGGTGCTCAGAGGTAGAAATTTGCTACTCAGTATTCCATGCACTTTTTCAATTTTCTTTTGATCGTTGTTTTGACAGATGGGGGAAAATGCAGCAATTTCCCTCACGCTGTATTTGAAAAATCCTTTTCGCCTTGGATGTTCCTGTGATGAACCACCTGCGATGGTTTCTGGTGACGTCGCGGTCTTGTGACCGATGACGGAGAGTCACAATTTTGGTCACAAGAAAAGGACATTTTAATGGAGGATGTTACCCAAAGTGAGACCTGCAGCACAGTGAAGAGAGCCGTCCATTTGCTCATTCTAGAAATACATCACGTGCTCTTCCTCAAATATACACTGAGCAACAGAAATATATAAACAAATTATGTTCAAATTGAGGTGGATTTACGGTGATATGGAATCTATTTACTTTTGAATCATGTCCTGCAAAGGAAGGCCACATAGATCGAATATATTTCATTACACAATGTGTCTCTTATGAAAAACAATTCTCTCTGACTTGATGAAAACTCTGTAGGACGACCAGAGGAACCCAATCGAGAGGGTATTTATAAGGGATAATTGAAATTTTTAAATCAGAGTGAATGGAAGAAAAAGCCCAAAATAAAGCCATTGTTGTCAATGCATTCAGTGATGAGGCTCTCGCAAACAAAGAGTTAAAGTATTTTCTGAATTTACAGCGTCTAGTCACAATCACAAAGAAAGTTTACCCAAAATTTACAGTCACAAATAACTTAGCAATACTTTCACAACTGTGTTGTGGATTTATTAAATAACTTTTGGTATTAGGTGTGTGGACGACCATTGGCGTTGGCAACAGATTTTTCAAAAGACTTTTCACACCCTGGATCATTCCATGGAGAAGTGAATCTCAATCGATTTGTGAGTCTAAATGGCTAATCCCCAACAATAACAACATACACATGACAACACAAGAAATTTAAAAAAACAATTCTTCCCCTTTGACACATATGCAGGCCAATATTGATGTTACCTATGTAACTACTATTTTTGTTTCAGAAAAAATAACAAATTTGATCCAATATCTGATCTGCTGCTGCAACAGCAAGAAAATAAAATAAGACTCTTAATTTCATAAATGTTGGAATATCTCTTGCACAACAGGACCTCAAAGCACACAAGCACAGATTTAAAATGATCATGGTGTCATCATTTATATATCTATCCTCTTTTGCAATTCCATATTTATGGAGCATCCTCTTTCCGAATGCAAAGTCGCCAACATCTCACGAATCCAAAAGATTGAAAGGCTGATAATGTTCTCCTCAATGATAAACAAACTAGCCGTAAACATATCCTCAGCAAAATGATGACATTCTTGCACTTCTTGATTTCAGCAGATATACACATAAGGTGCTTATAGAAAGTCTATACCGCCTTTCAAATTTTTTCACAGTTTGTTGCCTTAGAGCTTGGAATGAAATTGCATTAAAACAGACTTTTTCCACTTTCATTCACACATCGTAACTCACAAATTCCAAGTGAAAAACAAGTTCTACAAATATCAGAAAATTAATTAAAAATACAAAACGAGAATATCTTGGTTGGATAAGTGTCCATCTCCCTTACAATAGCAATTGCAAATTAGTTCAGGTGGAACCAATCACCTTCAAAATCACACATCAAGTGAATTGGCCTCCACCCATATTAAATTGTAGTGATTCTGACTATTTCAGAATAAAATCAGCTGTTCCTGTAGGTTTCCTCTGCTGGGTAGTGCATTTCACAGCAAAGACTCAACCATGAGCCCAAGGAGTTTTCAAATGATCTCAAGGATAAAGTTGTAGAAAGGCACAGATCATGGGAGAGCATAAAAATATTTCAAAGGCCTTGAATATCTTGGAGCACAGTCAAAAAGGTACCACCAAGACCTTGCTTATATCAGGCTATCCCTCCAAACTGGATGACCAAGAAAGGAGGAGACTGATCAGTAAGGCCAGGAAGAGGCCAATGGCAACTTTGAAAGAGCTACATGCCTTTATGATAAAGACTGGTCATTGTGTGCATGTGACAATATCCCAAGCACTCCACAAGTCTGGCCTGCATGGTAGGGTGGCAAGAAGGAAGCCATTAATCAAAAGCCATTACTCATCTTGAGCCCCATTTGATGTATGCAAAAAAACACTCCAGAGATTCTGAAACCATGTGGCAAAAAGTTTTCTGGTCTGATGAAACCAAGATGGAACATTTTGGCCTAAATTCAAAATGTTATGTTTGGCGCAATCCCAACACAGCACATCACCCAAAGAACACCATCCCTACTGTGAAGCAGGGAGGTGGCAGCATCATGTTATGGAGATGTTTCTCATTAGCAGGGAATGGGGCACTTGTCAGGATAGAAGGGAAAATGGATGGAGCAAAATACAGAAAAATCTTAGAGGAAAACCTGCTGCCCTCTGCAAGAAAGTTTAAATTGGGACAGAAGTTCACCTTTCAGCATGACGACGACCCAAAGCACACAGCCAAAGCTACACTGGAGTGGCAAAGCAACAAAAAGATAAATGTCCTTGAGTGGCCCAGTCAGAGCCCTGACATAAATCCAATCGAGAATCTGTGACATGACTTGAAGATTGCTGTCCATCAATGCTCCCCACGCAATGTGACTGAACTTGAACAGTTTTGTGCAGAAGAATGGGAAGATATTTCCTAATCAAGGTGTGCAAAGTTGGTAGAGATCTATCCCAACAGACTCACAGCTGTAATTGCTGTCAAAGGTGCTTCCATCAAGTATTAACTCAAGGGGTGGACACTTATCCAAGCAAGATATTCTCGTTTTGTATTTTTAATTAATTTTCTGATATTTGTAGAATTTGTTTTTCACCTGGAAGTTGTGGTGTAAATAAAGGTGGAAAAAGTTTGTTTTAATGGAAATTAATTCCAGGTTATAAGGTATCAAAAGGTGAAAATTTTGAAAGGGGAGTGTCGACTTTCTGTTGGCACTGTATATACTTCAGTCCTTATGATGCCTCTTAGGACATCGATTTCCGATGTGTTTGACATTTTATCGCATCAGGATTGGAATGAAAGGTTCTACATTTTCTTGGCAAAGAAAATGCCTCCATGAAAACATGTTCTATCGATAGAAAAATATTTCCTACACTCTTCTTTTCCATGGCAGTATTCACCAGAATAGTGTCGACAAACATTATATTCTAAATTTACACAAAAGACCTTCCCAATTCACAGAAAACTGCTAATACAATTTTGGCCATGACTCCACTCTTTGTTTTACAACCTGACAATCAATATATAGAGAGAGTAGCCTATATAACGTACAATAATTCTCCAATAAAGGCTGGGTCTTATAAGAACTTATTCTAAACCAAATGTTGAGAGAGAAGAATTTGTTTTTTTAGCTATCATGTGCAGCCTGTGGCTGCTGGTTGCATCATTCTTTGGGGGCACAATTGTGTCACTGATGTAGCGCCTTCTGTTACCAGGAACAATGGCACTCATTTTGCTAACCTCAGGAGGATGACAGACTGGGTCAACCCAGCCTGGTGTTAATTCAACGGGTGACAGGGACTCAAACTCAAGACTCTAAGATCTTAAGCCAACCACCTCAACTGTTATGCCAACACCAGGAGAGAGGGAAAAAGGAATGATAACCACCATGGGGAAGAGGAGGTCATATTTCAGATGTGATCCCTTCTTTAAAGCAAGAGGAACTTAAGTAGAGCTTATAAACCCAAATTACACTCCTTAATGCTGTTTTGTCTGAAGCTCCAACAACAACAAACAAGCTCAAATGAGCTAATATCCTCGTCCTCTTGATGGTAACGTCATAAAAACGAATATGACGTCATTGTGATGTATCAGCTTTGCGATAAATTATCTGTGATAATGCCCGGCTTGATTCCCACAAACAAAATTCAAACAGCTTGCCCAGTTTCAGAGATAATGGTATAGGTGATTTCCATTAGCGGCGATATTATGACGTCAACTTTTTTTCTCGGAAGAATTTCCAAATTCGGAGATGGTTACTGCCTGCGCGTGGGCTTTCTGCATATACCTGGCAAGTTTCACGAAGATCCGATGAAAACTCTGGGTTGTGAAACAAAAAATGTCAAAAAATAGGAATGACGTCATAAAAATCGATATGACGTCATAGTGAAGTATCATATGTGCGGTGATTAATCTCTGCTAATGCCCTGTTCGATTCCCGCAAACAGAATTTAAAAAGCTTGCCTAGTTTTGGAGATAACTTTTTAGACGATTTCCATTAGCGGAGATATTTTGACGTCATAACTTTTTTTTCTAGGAGGAATTTTGAAAATCGGAGATGGTTACTGTCTGCGCAGGGTATTTTTACATATATACGCCAAGTTTCAGGAAGTTTCGATGAAAACTGTAGGCTGTGAAACAAAAAAGTCCACAAGAAGAAGCAGAAGAACAACAACGTGAGTAAGACTTGGAGATCCTCCACGAGGATCTAAAAATAATAAAGGATAAACAAAATTTAATCCCTCCTGCTCAACTCTTCAAAGTCCAGACTTCCTGCTTACCTGTATTCTTTTGTTCATCTCTTTTCCTGCCTGTGGAGTCACCATCCTGTTTTTTTCCCAATCATGCTCCTTACTCAGAAGCTTCAAAGTGCAGCTTTCCTCCTATTTATATTAATGATTTTTATTATTCTCAAGGCCCGGTCACACCTTGACGTTTTAGCCAGCGATGGCAACGTGTTAAAATTTATGTAAAACGCTGGCTTACGTTGAACTTTTGATGTTTTTTTTTAAAGATTCGGACGTATTCATAGCGACTTGGTCTTATGTATAACGCATTGGTAACTACACAGAACGTTTCGTTGTGTTATAGATAACTTATACCAACGAATGCTGAACCTGTTGTCGGCCTACACAACCGATGCCCAACGATAGTCTAACTTAGGCATAGCGCGTTGCACCCATCGCCGACGATGTCGTGACGTAGCCTATTAAAAGGCTGACGCACAACGATTCAAATCATAACTGCCGTAGAAATGGAAGGGTCAAAATCGCGGTCACACCTTGGCGATCTTGCCAGCGTATGCCGACGTAACAAAAAGTGTGTCTAAAACGTTGGGGCACGTCGAATACGGTATGGGTAAGTTTGGTATACGTGAGTACAACGCTAAAGTACGCTATCATACGTCGTAGTAAGTAGAGTACGTCAAGAAATTTTGGACATGTTCAAAATTTTACGACGTACTCGGCGTATGACACACGTTCCGCATGCGATGGGGATAAGTTTTACACACGATATGTGGACGCTTACACACGTCCACAAAGGCTTCTTATAAGCTACTCATAAGTCGAAACACGTCGCGGTAATGTCTTTTTACTCGAAACTTATTTCTAACTTATGTTTGACGTGCTTTGAACCAATTATTTACGTAGTCCCAACACACATCGACGTATGTAGACGTATTCCAATGACGTCTTCCGGTCGACAAAAAAAAAAACGAATGTGTTTCTAGCTTACAACTGCCATATAAAGACGTGTTCCCAGCGGTTTTGGGAATTGGTATATAAAAATGCTGCTCATAAAAGGCGAACCCAACAGTGTTTTCGAGTTCCTTTTTGAGTCGATGTCCATGTCAGCAGTACCAGGATCAGTATCAGTATCAGTATTAGTATTAGTATTAGTAGTAGTTTGTTCATGTTGGCAGTAGTAGGTGAGTGTGAGGGGGAGGGTGTGGGTTATGATGGATCATCCTTGCGTCCGCGTGTCCACGGGTAGGTTCATCGGCTGCCACTCAACGATTTAAATGGCTGCATCTCCACGATTGAAAGTAGACGCTTGCGCTCAACAATTGGATTTTTTTTACACTCAACGACTTTTAAACGGTACCACTCAGCTAGTTTCATTGTTTACAATGAACGATTTAAATTGCTGTCACTCGCCTTTGTTTTTTTTTGTTTTTGT
Organism: Eptatretus burgeri; assembly: GCF_056783735.1. Classification (NCBI taxonomy): domain Eukaryota; kingdom Metazoa; phylum Chordata; class Myxini; order Myxiniformes; family Myxinidae; genus Eptatretus; species Eptatretus burgeri. The sequence continues at coordinate 118,019,476 of NC_140965.1, read as the reverse complement.
TTTTTTGACGCTGGGGTTTGGAAATTTGAAACGTTTCTTCTGAACGTGTTAAAACGCTCAAACTCGACTATTTTAAATAGACGCTGCCGATGGACAATTGGAATCATAGCCAAGCTAGACATCGAAGTGTGAACATCCTCGTCATGCCGAAGAAAAGTTTGAAGAATGCTGCAAATAAGTGTCCTGGCCGTGGCCGTGGACGCTGACGCAAGGACGATCCATTATACCGACGTCTTTCAGCCTATGAGTAACTTAAAAGTAACGTCTGTCGACGTGTGGCAACGATCGTGTAACGTGCCAACAACACGTTAATCATAGGTTAGAAATAAGTTTCGGGTACTCTAAACATTACCTCGGCTTGTCTCAACTTATGATTAACTTACAAGTAGCATGTGTTGACGTCTGTCAACGATCGCAGACCGTGCATACAACTTGTGGCCAGCGTAGCGGAACGTGTGAGTCATACGCCGGCATACGTCGTGAAATTTCAAGCATGAAAAAATTTGAGGACAACCGAAAAGTACAACGTTTAAAGCCAACGTACAACGACGTATGGCAACGTACTACGACATATGCCAGCGTGCTCTCAATGTTATCAAAACTTACCCATAACGTATTCAACGTGTGCCAGCGTTTTAGAAAAAAATTCAAAAATCGGCATACGTTGGCTAAAACGTCAAGGTGTGACCGGGCCTTCACTAATCTCCTGCCATGTCTGACTTTTCTTACAAGTCAAGTGCATATCCGTGGAATGTCCCTTTTTTTCCTTTCTATAATTTTTTCACACTCTATATCTTGACATTCTCTGTCATATTGTTCTTCGATGGGCTTTGAACTTTGATCGGAAGGAGGTGACCACATGACATGATGACTGTGTTATACCGATCAACCTCAACCAGACTAATCATTTTGGTTTACTTTTTGAGGGAGGAGGGGAGGGACCGTGGGGGGTGCGATTGTGAACCCTCCCACAGACATCAGGGATGAGACCCAGCCAAAGACATCACAATCACTACACGTATACTATCACCCATCCACACACAAAGTATCTAAAACTCCTCTCAATATCCCTGAACCCCTCTATCTGCAATGCTTCCAGGTACCTATCTGATTCCAATTTAAACCTATCAACTCTTTCTACTGCCACTGCCTTTCCAAGGAGACCATTCCTTGCATTAACTACTCTCTCAACCCCATTTATGACTTGGTATTTGATGGTGTCTTGATAAAAAGTCCTCCCAAGATCAGGAACTGATGATTTCACATTATAGCCAAATCAGGAGTGTCACAGTCCTCCACTACCATGAAACCAAATAGCATGAAGCTCTTGCCTCTATCCAGATGAAAGAACCTGCACGGATTCACCCTGTAACACATTCCTAGACAACTTTCCACAGTCCAAACTTTTCGATTAAACTCTACTTTTTGTCCTTCCCATCGATGATATGCATCCTCTGCATCTCAATTAAGGTGTGTAACCTCAGAATCCTTATTTCTGTGTTCAATGCATGAATAATTGTTTCACACCATTCTATTTTAGCAACGTTAACCATATGCCATTACATTTTTCAATGAATCTCATTATCTTTGGAGAGAAACATCAAATTGAAGCCTCATATTATACGACCCCTTTCCACCTTGTTGACCGACAATGATATTGTGCACAGCTGGGAAGCACTGCAAGTCGACCCCAAATCCTATATAATGGTGTACAATAAGGCTCACTGTTGGTACTAGTCGAACAAATGATAAAATTTAAATCCAGAGATCATATAGCTGCCTGTACTTCAGACTCCTGACAATGTGGACCGGTACAAGACCCGAATAACTGGACAGGCACGTGCTACCCAGACGAACGATAAATTGCTGCCAGCGAGTGGACTTTGAATCTTGTGGGAGTGCCTCCTGTGAACATGGCAGGCTTGGTAATTAATTAAATGGGTGTCTGCAATTGGAAAGACAATGTCATGCATCAAGGAACCAATAAAGGAATGGTGACCAACTCTTTGACAAAGGACATCTTCGCGACATGAAAATGCACAAAGGTTTTTCAGCTATATTTATGTGCAAGCGAGATGTACCAGGCAGACTTCCCTGAGGGAGACACCATATCTGGTTTGAGTGCATAACAATTAAAGGAAGGTCATATCTGGAGCTTGTGAATGCACAGGATAAGTTTAAAATCAACTCTTAAAATAATTGTTTTTCTATTAATTATCGTTATCCGTTTTGAAATCGAAACTTTCAATTAATACTGAAAGTTTTGTTAGAAAGATTAATTCACTGACAGATTTCACTCTCGCAGTGGCAGGTAAAAAGCGCCCTGACTAGCGGAAAGGAGTCACTGAAAACACACTAAAGGCCTTGCTTGTATTCATATGCCATTTTGAAAGTCCCACATTGGAAAAAGCAAACAAAACACTTGAAATTATCCGGAGAGGAATCGAACTTCAGACATGTTTGTATAACATCATTCAGCGGTGAGATTGGGTATCAGAAGGGGAAATGTGGTGGCATGATACACCATAAATGTTTTTCGAAGCACTGTATTGCTAAACGGAATGTTTGTTAAAGTGACACGAAGGTGATTTATGGTTAGGTTGGTGGGCTTGGGATCCAAGGATACCGAGTTAAAATTCCCCTTGTCTGTTGAATTAATACCAGGTGGGGTTGACTCTGCCTGTCATCCTTCCGCGGTCAGCAAAATGAATGCCAGCTTTCTGGTATCCTGTGTCGGAGTGGCGACCTGTCCAGGATTGTGTCCAATAGCCAAGGAGACTGCTTAGGCAGCAGCAACGCTCTGCACAGAGTATGGTCGCAATGGATGGATGGATGGAAAGTGATTTATGTTATACAGTGTTCAAATGTGTAATTCAATTGAAACAAGAAAAAGAGCAATCAGAAATTGCAGACCCTCACCAGAACTTATTTTGTGTGGTGTTTGTGTACTAGTGTGTTACATAATGAATAATAGCCAAAACTGGAACTGCCACTTTATAACTGCTGGCAGTAAATACCAGGTCAACCGATGAAACTTGCTTTGATTGGACACCTGACCCTGACTGATGACGTTTTTTATTCTGATTTAATTTAATTTGGAATGGGATTGAAATAAATTCAATTCAAATCAAATGGAAGACCAAATAGGTACAGTCCTGCAATGAAGTAATCAGAAGGAACTTAAACCAGCAAAAAAGCAACGATGAAGTCATCAGGAGGAACCTGGATAGGATTCACTTTTCAGCTGCTACTCCTCCACCCTCAAACCCATCCAGGCACAGCCAAGTGAGCCTTATTTAAAAAAAAAAAAAAAAGAACCCAGATCAAAAAATTCAATAATTCTGGCTGACAGACAATGTGTCCAATCAAGTTGAAATTTAAAATAGGAATTCCCCATCAAGGTTAGATCATAATTTTCAACTTTCACGTCAATTGATTAAGTGGTTCCAGAGAAAACATGATTCAATCTTTTCTTCAAATCAATATGGCTGCCAAACCATGTGACATATCAATTATTGTTTAAGAAACTTGTACACCCATGGCATGGGGAACATTTGTGTGAAGATTCCCCTCAATTTGTTCAGCTGCCCTGGAGAAGATTTTTGTCGGTTTTTGGGTAAATCCAATATGGCTGCCAAACCATGTGACCGATGATGTCATTTGTGTGAATTTTTTGTTTCTAATGGATCGGCAAGAATATGTGTAAAGTTTCGCTTCAATCTGTTTAGCCACTTCAGAAAAGGTTGTTGAAGGTTTTTTTTGTTTGTTTGTTTTTTAAACATTATGGCTGCCGAATCACGTGCAAGATGACGTCAACAAACATTTTTATGTGGACCATTTTTTTCCCCGAGATGACCCTCAAAAATTTTCATGCTGATCAAATGTAACATTCCACGTATGCAATTATGATGTCATAACGAAGGCACCTCTGATGTAATTTTAAAAATATCACACTTATTCCACATAAGGATTACTTGCTGTGTGCCAAGTTTCAATTTTTTCCTTGGTGCGGTTTCAGAGATACAGAGGTCAAAAAATTTTCTGTTTTTCCATCATGGCTGCCATACAACATGACCTATGACATCATAATTATCAAAAAAAACATTCTACATGAGTAGCCGCTCCAATGAGAAAAAAAGTCTCAATCTGTAAAGCAGTTGCGGAGACAAACACTGAAGTTCTGTGCGGACAAATAAACGGACCCAAATGCAAGACCCTCTCCTCCGGCGAGGGCAATAAAATAAAAGTTTTAAATGTTGTAGAAAAAAACAAAAACTTTTTTCGGAAAGTTTACTGCCATTGATGCAACATCTTTAACACCTCCTCATTTAACACATTACATTTGTTCTTCATGCCTGCTGTTTGTGTTCATTATGACATCCCAAAAACAGTCAGTTTTGTGTTTGGAATAATTTTCAATTTTGACTTCCAGACAGAGTAAACCCACTTTCACCCCCCTCTGCGTATGTGTGATCGGAATGAGATTCTGTCTAATTTACCAAATTCAGAGCCAAAGAACTGCTAAAGTGAGGTTGGTGTTTCGATTCATGGTCTGATTCATGTACTACAGTGTTCAAAAATAGAACATTCAACTGATATTAAGTAGTTTCTCGATCATAGATTGACAGATACACACAGACAAAGGGAACCAATTGCTTATTCTTTGCATGGCAAGAGGCTCCAGAAGGGCCCATTGCATTGCAAATATGCCACAAAGAAATTCTGTCACCAAGCAGATGAAAAGCTAGGCTAGTGAATAGGTTCACTCTTTTTGGGGCTCGTCAGGATAACACATCGCTGTTCCATCCACTTAGTGACTTTGAAGCCTCACGACTTTATACTGGTCATTGATAAACCTCCAACAAATGATCGGGGAGGACACTAGATAGAGTCCCATTGCAGCTATTGCTGCACGATCTTGGACCAACAAGTGCCATCTGATACATGTACACATTGTCTTCCGCACCCACAATTACAACCAGAAGGCAACACCATTAAATTTAGCAGGTTGGGAGTTCCATCCATCCATTGGGACCAGACTCGTGCAGAGCGTTGGTGCTGCCGAAGCAGTCTCCTTGGTTATTGGGCACAATCCTGGACGGGTCTCCATTCCGACACAGGATACCAGCAAGCTGGCATTCATTTTGCCGACCTGGGAAGGATGACAGGCCAAGTTAACCCCACCTGGTATTAATTCAACAGCTGAGGGGGATTTGAACTCAGGACCTGAGGATCCCAAGCCTGCCACCCAAACCATTAAGCCAACACCAGGCAGGTTGGGAGTTGCGTGAAGACAATAAATTAAGTTCTCTGAATATGGTGAATACCATGATGATTCCATCACAATAATATCATAACTGCAGCCCCAGAATGGCCTCTTGCAGTGCAAAGATGGCAAGATCAAATGCTCTCATCCAAGAGTGATTAAAAAAAAACATCCAACTTTTTCTTTCTTCAAAAGTTTGTAAACAATTATTTTTGCTTAAAACACACCTGTGGACTCAATAATGAACGTCTCATTGTTTGACATAGATCTGTTTGGCCATGTCTGAGAAAAATGGAGACACACAGACACACACACACACACAGTTTGTCCATAGAGTGTGTGTGTGTGTGTGTGTGTGTGTGTGTGTGTGTGTGTGTGTGTGTGTGTAATATATATATATATATATATATATATATATATATATATATATATATATATATATATATATATATATATATATACATATACAAATATATGTAATATATAAAAGACACATATATATATATATATATATATATATATATATATATATATATATATATATATATATATATATATATATATATATATATATATATATACGCACACACACAAGCACATACAAGCACACACACACAAGCACACACAAACACAAACACACACACACACACACACACACACACACACACACACACACACACACACACACACACACACACACACACGTGGATTATGCGACAACTGTATCTCAACGATGTCAGATGCATGTTAATTTTTCCAAAGCTGATCATTCTCAATAATTGAATTACTTTGGAGGTCTGCACCGTTCACTGTATCCAATCTTATCACATTCGCAGAGTCTGGTATAAGCATCCACAATGGAAACAATATATATATATATATATATATATATATATATATAAAGCGATTCAATTATTATCAATGCTGGAAACAGTTATGGGAAATTATGCTGTTCGGTTTCAACAATTGCCTTTGCCCTTGGAAGGTTGTTTCCAGAGTGAATTGCTTTGTGTTGCTTTGTTTTGCTTCGACAGTAATTAAAACGTGTGCCCACATTCTTAGAAAAGACTCTCAACATCGTACATAGAACAAGGTCATTGGAGATTTTGCATTTAGCACCATCACAATGGAACATAGTGAGTGAGGCATTTGTAACAAGGAGCTGATGTTCTAGGTTACCCACTTTCTGGGTAGTTCACTCACACTCAAACACACACACACACACACACACACACACACACACACACACACACACACACACACACACACACACACACACACACACACACACACACACACACACACAGACACACACTTTAACAAGAACCAAGGCAAGAAGAGCCTCACAAATATCGTAAACAAGCCAAATTACCGAGATGGGTGCCATGGCAACATAATTTAGCCAATCACCACCATGATCTGATCAGGTTTTATTTTGTTTTTGTATGCACTGTCGAGACTCGTATGAGAGCAAACAGACAAAACATATAACAAGGGTTGCAGGAGAAAAGGAAAAATACAGTGTCAAACAGACACACGAGATCAGTGGAAGGGAAAGTGGTGGGGGTGGGGAACACAGAGTAAACAAGATGGACACTACATGGACTTTCAGGAAGGAAAACAGGGAATTTGAAGGAGGTGAGTTTGGGATGGATTAATGGGCGTAGAAAAGATCGTGGTTTTGGATGGGGGAAGATAAGATATGGTGGTAAACAGCTGTTTTGAAGACCTGGAGGGAAGAGTGGGATTGAAGAGAGTGTGGGAGTTTGGTCCAAAGGTGGGGAAAAAAGAGGAATGAAAGAGTGAAGGTGAGCAGTGATTCTCGATTTTGGTATTTTTCCCAGAAGGGGTTTGCTGGCCGAACCTTGAGTGCCCCACGGAAATATGGAGGGTACATATTTCAGACAGAGCAAGGGGGGGGGGCAAGGCCAGAGAGGAGATGGTGGAAGACAGAAAGACCACCGACCTGCCTGCGGTGAGAGAGTGAGAGGCCCAATGACTCAGCCTCACCGCGGGAGATGCCAATGATCCTAAATGCCTTGGTTTCCACAGCGTGAAGCCGAGGAAGTTGAGAGGCGGGAGCACCAGTCCAAAGGGGAGAGCAGTACTCCATCAGGCTGCAGACAAAATCTTTGTATATGGTTAGGAGCTCAGGTGTGCCAAGGAATGACTTTGCACAATGGAGGATGCCCAGTCGGCGACTGGCTTTGGAGATCAGCTTGGAAATGTAAATAATTTGGAGGCTAGAAATGCTCGGTTGAGAAAATGTCATGAGGAATAGATAACTGCAATATGAAAGCTAGACATTGATTGTTTTTTTTAAATATCGCGTGCACAAAAGTACTTCGACAGATGATCGGTCGGTCAGTCGGACAGAGCTCCCACTAATGTTCTCCGTTTCTGACATTGTCGGAGTGGCGGGGGACAACAATGGTTCCGGCTTGTGAAAATCCTCAAATAACAGTCTTCTTGATCCAGATTACAATTGCTTCTTGAAAATCTTTCAGGATGTTGTACATATGAGGGTTATTGTTGTTTCCTAAACCATAAACATACTAAAATAGGCAATTTGGTGTCTGTCTGTCTGACCAAGATAAATGGGGTTGTTACTTACACAATCTCAAACAGGAGGTCTAAATGTCACATGATGGAGGTTATAGCGACTTTAATGTGCCCCCCTCTCTCAGGGGGTTTTCATCCTTGGGTGAAATCCATGTTGAGGTGTTTATCTGTGTTAAGATAGCTAAATCGTGATTTTTTTTCTTCCCAAGGCCGCTTCTAATATCCAAAGTGATAACAACACAAATGAAAATTGTATAATATTAATGTTTTTATAAACCACAAACACGTATGATTACCTTTTTAAACAGTCGCTACTGCTGTTTAACATGAAACTGAAAGGGAGGAAACCAGACATTCTGGAGAACCGAGCTACTGTCATCTATATACCCCAAAGAGGATAATCACATGACCCTTCCTGCCACTCCAACAGGGAGTGGGTGTACTCGTCATAATAAAATAAGCAATTTAGTGTCTGACTCTCTGTATGTCTGTCTGTCTGTCTGTGATACATTCGGTCATTACTTATCCAAACTCAACCAAACTTGCCAGGAGAACTGGGAGTCACAGGAAGGAGGTTGTAATGACTTTGTTTGCACAACTCCCAAAGGAGGATTTCCACCTTGAAAGAACTCAGTGTTAAGATGTATAAATAATTTATCATGGCGTTTTATGGGGCACATGCAGCCCTCTCACTTACGGAAGTAAAAAAATACTAAAAATACAAACTACAGTATTTGGTCAAATCTGTCCAACGTATGATTACCTTATCAACAGTGGTTACTGTTGTTTAACACTGAACTGAAAGAAGTTTAGAGGTAACCCGATATTTTTTTATGCTTATTGCGTCCCCCACACACTGACAGATCAGAGCCGTTTCAACTTGCTAGGACTCAATGTAGGCCGCAATGATCTTTCGCTAATAAAGGTACTTACCCGAGTCTGACGCATGAACGATATACCCCATTGCCTGTCCAATTTTTCTCGCTATCAGATTATATGTGAACTGCATATGGATTTTTTATAACACATCTTGGGACCTCATATGTGATTTTTTCCCAGGCATGGATTCAAGTATGATGTGCAATGTTGTCCATGACATTCTTACAACCAAATTGAGACCTTCCATCCATCCATTGAGACCATACTTTGTGCAGAGCGTTGGTGCTGCCTAAGCAGTCTCCTTGGCTATTGGGCCCAATCCTGGATGGGTCGCCACTCCGACACTATACCAGCTAGCTGGTACTCATTTTGCCAACCTCGGAATGATGACAGGTCGAGTTAACCCCACCTGGTATTAATTCAACAGCAGAGCGGGATTTGAACGCAGGATCCTCAGATCCCAAATCCACCACCCTACCAATTAAGCCAACACCAGGCAATTGAGAATAATTGAGACCTTGTCTTGATGCATAACACCATTTGTAATGGTTGCTGGCATTGTTTAATAATCACCTTAAGGAAAGTTGGAGAAAATTGGATGTTCAGTATCTTCAGGTAGTATTCACACCCCTCGACTTTTATCACATTTTGTTGCGTTGCAGCCTGAATATAAAATGGAACAAAATTTAATTTTTTGTCACCAATCTACACAAAATACCCCATAATGTCAAAGTGAAAAGAAGTTTCGAGAAATTTTTACAAATCAATTAAAAATTAAAAGCTGAAATGTCTTGCGTCACTAAGTATTCAATCCCCTGAATCAATACTTTGTAGAAGCGCCTTTGGCAGAGATTACGGCTTCGAGTCTTCTTGGGGATGTCTGCATCAGTTTTGCACATCTGGATTTGGGGATTTTCTCCCATTCTTCCGTGTAGATTTGCTCATGCTCTGTCAAATTGGATGGTGAATGTCGTTGAACCACAATCTTTTTGTCTTTCCACAGATTCTCAATGGGATTCAAGTCTGAGCTTTGGCTGGGCCACTCAAGGACTTTCATGTTATTGTTCTCAAGCAATTCCAGTGTTGCTTTGGTTATATGCTTGGGGTCATTGTCCTGTTTGAACGTAAATCTTCGCCACAGTCTCATGTCTTTTGCACTCTGAAGCAGACTCTCCTCAAGGATTTGCCTGTATTTGGCTCCATTCATTGTTTCCTCAATCCTTACAAGTTCCTCAGTCCCTGCCACTGAAAAGCATCCCCATAGCATGATGTAACCACCACCTGCTTCAAGGTAGAGATGGTGTTAGATGGGTGAAGAGCTGCTCTCAGTTTCTACCAGATGTAGCGCTTTATGTTCAGGCCAAAAACGTTAAATTTTCGTCTCATCAGACCATCGGATCTTTTGCCTTATGCTCTCAGTCTGCCACGTGCCTTTTTGCAAACTCCAGGCATGCTGTCATGGGGCTTTTTCTCAGGAGTGGTTTTTATCTGGCCACTCTCCGATAAAGCCTAGATTTGTGAATTGCTGCAGAGATTGTTGTTCTTCTGGCAGGTTCTCCCATCTCAGCCAAGGAACTCTGTGGTTCTGTCAGAGTGGTCATTGGGTTCTTGTTCACCTCCCTGACCAAGGTCCTTCTTACCCAGTTGCTCAGTTTGGTTGGATAGTCAGCTCTAGGAAGAGTCTGGGTAGTTCCATATTTTTTCTATATTCTAATCATGGAGCTCACTGTGCTTTTGGGAACTTAAACACTCGAGAAATTGTTTTAAATCCTTCCCCAGATCTGTGCCTCTTCAAATATTCTATCTCAGAGTTCCGGACAAAGGAACGGACAGTTCCTTTGACTTCACGGTGGAGTTTGCGCTCGGACATGCACCGTCAACTATGGGATCTTACACAGAAATGTGTGTTTCTTTCTGAATCATGTCTAATCAATTGAATTTGCCACAGGTGGACTCCAATCAATTTGTAGAGATATCTCAAGGATGATAAAAGGAGATTGGATGCACCTGAGCAAAATATGGAGCTTCATCGAAAAGGGGTTGAATAATTATTATAATTAATTACTTATGCAAGACGATTTCAGCTTTTCATTATTAATTTGTTTGTAAAAATTTCTAACACATTTTCTAAAAAAAAAAAAAATTAACAATTATCCAGTTCCATCAAGTCATGGCAGACTTCTGGTGACCTTCATGATCATATTTCTCCAAACATCCCTATCCTTCACTGCTTCCCGAAGCTCAGGCAGCAACAGCTTGGTTGTGCCTTTACCTCATCTATCCAGCGAATACTATGCCTGCCTCTTCCTCTTCTTCCCTCAACCATACCCAGCATGGTTTATTTCTGCAGACTTTCTTTTTCTGCACACATGATGTGTCCAAAGTATGACAGTCTCTGTTTTGGAATAAGTGTTTCTACTGTCCATGGTGGTCTAATTCCTTCAAGCACGGATTTGTTGTACACGGCTCCTTCCCAATTCCATATAAAGGCAATGCATGACGTCATCGCTGGGCGCCGAAGGAAGGGAGTACTCAAGTTTTACTCCGTTTGTTTGTTTGTTTTCTTGCTTGTTTGTCCGGGTAATATCTCAGCAATCCTTTGAGCATGGGAGCTCAAATTTGAGGAAAAAAGTGAAGATGTTGTTTTGGCAAAAAGTGATTATTTTTTGATTAATCAATTAATTGATTAATTATTAAATTATTATCGATTTATTAATTACTTATCTATGTATTAATACTGAAGGACCAATTTTGTGCTCCTCCTAGCGGTCGCGTGACGTTTTTCTCGGTACTGTGACCTGGACTGAAAGAAGACTTCGTACCTGTGAGAGTGCATCGCACATCGTGGCAATAGTCAAACTTCAACTCTGAAGCAGAATAAACACTTTTCGTTTTACATTCATTTACATGGCGACGTGTGACGTCACCGCTAAGAGGCGTAAGGACGTCATGGCATCATCGGTCATTCGCTGACATCATTACGTCTGTCGTCGACAGACCGTCACCACTGAGAGGTGTAATTCCACTCCTCGAAAATAGCGTCTGCAATGTAAAACCCTCTTCTGCACATGCTGACTACCTCAGAATGTGAATTTGAAACAAAAAAATGTAACAAGAAACATTGTATCTTATATATTATTTCCGAGTTTGTGGTTTCGTGTCGCGCTATCTTCGACTTTGTTCTGCACTCGAGTAACGTGATATTCGGCTTACATTATCTCAAAGACCATATGAGGTGCATGGCACAAAAAAAAAGTAAATAAAATGATTCTGAAACAGTGAAATCGTATTACACTTACTGCATTAAAGTAAAATTACTACTGATACTCTGCATCAGTTCCTTTCTCAAACACACCCACCCCAACATGTCGCGCAGAGCACGGGTTATGCTAGTCTCTATATTAATACTAAAGGACCAATTTTGTGCTCCTCCTCGCGGTTGCGTCACGTTTTTCTCGGTACTGTGACCTGAAAAGTTTTGACACAGTGTTTGTATGTCAAAGTAGACACGTGCACACATCAGGGGACTTCTTCACAAGGAGCAGTCTACACCAAAAATGTCGTGTACAAGGACGTTTTGTAGGCCTCATTAGGTAAGGCCATTAGTACATCGACTGGGATACGGCTCTTACAAGAGCCGCCACTGGTTGTCATATTGGGCTCATGGAACGGAATCCGTCTGTAACGGGATTTCGGCTAGTCTATTTTATTTCTCATCCTGGCAATATCTCAGGCATATTTTGAGCTCGGAAGATGATACTTTGGACATGACAGTGACCAAGTGATTTGGCTATGAAAGGATATTTTTGATGGAATGATTAATTAATTAATCGATAAATTATTAATTTTTTCATTAATTACTGAATTTTCAAAAAAGTTACCGATTCAGATGAAACAGTGGTGGTTTAGGTATGCTATTCGGCAATTGATCAAGTAATTATTTTACGATTATTATGTATTTTATTTCTGCAATTAATCAATCAATTATTGTTCGCTGTTTTCTCCCAATTCCAACTCCATTGCTGCAAGGTGGCATCGCTGGGCGCCGAAGGTGCCCCGGCGATGTTGAGCGGTGGAGGATTGTTATTTATGTATTTGGGATGAGGGCGGTGTACTTTGAATGTACCGATACTTGTTTGTTCTTCTTCCAGTCCAAGGAATTCTTGACCTCAGTCTCCAAAACCACATTTTAACTGTCAATCTTCTTCCTTTATTTATTTTTCACTATCCATGACTGACATCCACACATTGCAACTGGATATACTGCACCAGATCATTCACCAGCCATTGTCTTTCCAGTTCTTTGTCAATCCGAACATTGTTCTCCCAAACAATAATCATCAATTAATTTTATCTCCACACTCTCCACTCACTTCAATCTTAGAACCCAGGGAGATGAACCTTTCCAAAATTTCCACGCGATTATCTCCCAATCTGAACACATCAATCTTAAATGAAGACCAGCTCTTCACTCTCCTCCTTCAATGTCTGCAGCAGTTTCATTTTGCCCTCTTTACTTTCTACCAACAGAGTGGTAGCGTCAGCAACATTAGATTGTTGATACATCTTTCGCCGATCCTGACTCGAGACTCGATGTCATCCTCGTTTGATTTTTCATCAAATTTATTATTCAATTACGTCCAATCATAAGGGCATGATGATAATCGCATAATAATAATAATAATAATAATAATAATAATAATAATAATATTAACATGGGGGCTGGCAGGATGGCCTTGAGGTAGGCACACTCACCTCTAAGCTGAATCAGCTGGGTTTGAATCCTGGCCAGCTATAAACTATCATTCCAGTGTTTCACAGGCAGGGTGATTCATCAATGCATGTGCCGTCCCTCGGATGGACATTAAACTGGCTGTCTTGTCTGCGAGCATTAATCGCTGGACATGAAAGACTCCATGGTGTCCTTCTTGAAAAAATTGTGAGTTATTGCCAACACCTTGCCAAAATAGCTGTTCTTTCTGCCATCAGTGGAACGTCATATCACCTGCTGGTTCATTTCCCTCTGGAGTCAATTGATACTTTGGATGTATTTGCAGTTTCTATTATGTTATTGTGAAGATTATTGTCATCAGCAAATGGAGAGAAAAAAATCAGCTCACCTACAGCTCAATCACATAAATTAAAAAGAATAACTTCATTTGCCATCTTTTGATTATTTTTCAATTTAACGCACCTACTCTTTCTTTATCTGCCATAATTATTCCCACCCTCATTTAGGATGGGCCGAGGAGTGGTTTCAGTCCCGCTCTTTCACCAACTAGCTGTCCAGGCCTGACGTTCGAATGAAGGAGTCAGGAGTTTTCAATTTGTTCAGGGTGCAGACGACAAGTTGCCAACACTTCATGAAATCTACTGATGGATCTTTAAATTCCACCAACAATTCTGTTATTTAATGACTTGCAAATCTAATTTTTCTTCAACAATGTTTTTTTGGGAGTTTTTTCCTCATTAAAACTTCAGGGAAGCATGAAGATTGCTTCCCATGGTTCATTATTTTTGTATGTGCATATCGAACAGGGAGTCAATTGCAAGTTCTGCCTGCAGGTGTGCACTGATTTTTAAGTTGCAAGAATGTGCCCTTGAATATCTTCCTATTAAAAGGTATTAGTAAATACCACTTAGCAATGAATAGGACCCAATCCATATTTACAGTCAAATTTTAAGAAAAAATTGTGGCATTTTTATATACATATATATTGTTGGACCCCACTATTTGTGTGGAATACGTTCCTGGAAAATGGGAAAATGCCGCAAATAGCCAATAAGTGAATCGTGCGTCATTGTTTCAATGGAAAAAGGGTCGGGGGGTGGGGGTTGGGTTCGTTGTTTCCTGGCGGTTTGTATTTCATGAGGGAAAATAAAAAAATGACGTGAAAAACCGCCAATACACCTGCGAAAAACCGTGAATAAGTACACAAAAAAAACGCAAAACACACACCAAAAAAAATTGTGAATATGCCCGGAAACTGCGAAAACGCGAAAAAAAAAACAAAATGTGAATTGGCAAAGCACAAAGTCACAAATGTCGAAGCTGGTCACAATTTATAAATTGCGAATAAGCGTGGTCCGCGAATGGCGAATCCGCGAACAGTGGATTCTGACAATATATTAGACCCATCATTGTTGTGCATACCACGAAGCAAGTGCCACACCAGCTATTGTTGCATGTATGTTGACCAACAGGAAATGGTTGAACACACGTAAACATGTCTGTGGTACACAAAACAGTTCTGCAAGCAGCCAGAAAATATAAATTAAAGAAAGGCTCTTCTGGCTTAACAGCTGCATAGGCTCTGCATATTATGCATGAGCTTAGCAGAGCTACAGCCCCAACATCTCATATGACTGTATTACAGCCAATATGAGGAAGACATTTTAATTCTCAATTTTATAAACCAACCAGTCTACCCCAGAGAGAAACACCCAAAGACACGTGTTTCGAGCTTGTTGGCTCTCACCTTATGAGAAAGCTTTTGTATATAAAAAATAGGTTAAAAAAAAAGAATTATATATGAAAACAGCTTGGTATGCACACCTTGACCTCAAGGCCATAATACACATTTTACCAAGACTGTTCCATGAGTGCACACACATGCACCTCAGCCCGAATGATGAAGTACATGGTCAAACAAACACCCATATCCAGGTCAGAATGCATGCTCCTACAATTGGACTACTCCTCAATAAGAGTTGGTCTCCGTGGCAGCAAGGAGCCAAAGCTCCTCTCCTGATTGAAGGGGTCAACACCGACAAGACATTAAGTTGAGATCAGACTCCAACACCCGAGTCCATACCAGGAAACAAGTGCCATACCAGCTATTGCTGCATGCATCCTGACTAGCAGGATTATATATTGCAGGTTTATCAGCCGAATGGGCTTCAAAATATACCACGTGGATGGAACAGCGATATGTTGCCCTGATGAGCCCAAAGAAGGGCAAAACCAGGTTGGTGGCTTCACTTTTCATCTGTTTGGTGACAGCTTTTGACTTTGCCTCACATGAAATGCTGGATGCCCTTCTGGGTTGGCAGGCATGATGCCGTTGTGATGATGTCATCATCACAACGTTGGTTCAAGTCAGGAGAATTGCATCATTACATTAATTCTTTCCCTGACTGCTTAATAACATCAATGGTGCTTCGTGGTTGTGATTCGTTGATGTAACACAATATGTTCATGCAGTCGATGGCACTTGTGGGAGTAAAATTCAATCTGGCCTCACAAGTCACAGTTAGTGGGATATCAAGAGCCAGTTTATAAGCAGTAAGGGCTTCAAAAGTCAACAAGTGAATGGAATAGCAATATGGTGCCCTGATGAGCACCAAGAAGGGCGAAACCACGTTGGTAGCTTCACTTTTCATCTGCTCGGTAAGAGCTTTTGACTTTGCCTCACATAAACTGCTTCTGGGTTGGCAGGCATGACACCGTTGTGATGAGGTCATCATCACAGCATTGGTCAACGTCAGGATAATTGCATAATTACTATATATATATATATATATATATATATATATATATATATATATATATATATATATATATATATATATATATATATATATATAGTGGTAACTAATGATGTCATAGTGCATTGTGCACACAAGTGGATAACATGCCGGATCGGTGCCGTGACTGCAATTGACGTCCTTGAGTGGTCATGAAGCAAAACATTTCAAATCCCTTCTCTGATTGATGCATCAAACAACACGAGCATCCTGTCATTTTTAAATTAATGATAAGCTGTTATGTGTTCATTCAATAACCTATTGATATATATAAAATGACGATAATTATGCAATTTCTGTCTTTGCTGATGCTGATGATTCGCCAATAAGCGATGAAACCACTCTTCTGGGAAGGCTTTCCACTAGATGTTGGAACATTGCTGCAGGGATTTACTTCCATTCAGCGACAAGAGCATTCGTGAGGTTGGGCACTGAAGTTGGGCGATTAGGTCTGGCTCACAGTCAGTGTTCCAATTCATCCCAAAGGTATTCGATGGGGTTGAGGTCAGGGCTCTGTGCAGGCCAGTCAAGTTCTTCCACACCGATCTCGACAAACCACTTCTGTATGGACCTCGATTTGTGCACGGAGGTATTGTCATGCTGAAACAGGAAAAGGGCCTTCCTCAAGCTGTTGCCACAAAGATGGAAGCACAAAATCGTCTAAAATGTTATTGTATGCTGTAGCATGAGTATTTCCCTTCACTGGAACTAAGGGGCCAAGTCCAAATCATGAAAAGCAGCCCCAGACCACCAAATTTTACAGTTGGCAAAATGCAATCAGGCAGGTAGCATTCTCCAAGCATCCACCAAACCCAGATTTGTCCTCAGCACTGCCAGATGGTAAAGCATGATTCATCACTCCATATAACTCATTTCCACAGCTTCAGAGTCCAATGGCGGTGAGCTTTACACCACTCCAGCCGACGCTTTGCATTGTGCATGGTGATCTTCGGTTTGTGTGCGGCTGATCGGCCATGGAAACTCATTTCATGAAGCTCTCGACGAACAGTGTTTAGACTGACGTTGCTTCCAGAGTCAGTTTGGAACTCAGTAGTGATTGTTGCAACCGACAGACGATTTATCCATGATACGCGCTTCAATGCATGGCGGTCTCATTCTGTGAGCTTGTGTGGCCTACCACTTTGTGGCTGTGTTGTTGTTTCTCCGAAACATTTCCACTTCACAATAACAGCACTTATAGTTGATGAGGACAGCTCCAACAGGGCAAAAATTTGATGAACTAACTTGTTGGAAAGGTGGCATCCATTGACGGTGCCACGTTGAAAGTCACTAAGCTCTTCAGTATGGCCCATTCTTCTGCCAATGTTTGTCTATGGAGATTTCATGGATATATATATATATATACATATATATATATATATATATATATACATACAAATATATATATATATATATATATATATATATACATATATATATATATATATATATATACATATATATATATATATATATATATATATATATATATATATATATATTTATATATATACATATATATATATCTACATATATATATATATACATATATATATACATATATATATATATATATACACACACACACACACACACACACACGCACACCCGCACACACACACCCACACACACACACACACACACACACAGTATACGCACACGCACACGCACGTGTACACACACAGTGTATATAATAAGAACTGGTCAAATGATAAAGCTCCAAAAGAACAGAAATAAAAATGTGTTGGTTGAAAAAGTGATATATATAGCATCATGAGCTGTACATTATTTTTAGGCATTGAATCAAACACCTGTAAGAATCGAACAAAGATAACCAATTTAAATGCATGGTATTATCAATGGTGTAAAAATAAACCGATATTTTTTTCCCTCGTATCTGGTCAGATTTTCAAAAAAGATTTAAAAAGTTGATCTTTATCAATAAAAAAAAGGTTTCCATCCTCTAACTGTGCAAACCATATGAGGGTTTTACGTGTTGTACATATTTGCATATTGCAATGACACTCTTTACATGTAAAAGGGCACAATCACCACCCACTAATCAAGCAATCTTGTGGTTAACCTGGTCACCTTGAGATTGCTGTTGAGTTCTCTCTCACAATGGCTCGAGCTTGGTTTGTGAAGGTCACACTTTTCTTATAAGATGATACATACACAATTTTGTTTTTAATGCCTGGTCATAATTTGAATTCATTATTGGTCTTTGCTAACATGGTTATTTTCCAAAAGACTGATTTTTATACAATATGAAGAAATCAACAGGATATCGCAATGAATTATCTCAATGAGCCATATTTTGAGGCATGTTCATGCAAAGCACCGCTTCAGAATTTCCATCAGTATATATTTTAAATGTCAGGTATTTAAAAACAAATAAGCAAAACTTTTTAATAAATACTATTTATATAAGAACTAGAACATACTACAGGCAGAAACTTTCGGGATCAAAATGCTTATCTTGTTAAGGCGTGGTAATGAATGCTGATTTCTTACCGTAAATGTACTTTTGCCATACCAAACTAAACTGCACTATGCATCCTAAGAGAATAATGATGTCAGAGGTTTTTGGTATCAAATTTCATTTTCCCAAAATACAGTCCAAGACATTTCTAGTGTTAATGTGATCGAAAAACTTTGAAGACAATTTAAAATCGAGACATTCTAATATTGAAAGCCATAATGAGCAGCCTGTTGGTGGAGTGTGTAAAGCCTTTTAGCCTTGTCCTCACTGGTGTGGGTTCAATGTATTGTTCAGAAACCTGGCCTGTAGAGAAGGTGGATGACTCCTGGTCTTTTTGTATGTAGAAATACCACAATGTCACATCAATGGCCTTTGTGAACCTCCAGTACCATAAGAGGAAGTCTATAAGAGGCTGAAAGTTCTTGCTATCATGAAAAAGCATTAATAGTAGCAAATTGGCTTTGTAAACAAGAAGTTCATTTTATTTCTTTTTTCATCACATTTTAACCATCTCTTATTATTGTATTCTATCATTGATTCAGCACCATCTTATCACTGCATTATTTCTGTCGTCATTGTATAATTGATGTCGTATTTTCATTGTCATTATATAATTATTGATGCCGTCTTTTCATCGTCATTGTACAATTGATGTCGTTTTCAATGAGTTGTTATATTGTTATAGTTGATGCATCCTGAATGAACAAGGTGAAAGCTTAACATCAATTAATTATAAACATTTGTTTTAAATGCGATGTAAAAGATGAGATGAAGAAGTGTTAAGGCAGCAAAAACATCGATGGAAGTGGAAGATAAAAAGAGGTGATTGTGAAAAATACCAAATTTGTTGTGTCAAAAACCATTTTGCTATTTTTTGAAGTTTTTCATTAAAAAATAAATATTGCAAGATATTCTGTATGTTCTCCTATCACAAGATATTTAATTGAAATGTCTTAGAAGGCTTTATACGAAATTGAAAACATTAATCTCTCCAGTCTTTGGGCCTTTGGAAATATGAAGAAGAAACACTCTGACATCACTAATCTCCTCCCATGCAAAGTGGGTGTGGCATGCATTCACCTGTAGTGTGAAAAGGGCATACGATGATTCTAGTTTTTTGTCAATTGTGTTTGAGGTTTGATTGTCATACCTATTACGGTTAAAAAACAAACAAACAAGTAATCATTTGCAAAATCACAAAGTGAACTGAACAAGATTCACGGATAAGCTTTAAACTTTAAGTGGCATTTCTTGGTTTGTAGCTGTCCTTGCACTACATTATAAAAGCCTATTCAAAATTTGTACAATGAACTGGGCTGCCACTTATTCAATATTCTGTAAGATTGTGCACATTGATATCGGTACAAAACCCCATGTCCTCAAAATCTTTGTAAAAGTGGAAAATTAAGGTTGATGTCTTAAAATGTGTTTTACTTGGGTGAAGTAACCTTTAAGAAATAAGTGACATTCAAATGAAATCTAATAAATGGTAAGACAAATTCCTGATACAATTTCAGCTGCAAGAAGTGCCACTTAAATCTCTCATGATATGAAGGTCTGGAAACGCGGTGACGCAAGTCTTACTGGCACGACAACTGGTACATGCCGGCAGCTTCTATGACATAGCAACGACCACCGTTGACGCAGTAGGCTCGTTCCGAGTCATTGCAAACACGACTATGTCCAGACCCTGGTGGAGGGACAGAAGAAAGAGGAGAAGGAGTAGAAGCTAGTGAAACAAAGCATCAAAGAGTGAAAGCAAGAGTGTAAAGCAGTAAGAAGGGGAGAAAAGATTCATGAAATATGCAGAACAGGAAGAATATAAAAAGAGGAGGAAAAAGGGGGGAAGGGGAAGAAGACAGCCAATCAATAATGACAAAGCATGACATATTTTGGAGGATGTGAAAGTATATTAAGACAGTAATTAACATTGCATTATAACTCAGACATTGCTGAATAATCACCAAAGAGATTGCATAATTCGCCATAGTAAATGATAAGATGATATCAATGTCTCACGATGTCCTGAAGACTGGACAATTACTTTGTCTATTATTATGAGAGCACTATGTGGTGCGTAAAAAAACTGTGGGAAGTATTGGAGTAAGGTGGGAGTGGGATGCAACTATTGTATGTACATTTATCATCCTCAGCCCGTTTTTTTCAGTGCACTGAAGATTCTTCATTTTAAATTACCCTTTATACAATCAGTCATGAAATGTTACATGTTTATGACTCGGGGAAACTCCTCTTCCATTATTATACAAGTCTACATGTAAAAGCATTAAATTGAAAATTGTTACAAAATAACATTTTCTGCAAATTGGTTTTCTTGATAATGCTGAAACGTGCTCTCAAGCATATAACATTCAAATAGTGATACAAAGTGTCTTCTTTTCAGGGGAATAGGATGGTTCTTTTGACTGATTAATCTACAATAGCAGGTGAGAGTCTTCCAAATGGGAGTTTATTCAGAAAAAAAACATGGCACTCCACACAAAGATCTCTCTGTTCTCATTTTCCTGTTGATAGCCCCAACAGACAGAAACCCCTCAAAGTTTCTTCATTCTAAAAGAACCAAGTATTTTTCAGAAAATTGTAAACCTCAAAGAAACCATAAATTTATCACACCTCAGTGATTAACCTGTATAAGTCCCTTTTGAACAAAGCCACTTTTGAAATATGTAATTCACCTCAACAAACATTATGCAATCAGACATATGATAAGCAGTGCGTTCTGAATCAAATCCCAAGCATCCAAGCATTAACCAACCACTGTACCTATACAACTCCCAGCAGACGGAAAGAATTTGTTACACTTCTCTGCTACACTATTATGGAGAAAATAAAGTCACAATTATTAAGGGTGGAAAAAAGCATGGAGCTGGAGAAATATGCTCAGTGTCCAGAGTGAAGTCTCAGGGTTACAATTTATTCTGGACACATGGAAATATGCTACAGGCAACAGGCAAGAGGAAAAACGAAGAAGGGGAGAGTAAAGACGTTGTGATACGCACGTTGAGCGTTTAAAAAATAAACCATCCTTCACCAAGAAAAAAAACAACTCTATCTGGGTTCATTATGAAGATAGACCCTATCTGTGCAGACCAGTACAATGCAGATATGTTCAGGATATTGAGCCGAGGTCGGAGCTCGTTTCATTTATGTATGTTGGAAGCAACCTTCATCCTAACCACTGATCCAATATTATGTCGTCAAAAGCAATTTGTACGATCTCTGTATCTCTTTCAGCATGGAAAGATCAAGGGAAGTACGGTAACAAATGGTGAATGGACTTTAGGGGAAATTTATCCCCCCTCTCTCCAGGATTCGGTTGCAAACGTCAATCATCGACGAACTCTGCTCCAGCCAATGAGAGCTCAAGGTGAAGATGATAAGCCGTCCAATGGGCATTCAGATTAACCGTGATGTCATTATGGTTGAACCAATAAGTGTATACCTAATTGAGACTTGCATATGTAAGCATGCGCCTTCCTTCCTCCTAACCTTGTGATTTTTACCCTGAAGAGTACAGCACGAAAAGCTTCGGTCACTATTATGTCGTGTTTGTTTGCATCCATATTGAAGTTCTGTAGTACCAACCATCTGCATATATATATATATATATATATATATATATATATATATATATATATATATATATATATATATACATATATATATATACATACATATATATACATATACATATATATATATATACATATATATATATATATATATATATATATATATATATATATATATATATATATATATATATATATATATATATATATATATATATATATATATATATATATATATATATATATATATATATATATATATATATATATATATATATATATATATATATATATATATATATATATATATATATATATATATATATATATATATATATATATATATATATATATATATATATATATATATATATATATATATATATATATATATATATATATATATATATATATATATATATACATATATATATATATATACATATATATATATATATATATATATATATATATATATATATATATATATATATATATATATATATATATATATATATATATATATATATATATATATATATATATATATATATATATATATATATATATATATATATACACACATATATACATACAAACAAACACATGCACATGCTGCACATATAAACTGAAAGTACTACTGTGCAGTTTCAACATCTGCCCACCTCCCAG
>NC_140965.1:117863998-117991498 GCF_056783735.1 Eptatretus burgeri | reverse complement strand
TCCAAGGGTGAAAGAGTGGTGATTGGCGCAGATTTCAATGGACATGTTGGGGAAGGGAATAAAGAGGATGAGGAGGTGATGGGGAGGAACGGTCTCAACAAGAGAAATGTGGAAGGGCAAATGGTGGTAGAGTTTGCAAAAAGAATGGAAATGGCAGTGGTAAATACGTATTTCAAGAAGAAGGAGGAACACAAGGTGACATACAAGAATGGAGGAAAGTGCACACAGGTGGATTACATCTTAAGTAGGAGATGCAACCTGAAAGAGATTAGTGACTGTTAGGTTGTGGCAGGGGAGAGTGTAGCTCGACAGCATCGATTGGTGGTCTGTAGGATGACTTTAGAGGTGAGATTGAGGAAGAGAGTGAGGGCTGAACCAAGGACCAGATGGTGGAAGCTGAAGGAGGAAGACTGTTGCGTGAAATTTAGGGAGGAGGTGAGACAGGCGTTGGATGGTGGTAAAGATGGGTGGGATGATTGGGCAACGACAGCAGAAGTTGTGAGGGAGATAGCTAGGAAGGTACTTGGTGTGACATCTGGACAGACGAAGGAAGATAAGGAGACTTGGTGGTGGAATGAGGAAGTATAGGAAAGTATAAGGAAGAAGGGGTTGGCGAAAAAGAAGTGGGATAGTCAGAGAGATGAAGAAAGTAGGCAGGAGTACAAGGAGTGGCGTCGAAAGGCAAAAAGAGAGGTGGCAAAGGCCAAGGAAAAGGCATATGACGAACTGTATGAGAAGTTGGATACAAAAGAAGGGGAAAAGGATTTATACCGATTGGCAAGACAGAGGGACCAAGCTGGGAAGGATGTGCTGCAGGTTCGGGTGATAAAGGACGCAAATGGGAATGTGCTGACAAGCAAGGAGAGTGTGTTGAGAAGGTGGATGGAGTACTTTGAGGAGCTGATGAATGAAGAAAATGAGAGAGAGAGAAGGTTGGAAGAGGTGGAGATAGTGAATCTGGAAGTGGGATGGATCAGTAAGGATGAAGTGTGGACTGCTATGAAGAAGATGAAAAGTGGAAAGGCAGTTGGCCCAGATGGTATACCAGTGGAGGCATGGAAGTGCTTAGGAGAGATGTCAGTGTGGTTGTTAACCAAATTGTTTAATAAAGTCTTGGAAAGTGAGAGGATGCCGGAGGAGTGGAGATTAAGTGTACTGGTTCCGATTTTCAAGAATAAGGGTGATGTGCAGCGCTGTGGAAATTACAGAGGGATAAAGTTGTTAAGCCACACCATGAAGTTGTGGGAAAGAGTGGTGGAAGCTCAGTTGAGAGGAGAGGTGACGATCTGTGAGCAGCAATATGGGTTTATGCCAGGAAAGAGCACCACTGATGCGATGTTTGCTTTGAGAATGTTGATGGAGAAGTATAGGGAAGGCCAGAAGGAGTTACATTGTGTGTTTGTGGATTTAGAGAAAGCTTATGATAGGGTGCCAAGAGAGGAGCTGTGGTATTGTATGAGGAAGTCGGGAGTGGTGGAGAAGTATGTGAGGATCGTGCAGGATATGTATGAGGACAGTGTGACAGCGGTGAGGTGTGCGGTAGGAATGACGGACTGGTTTAAGCTTAAAGTGGGATTGCACCAAGGATCGACTCTGAGCCCTTTCCTGTTTGCAATGGTGATGGACAGGTTGACGGATGAGATCAGACTGGAGTCTCCATGGACTATGATGTTCGTGGATGACATCATGATCTGTAGGGAGAGTAGGGAGCAGGCTGAAGCGAGCCTGGAGAGGTGGAGGTACGCACTGGAGAGAAGGGGAATGATAGTCAGTAGGAGTAAGACAGAGTACATGTGTGTAAATGAGAGGGAGGGTGGTGGTATGGTGCGGTTGCAAGGAGTTGAGGTGG
The DNA here is from genome assembly GCF_056783735.1 of Eptatretus burgeri. Taxonomy (NCBI): domain Eukaryota; kingdom Metazoa; phylum Chordata; class Myxini; order Myxiniformes; family Myxinidae; genus Eptatretus; species Eptatretus burgeri. The sequence continues at coordinate 117,989,649 of NC_140965.1, read as the reverse complement.
GGAAGGTGGATTGGTTTAAATACTTGGGATCAACTGTCCAAAGTAATGGAGAGTGTGGGAGAGAAGTGAAAAAGAGAGTGCAGGCAGGATGGAGTGGGTGGAGAAGAGTTGCAGGAGTGATTTGTGACAGAAGGGTGGCTGCAAGAGTGAAGGGGAAAGTATATAAGACGGTAGTGAGACCAGCTATGTTGTATGGTTTGGAGGCGGTGGCGCTAACAATAAGACAGGAAGCGGAGCTGGAGGTGGCAGAGTTAAAGATGCTGCGATTCTCGTTGGGAGTAACGAGGATGGATAGGATAAGAAATTAGTATATTAGAGGGACAGCGCAGGTAGGACGGTTTGGAGACAAAGTGAGAGAGGCGAGATTGAGATGGTTTGGACATGTGCACAGGAGGGAAATGGAGTATATTGGGAGAAGGATATTGAAGATGGAGCTGCCAGGCAGGAGGAGAAGAGGAAGGCCAAAGAAGAGGTTCATGGATGCGGTGAGGGCGGACATGCGGGTGGTTGGAGTGTCAATGGAAGATGTGGAGGATAGAGCGAAATGGAGACGGTTGATCCGCTGTGGCGACCCCTAACGGGAGCAAGCCGAAAGAGGAAGAAGAAGATATGTGTATATATATATATATATATATATATATATATATATATATATATATATATATATATATATATATATATATATATATATATATATACATATACACAGTACATATACATATACATATACACAGTACATATACATATACATATACACAGTACATATACATATATATATATATATATATATATATATATATATATATATATATATATATATATATATATATGCCTACATCTTTGTGCGCTTCAGACGAGACGCTGTACAATTTGCCAAATTCAGTGCCAAAGTACTGATTAATTGTAGGTTTGTGTTTCAATTCATGTTCTTCAGTGTTAAAAATATATAATTCAAATGACTTCAAGTATGTTGGATTTTGGCATGAGGGAGGGAGTGTGGGTGGGATGCGGAGATTATTTTTTTCTTGTAGTTATCTCTCGGGATTTCCTTCAATATCTGGTGTAATAAAATATTTATTTCTCCAAGAGATAGTGTGCGACTCATGATCCCACCATTTTGCCACGCTTAATTTGGGTTAAATTGGTATTCCTGAAAGGTTAATTTTTCGTAATCCAGATATGTAAGAGGCATGGCACCAGACAGCGCTGAAGCACAAACTGATGGTGAACGAAGGAACGTCTGTATATGAGAAAAAGTGACTGCTTGGTTTTGTCCTTGGAACTTGCTTCCATTGTGATTGATAAGTGCCTCGGTAGCAGTTATCGGATAGTTCCCTTCCACATGACAATATCTTGGGATCGTGGCTTTACCATCTTTTATTACAATGCCATTAAAAGGGTTTGTAATGCTGGATAAAAGGTGTAAAGTGATCATGTATTTCTGAGTTCTTTAAATTTTCACATTAATAAAAGCAGGAAATGATTTTATAGTTTTATTATAAAAGAAATACATTTCTTCTCAAATAAAATGTATTAAAAAAGGAAGAATTATTTATAGCTGTTAATTATGCCATAATTTTGTTTGTTTTGTTAGCATGCAAAGTGGAAATATGTATAATCAGCGTGATCCATTTATGCTCCCATAATTATTGGCCTCCTGTTACAGAGAATTGACTTTCTTTATATATGTACTCTCCAGGGCCTTAAGTGCAAATTGTAAATTTTCCCAAACTTTTGAAATTTACACCCAAATAGCAATGAATTAACAAAACAGATGTGATTCAACTCTGTAGAGATTTTCCAAAAGGAAAAACAAATAAAATAAACCAGTAAACAAATACATCATCCATGGCTTACAGAGGAAACAACACCAGAATCCTGGCTCCTTCCTGTTTGTTGCATAATTGCAGTATAGAATTCCATAGTGAAAGCATTAGCTGCAAATGCTGGTAATTTTCTCATTTGTTCTTTTAATATCAGTGCATTGGAAACTGCAGTGCTTGGGATATATGGGACATCCTCTCTCACAGATATTTTGGGCATTGATATCACGAGACACCACATTGGCAATCTAATAATTTACTCTCGAATTGAGAATGATAAAAATTAACAAAAACGGTCTGAGATCACCCAAGTTGTTCGGGAATTCCCTTGCCAGCCAAACAGTCTAATCTAATCAAATGTGAAAAACCCTCATGTGAAAGGCACGAAAAAGGCAGGAATAAAGTCAATTTTCAATGTATATTATTGAGGTCTTACAAACTAGATATTGTATCACCTGTTAAATGTGACATATACGATACCTATTTTACCGTTAAATAGTTAATGGTATTGTTAGAATATTGTTTGTAAGCCATTGTTATTGCAATATCTATCGAGGAGATGAGGAAGGGCTTTTGCAGAAGTTCCCGGTTGGAGTGGAGGAAGTAAAGGAACAGCTGGGAAATCTAAGAGTAGATAAGGCTCCGAGTCCAGATAATATGCAACCGAGAGTATTGAGGGAGGTGGCTGAGCAGGTAAGTGAGATGCTAACCGATATTTTCAATCATTCACTGGAGTCAGGACAGGTACCGGAGGATTGGAGAGTAGCAATGTAACACCATTATTTAAGAAAGGATCCAGACAAGAATTGGGGAACTTTCGAACTGTTAGTTTGACTTAAGTTGTGGGGGAAGGGGTTGGAGACATTAATTAAGGACCAGATGAGGAACCATTTAAATAAATACAAACTAATTAAAGGTAGTCAGCATGGGTTTACCAAAGGTAGTTCCTGTTTAACAAATCTTTTATAGTTCTATGAAGCAGTGTCTGATTGGGTGGATGAGGGAAAGGCAGCGGACATAGTAAATCTAGACTTTAAGAAGGTATTTGATGAGGTACCACAAAGGAGGTTGTCAGCCAAGGTAAGGGCTTGTGGTGTGGCTGGTCAGGTCGCTAATTGAATTGCAAACTGGGTTGGTAATAGTAAGCAAAGGGTGGCTGTGAGTGGGAGAATGTCTTGCTGGGAGGATGTAAGTAGCGGGATACCTCGGGGATCAGCACTCGGACCATTACGATTCATTATTTACATCAACGATTTGGATAATGGGGTAAATAGTAAGCTTTCCAAATTTGCAGATGACACAAAGCTTGGAGGTAAGGTGGATAGCAGAGGGGGTGGTGATCAGATTCAGGAAAGTATTGAGACTTGCATAGATTGGGCAAATGATTGGCAGATGGAATTCAACCTGAGCAAGTGCAAGGTGTTGGGGATGGGAAAGAACAATGAAAATAGAGATTACAGGATGTAAGGGGTAATTGTGGAACGTGTCACACAGGAGAAGGATCTGGGGGTGGTAATAGATACGGGAAGTAAGCAGGCAGCACAGTGCCAGGCAGCTATAGGTAAAGCAAATGGGGTTTTCGGTTGTATTCGGAGGGGGATCATTTATAAATCAAAAGAGGTGGTGTTAATATTGTACAGGAATTTAGGGAGGGCCACATTTAGAATATTGTGTGCAGTTTTGCTCACCACAATTCAGGAAGGACGTAGGTGCTACAGAGAGGGTTCAGGACAGGGCTACTAGATTGATTCTGGGCCTAGCTAGACTCAGCTATGAGGAGCAGCTGAAGGAGCCAGGGCTATATACACTAGACAAAAGGCGGTTATGAGGAGATATGATGGAGATGTTTAGGATAATGAAAGGTATCAATAAATTAAGTGTGGATGAATTATTCAAGATAGTGGACAGTGATAGGACCAGGGGCCATAGCCTGAGAGTAAAGAAGAGTAGAGTTAAGATGGTAGCAAGGCAGGGGTCTTTTACTCAGAGAGTAGTTAATGCATGGAATGATCTCCCTGGAAAGGTAGTGGCAGCAGAAACAGTCGATAAGTTTAAATTAGAATTAGATAAGTACCTGGAATTTATGGAGGGAGAGGGGTATGGGGATGTTGACAGGACTTTTAGGTAGTTTGAGCATTGATGGGTAATTGTGTGAGTGTGTGTAGAGTGCTGTTGGTGGAGGTCTTGTCAAGGGGTGTTGTGTGGTTGATGATGTGTGTGTTTTTACCAAGCCTATGCCCCTCCTCTGAGAGGAAGAAAACAAACAAACAAAAAAAACTTAAAATAAATCGATAATAGAAAAAATATTTGCATTTCATTCTTTGGATCTTGTGTTGATAAATTGGTGTGATGTTGATGTCACGCAGGCATGATCGGCTGAATGGCCTCCACCTGTGTCTGATTTCCTTGTCTTTCCTTGTAATGTGGATATCCTTAATGTCAACATGAAGTCAGCATTAAAAAAAAAACAAAGAACTTACAATTACACATCTAGTAAAATAGCGTATTTCTCTTTTAAATCAGGCTATAACAATGAATAAATATCATTTTCACCGCACTTCAACTGGATATTGTAATAACACAAAAGTAATATACACGAGTTAAGATTTTGTATTGAAGCTACTATATTCCAAAACAATCAATAAATCCATCTTCTGCAAGGGAGCACGTGGATAAAGCATGTGACGCACTATAGATCATCAGCTATACACATTAAAACAAAATGTACCTTACATGATGAAGGTGCATGACCTGGTAATAATCTATCAACATCATTTATTATACTGTGTTTGAAAAATGAATCACAGTTCTTTATTAATGTAGGAGAGTTTTCTTTTTAACTGACATGCTGACAAGTACGATCCGGTCAATAAGATATACATTCGTTTACTTTTGAGTGAAGGGTATTCATAACAGGTGTCCAAATACAAATTATAGAAAGTGGATGATGCTCGTCACGTTGAGGTCAAACCAGGTCCTTGAGAAAGTCACGTCTAATTGAAGACTACTTTCAAAAACCTGCGATAACCTTGCAGCACCTGGCATCCATGGATATTCATCTGTAATTTTAGCTCATCAGCACTATTCAACATGTGTGCCAGACAGCATGCCAATTAAAGTGCCACCATTGGGTGACATAATCCGAGTCTGAGAAAAGCTGTGGCTTTGAAATCGTTTTTAATAAAATTACAGACTCTGCAAATGAAACAGTTAGTGGGAGCTGTGTTATTTGTATGGGCAAGCGCCTGTGCTGACATTGGACGGTTGCAGCAGTGTTTCATTAAAATTGTCCGCAGTCTTTGTTATGGAATTGCAGGAGGGAAATGTGGCGATAAAAGCAGGACAATTCAAGAATATGCAGCTCAGCATGTGGTACCTGTGATTTCGTTGTGTGGGTGGCTCCTTTAAAAAAAGATCTTCGGGTTTTGAAATGATTGCCAATGAGCTTGAGTTTTCTCGTTATTTTCAAAGTAACATACTTTATCATTTGTATTTGTGTCCAATAACCGTGTAGTTTTTATAATCCTTTCAACAATCATGGACTGATGTTTGTGTGCTTGTTTGCTTGTTTGTTTGTCACGCTACTCCTCCGTCAGTTGTAGGCCAATTCCATCCATACTTGCTACATCGGTTCAGCATAAACCCAATTGATGTATCGGGGTGTTTAAAATCTTTGCCTGTGGTCTTTGGAGGGAGACACAAATTCTCCATGTAACTGTGTATCATGTAGCGCCACCTACAGGTGTTGGAGGGTATTACAAGTCTCCACCATTTCCAGTTCAGTATTCCCGTCCCCACGTTTTCCAGTGCAGTGAGATGTTTTGATTTATAAACAGTAGGTATGTTTTTGTCTCATGCACGTAACCCAGGTTATTGTTTTTTTGGCCTATACAGAGCTGTCAGTTGCCGATACACCACCCGAATAAAGGTATGCGTCAGAATAATGCGTTGCATGTTTGGAACAAGATCGCCCGTAGGGCAGGTACTAGTCGGGCAGGTACTCGGCGAGCAAATTAATAATATAGACCTGTACACCTGGTTGAAGATTGAAAATATATGCTTTCATATCTGCACTGACAGAGAATGGAAGAATGAAAAATTGCAAGAATATATTTTGATACAAAAGATTGAGCATGCACCCAACAAAAAACTAGTTCATGTACCTTTGATGAAAGTGTAATCACAATTTTTTTCAATTAAAATATAGCGGTGATGAGGCTTCTTGTTCATGTTCTTTTATACTTCCCCTCTTGTATTGTCAGTCAAAACAAGTGTGGAAGAAAATAATTATATTAATGTACTCTCCTTTGTAATTGTTGCTGGTGTTTTATAAATTTAATTTTATGCTGCAAGTCAAATTAGATGTCAGTGATGCTTCCATTTAGCCAAGAGTCTTTTTCCTGAAATGTTGATAAAAGGACTGTCTTGCTATGGAACAAAGTGACCTTTCTGATAACACCAACTTTGTTATGATTACATCATTTGCTTTTCACCTAGAAGACATGTATTGCAGTTAGAGTTCTTTGTTTAAGGTTTAACAGCCCCCTCCACTATCCCATGAAAGCATTATAAATACCAGAAATTGTAATCTTGTTTTAGTGCAAATCATTGAGGATGTCTCACCATCTCGGTGGCTTGTGCTCCTTGGTACTAGCCAAGTACCAAGTATAATAAAACTCTCTGATGTGATGTACTTTCACGTTGTGGCAAGTGAATTAACAGGTGTCTTTCATTTGAATAACATGATTTACATCGAGTCGGTTCAACGGTTAATTAAAAGTAATAAAACAAATAAAACGTAAATAAATAAATTCCACAACACAAGTAATCTCCATACTTTTAGTTTCGTTTCAGCAACTAAAAGCTTTAAAAGATTGTGTAGAATGAGCTTACGGTTCAAACATTTCTCACACACACACACACACACACACACACACACACACACACACACACACACACACACACACACACACACACACACACACAATCATTCCACAGCAGGAGATTGCATGTTCTCCAACTCTCAGTGAAACACACAATGAAAACCTACATTGAGACATTGTGTCCAGCAGTGAAGGGAACACAAAGCATGCTGTGATGGGTCGACCCTTATTGTGCCACATGAGCACAAGAGCCTCAATTGAGGATGCCTTTCCAAGACTCTTAAAAGGATTCAGGGCTCAAGTTGATCTTAGCGCTCAATTGTACCTTCTTTTTCTTCTTCTTCATTCGGATACAGCATGAGGTTGTGGGATAGCATCATTGGCTGAGGGTGGGGCTGTGTCGCTGATGCAGTGCCCTCTGCTGGTTCGGGCAGGAATTTGGAATTTTGCCAGGATGCCGGTGATAGTTCACCTACTCTTCGTACAAGACACCATGGGGTCTTTAACATCCACCAACTAATGCTCGCAGACGGTACGCACGTTTAACATCCATCCGAGGGACAGCGCACACACACTGATGAATCACCGTGCCTGCAAAAAACCTGGATGACAGTTTATAGCTGGGTCGGGATTCAAACTTAGGCGAGTAAGCTTATGGGAGAATGTGCGTACCTCTTGGCCATCCTATCAAACACTCAATTGTGTCAACCTTACGTGAAAGAAATACCAATACATTGATTTTATTGATAATTTTTACCTCTAATTAAGCTCTGATGGAGGATCTGTGCTTGTAAATTAGAGTGCGGGTGGGCCAAGCTTTTTTCAATCAAAGGGAGTTAGGCCTTGAAGGATGGTGACCATTTACCTTTGCATTCTGATACAGAAAGTCTGCTTTTCGTCCATCGTCGTTCACTGCTCACTGAACCATCTCCCAACCCAGGCAGCAGAACTGTATCAATTTCTGGTGCTACATAAGGATCCTCCGTAATTTACAATCAGAAGCTTGACTTGACACTGACATTTATTAGGCATGACATTCTTCCATATTTTTATTGTTTCTCATCAATGACCCTTTGCCTCTCTTCCAGTATATATATATATATATATATATATATATATATATATATATATATATATATATATATATATATATATATATATATATATATATATATACACACATTTCTACATATATATATATATATATATATATATATATATATATATATATATATATATATATATATATATATATATATATATATATACACACACACACACATTTCTACATATATATATATATATATATATATATATATATATATATATATATATATGTAGAAATGTGTGTGTATATATATATATATATATATATATATATATATATATATATATATATGTAGAAATGTGTGTGTATATATATATATATATATATATATATATATATATATATATATATATATATATACACACATTTCTACATATATATATATATATATATATATATATATATATATATATATATATATATATATATATATATATATATATATATATATATATATATATATATATATATATATATATACACACATTTCTACATATATATATATATATATATATATATATATATATATATATATATATATATATATATATATATATGTATATACACAATGTATACGACACACAATCCCTGTGTGTCGTAAGAGGCGACCAGGGTTGCGTCAGGAAGGGCATCCGGCGTAAAACATGTGCCAAATCACTATGCGGATCATAATGGATGATCCGCTGTGGCGACCCCGAACGGGAGCAGCCGAAAGAAGAAGAAGAAGATATATATATATATATATATATATATATATATATATATATATATATATATATATATATATAGATATATACACACACATTTCTACATATATATATATATATATATATATATATATATATATATATATATATATATATATACACACATTTCTACATATATATATATATATATATACATTTCTACATATATATATATATATATATATATATATATATATATATATATATATATATATATATATATATATATATATATATATATATATATATATATATATATATATATATATATATATATATACACATTTCTACATATATATATATATATATATATATATATATATACACACATTTCTACATATATATATATATATATATACATTTCTACATATATATATATATATATATATATATATATATATATATATATATATATATATATATATATATATATATATATATATATATATATATATATATACATACAGAAACATATACATATATACATACATACACACACACACACACACACACACACACACACACACACACACACACACACACACACACACACACACACACAATCAAAGTGGTGACTTGAATGTTCAATTTGAATGAAAACGATCACTCATGCAGTAAGTGAGATAGTTATTTGGTAAGTATATGTATGTGAGTAGTACATTTACCAATAGGCACAACACAAGGGCAACATTTCACATCATATACAGTACTTATAACTGTTATAAAAGGTTAAAATGCATTACATTCCCGAGTGTAAATGGGGAAATGAAAGGGTAATATTTGACAAAATTAAAATTGAGCAAAACAAGGAGAGAAGCAGCAAAAGGGAGGAGATAAATGCTTGGTGGGGGGTGGAACAAGAGAGAATGAAGGATGTATTTGATTTGAACATGAAAGGGATAATCAAATATTTTTGGTCTGAACAAATAATTACAAAATGTTCCTGTCCCAGTGCTACTTATATAATTGTTCAGCCATTTCTAAGTATAATAATCTCCTGTAATTCAGTTTCCTGCTCTTTCCCATTGTTGGTTGCATTGCATCACGCCATTGGATGAGAATTCCTGGTTTGGACTTTGAAACTTTTTTAAAAGGGAAAAGGTTTTTGACTAACTTTAATAAAAAAAAAATACAGGGTTTCCTGGGTTACTGGATGCATTGCTCTCACTGGAGTTGTCCCATTCACATGGCTGGCTGCTCAGCATAAATTTCCACTCTCTTTAAGACTGTCCAGGATTTATTATCACCTGAAAATGTCACAAAATGTTTGTGTATCGTCATGAGCACAGAAAAATAGAGAAAGACTGATATCAAGAGAGAGAGAGAGAGAGAGAGAGAGAGAGAGAGAGAGAGAGAGAGAGAGAGAGAGAGAGAGAGAGAGAGAGAGAGAGAGAGAGAGAGAGAGAGAGAGAGAGAGAGAGAGAGAGAGAGAGAGAGAGAGAGAGAGAGAGAGAGAGAGAGAGAGATATGATAAAGATATAGATAGAGAGATAGATATAGAGGTATAGAGAGGGAGATGGAGATGACAAAGATAGAGAAAGAGAGATGATAAAGATAGAGATGGAGATAAAAATTGAGATAGAGATGGAGATGACAGACATGATAAAGATAGAGATATAGATGATTGTGATTAAGATAGAGGTAGATATGATAAAGATAGAGATAGTGATGATAAAGATGGAAATAGAGATGAAAAAGATGGAGAGAGAGAGATGATAAAGATGATAAAGATGAAGATAGAGATGATAAAGATGGAGATATAAATGACAAAGATGGAGATATAAATGATAAAGATGGAGATATAAATGACAAAGATGGAGATATAAATGATAAAGATGGAGATATAAATGATAAAGATGGAGATAGAGATGATAGAGATGATAAAGATAGAGATAGATGATAGAGATGATAAAGATGGAGATAGAGATGACAAAGATGGAGATGTAAATGATAAAGTTGGAGATATAAATGACAAAGATGGAGATATAAATGATAAAGTTGGAGAAAGAGATGATAGAGATGATAAAGATAGAGATAGAGATGATAGAGATGATAAACATAGAAATAGAGATGACAAAGATAGAGTTTGAGATAGAGATGCTAGAGATGAAAAAGATAGAGATAGAGATGATAAAGATAGAGATAGAGATGATAGAGATGATAAACATAGGAATAGAGATGACAAAGATAGAGTTTGAGATAGAGATGCTAGAGATGAAAAAGATAGAGATGATAAAGGTAGAGATGATAAAGATGAGAAAGACAGAGATAGAGATGAAAAAGGTAGAGATAGAGATTATAGAGAGATAGAGGGATAGATAGATAGATGATAGTGATGATAAAGGAAGAGATGATGGAGATGATATAGAGATGGAGAGAGATATCAGTTCATAAATTATATAGGCAACCAATACAACTCTCGGTTTGTAAAATGGACATACATTTGGGGTTAAAACCCATGCTGATTGAAATTCAACAAAAAAGTTGCTGAAAGGTTATTCTACAACAATCAAAACCTAATAAAGGGCCACACCAGATGAAATTTTCGAATGAATGAATTATTTTCGAATGCAAAACTACCAAAGCATTTGATGTTTTCAACATAATGACCGCAAATAACAAGAAACCAATTATCTTGTGGATAACTTGCATAACTTCCGATATAATGATGACAAATATTTGAAGATGAGGAGCCTATTGTGTACATGGTGATTTTGGAGAAGGCTTAGATGAGTGTTTAATAAGAGATAATATCAATAGTCTAACAAATGCTGACATTTTACAGTTTTCAATTTACAAGTCCTATATCCATACAACTAAAAAGGGAACACTATAGTTGTAATGACGATTTTTTTTTTCACAGTTAGAGAAGCACTTCTGGCATGTGCTCCAATCAGCAGTGGGCCCACGAACTGCCCACTGCAAACAAGCTGTGTCAGCTGCTACACTATGGCGCAAGTGTCAACCAATCAGTCTTTGCAAGAATGCCAGTCCATCACTTGGAAAATAAATCGATTTATATTTGTCAGCTTTATACAATTGTACACCCTCATTTTTTTCTGGGAGAGGGGGGGGGGGTTCCTGGGTTTATGGGAAAAATACTTGCCTAGAAGATGTCAATCCTGGATTCGAATCTCATCACAGCTATAAACTGCCATCCTGGTGCTTCACATGCAGGGTGAGGTACAAATGAGTGTGCTGTCCGTCAATGGTCATTTACTGAAATTAAATATCCCATAGTGTCTTTCTGGAAGAGTACTCTCAACAAATTCCAAATTCCTGCCGAAACTGCCAAAATAGAAAGCCCTCTGGTCTTCTTGAGTATTATTTGACATTGGTTTACACCGCTTGCCATCTCCGTGTGCTTGCTGTGCAGACAGTAGCTCCAACACTAAAAACAAATTTATGCTCCCAGGTGCTCAGGTCAGGTGTAAATAGTCATCTTTTACCTCGAAAGGCAATCAAAAATTATAGTTCACATATAGAGATAAAGCAAATATTCAAAACAAGATGTACTGGTGTAACTCCCATTTACAGCCAATTGATGTCTGTCTCAGCTCCAACTATGTTTCATGCCTTGAAATGGAAAATGACCACAAATGATTGGAATTGATATTGGTTTTCAAAACAATTGTGCTTAAGGTAAGCAAACTTTTTTGAACGTTTGTCCAACCTCTATAAAACTTCACCTGGCACATAAAATACTCTACCAATGCATTTTATGAGTCAGCTTGTGTGCTAAAAATAAAGTAGATGGTATTCATAGAATATATACCCCACACAGTCTTGAGAAGGACTTGGTGTGAGCCAACTCTTGTTTCTTTTCTTTTTTTTCCTTTGATCCAGTTTGCCTTCCAGATCACATGACTGATGATGCCATCTTTATCAAACCATATTTCCCATGGGAAGATGAATAATTAGTTAAATTTTGCATTCATCGGTTAAGCAGTTTCTCCTACGAAGACTTTCAAAGATTTTCCCTTCGATCCAATATGCCTGCCAGACCACGTGATACATGGTGGTCATTTTAATGAAAATCCTGTTCAAATTTCAAGTCATTCGGATGAATATTGAGGATTTATAAATGACAATACAGATGATGATTCCAACTTCTGAGTGATGTGCCAAAAATTTATTTTGTAGTTTGTAGCCTTCAGCAGAATCCGACTGATTTCACAGATCAGGTATAAAGTGACATCTCATCAATTTACCAGAGACACTTCATTTACTTTGGAAGATGTCAAAATGGAATCCTAGATATATGTCATTATGCTCAGGATGTGGTGTATGTTCAAATTGATATTTGCATTATTTCTAAGGACAAGACATGGTTTATAACATCAACGTTTGTTATTAATATGTTAAGAACATTAAATGAGACAATCGGTTTATGTTCATTTCCTTTTCAGAGGCTTTTCCTTTCTTTAAGTTTTAGTTTCCTGCTACTATTAAGGAATACAAAGTTTTCACAACAAAAGAGCAGATTGTAACCAGCTTGGTATAATACAGCACAGGTGCTGTAATTAGGGGAAAAAAACTTGCATCAATAGCTTCACAGCAGAGAAACGATTCACAAATATGATGTGTGTGTGGCAGCTGCAAAGTCAATTTGTGAAGTGGTAGAATGTATTAGCCTCCTAAGTGGATATACTGGATATTTTACTGACTATTAAAAGCAGCTGCAAGTCTGGAAGAAAATGTGGAATGTGTCAAAAAAAAAATATCACATATAATAACCAGGAATCATAATTGGAGGCACAGCAACCCTGTGCAATCAACTTAAAGGACAGGCAATTTAATTCCGAAATTACAAGGTCATTGCACAGTGAGAAGGTCATATTATGCTATCAGGTGTTTGGAACCATTTACGTTGAGCTATTACGTTTGCACTTTTTGGTTTTAGGATGAATTGAGATTGGAAAAAGGGGGAGAAGGGGAGGGGAGGGGGTGTCATAATACAAGGGCATTTAAAAAGTTCTGGGTATGAGATTCTCACGGTATTCCAAGCAGCATAGCCCAGAGGTTACAATCTTGCCATTTAGTTGTGTAGTGGGTTTAATTTCGAGGAGAAGATAAATTGACTCCAAAATGGCAGGCTAATATTTCAGAAGGCAGGGCATCACATCATAAAGCAGACTATCCTTTTACAGCGCGTCTTAGGCCAGATGTCTCATTTGTTAGAATTTACTGATGGATGCTGAAAGTCTCAAGGTGTGTTACAAAACAAAAAGGTCATTGTGTGCCTGTACCCTGGCTACATTTCAAATTTTAGCACTGAATACTGCTGGGAAGGTGATAGAAAAAAAACACCTTGCATATTCCTTTGCATGCGATTGCATTGGCAGGTTCAAACCTTGAATGAGGACGATGTGAAAGTGACTGAGTGATTGAGTGGGATGAAGAATCAAGAGATGGATCATTGTGCTTGCTGGAGAAAAGCTCCTGACAGAAAACAGCTCCCTCCATAAAATAACATGTAAAATTACCCAGGAGCATGTCACAAATGCTTACTTAATTAATCAAGAACTCTGGGAGCTATTTAATGTACAACACAGACATAACAAGTAAATAAAAAAAAATGAAGTGAACGATTTATACTATTCTTATAAGAGGGGGATGGTGGAGGATTTTGGCAGATATATATATATATATATATATATATATATATATATATATATATATATATATATATATATATATATATATATATATATATATATATATATATACATATACCACAGTCAGGCAGCAGTTGTCACCAACTTCAAGAATTTTGCCAACTTTGATTTTTCACTTTTATTTGTTCAAGGACATCACAATGAATCACTTTCAACTTGTCTTCTAATTTTCAGTTAAGTATTTCACCATGTGAGGGCGCTTTTTCAAAATGGCTGCCAAAATCATAAAAAAAAAGCTGTTAAAAACGTAATTTTCACCTATAATTCCAGCAATTTAGAATGATATTTTCAAATGTTTTGGCCAAATGATCTTCAAGTAAGTTTAACAATAAGCTTAAGGATCAAAAACATTGTAGTTAACTACTCAAAGAGGGCACATTTCTCCAAGATGGCGGCCAAAATTAAAAATTCCCATAAAATGTATCATTCATTATAAAGATTACCGTTTTGGTTCAAATTCAACTGAAAATGTTCACCTTTATGCAGTGTCCCTAATGTTTTCACTAGTTAAAGATGATTTCCTTCAATACTTGACATATTAAGGTTTTCGTGATTTGGATACACCTAAACTCAATCAATTATTGTGTAATCATAGACAACACTGTTGTAGGCCTACAGATGAAATATGTGTGGTGGTCTGAGAAAACCCATTGGAAGTCGCGATGGACAAGTTCCTTGTTTAAAACAGTCACGCAACCTAACAATTTATTGTTTTTTCTGCCTATCATTACCATGTACGCTTATTCAAAAGAGTATGGAACAAGCAGGTCCATACTCTTTTGGAATAAGCGTGCATGGTAACAATGGGATGTAAACATAAATTGATATGTGTTTGTACCGTTTGTTCAAACGAGGAACTTGTCCAGCGAGACTTCTGACGGGTTTTCCCAGACCGCCATACGTTATTGTTACGCTTTTTGGACAAGTATCCTGACATCAATTTTGTTTAGTTACCAATACTTGTGAAGTATAATGAACATTTTCCATGCAATACCATTTGAAGTTCAAATTATATCTCGTAAGTTCATCACCCCTGTATTTTCTATGGCAGATTAATATTATCGGGCCTGTCAAATATGAACTGGTCTAAAAAAGCTCCTCCTCTTCTTCTATTTCTGCAATATAGTCCTCTGAATTTTCACACCCATCACCACATCCGCAAGCATCGGTGCACACCAGTGTATTCTTTCGGCATCCACATCTGTTTGTCATGCAGGAACTGCTACAGGAACAGCTTCGAAGCTCCAAAAGAGCTTTTGGTGCTGGGGGATTTTCACTTAATACTGGTATCAAATTACCATCCTGAAGTTGCCAAGAATAGTTGGTTGGTGGCGGAATGTTGGGGCATGGCTTGCAGGATGACTTCAAAAAACAACGCCATGAAAAACGCCCGTTCTCTGTGAGGTTTTAATGTTCCGAGGGTGGGAGGGAGTTGCCGGCCCTCTTTTCCATTCTGTGCAAACAGGGACCACCGTAACTCTCTTACACTCTCTACACTTCCAGATGGCTTGTAGAAAATACATACGTAGCGATCCATCTGCTTGAAAACCCACTCTGGCACTTCAGTACTTCTTCCAAAAGCAGTAAATGCATCTAATATGGGGCCATCACTACTCATAAATGCCTTGAAATGATTTGTGCCTCCCTTTCGAGCAAATGTGCCCGTGTTGTCTGTCGCTTTGAAGCCATGCCATCCCACCAAGGCATATATATATATATATATTCTCATTCTCATTCTCATTCTCATTCTCATTCTCATTCTCATTCTCATTCTCATTCTCATTCTCATTCTCATTCTCATTCTCATTCTCATTCTCATTCTCATTCTCATTCTCTCTCTCTCTCTCTCTCTCTCTCTCTCTCTCTCTCTCTCTCTCTCTCTCTCTCTCTCTCTCTCTCTCTCTCTCTCTCTCTCTCTCTCTCTCTCTCTCTCTCTCTCTCTCTCTCTCAAGTTTATGGTAGCTTGCCCAGATTGGTATCCTTTCTCCTAAGTAAGCACGTCATTGGAGGAAGCAATGAATAGGTACCTGTGAGTAAAACAAGGACATCTGTATCTTTGGAAAATACATCTAATTTGGCATTCTTGTCTTTGTGCATGACATCGATAGCATTAAACAAGACGAACTGGTCACCTTCCTCCAGGTTGTGATGCCCAGCAGTCATTTCTGACATTGACACTATGTCAGACAAGTTGCCATTGGATTTCATCAGTGTGTGATGCATCACCAGAACCATCTTTGGGATTCCTTTGTAATGATCTCGCAATTTATCCACGAGATATTGGGCGAGTTCAGCTTTCGCGTCAATGTGTACCAGAAATGACTTCACATTCTTGATCTCTGTAGAATCATTAACATGGTAATGAATGCATGTGTTCTTTTTGGTCCTCTTGTCTCGTGTTGTTTCTTTAAGAGACCCAGATAGATACTGGTAAAAGACAACTCAAATTTCCTTAAATGGTTTACTCATGCTGTCAATGATTTCAACAAATGTGGCTGCAAAATGAGCAGCGGTAAACCTCTCATCTGTCTTTGTCACCATGTTGACAATACACATTGTGTCCACTATCAGAATTGGTGTTGCTGTGTCACCATTTGCATCTTCTTCTGAAGGCTGATTTACATCTTCTGGTAGAGGCAGATTCATGACAGATTGCACTACCTGGGATTTACCAGAGAGCATTATCATACTCTCTGATACCAGAGACCATCTGGCTGAAAGTTAGATGGTGGAGTGCCCCCAGGTGAAAAAGTGCCCACAGGTGGTGAAATATGACACTGAAAATTGGAAGACAAGTTGAAAGTGATTCAGTCTGATTTCCTTGAACAAATAAAAGTGAAAAATCAAAGTTGGCAAATTTATTGAAGCACTGATCAGATAGTGACAACTGCTGTCTGACTATAATATATATATATATATATATATATATATATATATATATATATATATATATATATATATATATATATATATATATATATATATATATATATATATATATATATATATATATATATATATATATATATATATATACACACACACACACACACACACACACACACACACATTGTTACGGATTTCAGAATCGGATCCAACAAATGCATACAAACATCTAGGTCCTCAGACAGATATTTCCCTAAATGCATGTCCAGGATATACCCATCCCCATGTCTGGTGGAATTCTAACCTTGATGCATTGCAAAGGGTAAAAAAATAGATTCCCTTTCTTTATGGAAAGCTCCTATTTCTCTTTACGACAGACACATTCATGCAGTGAGATAGCTTTTAGCCCAACGGAGACTCGAGATCCGCCTCTTTCACGAATGTTGACACCCACCATTTTCCATCAATGTTTGACACCCCGTTCTGCAGCTGTATGGATGCTAACTGGCTCTTTTTCATATCGGGCTGAACATTGAGGTGATAATTGGTGTTGACGTTTTATGAGCGCTTCACATTTTCGCTCAGTAATTCTGGCAAATGGCTGCTTTCTGCCGTTCGTTCAGCACCACAAACATGGCATCGTAGGCCAGGAATGATCACGAGATTGGCGGTTTGTCACATGGAACAATCCGCAAATGGGCGGAGTGGATTTGTCTGGAGTCTGATTGAGGTTCTGCCCCGATGGGCTGCCGATAAAGAGGATGAGAGGTCAGTATTTTTAGTCAGTCAGTTGGCGTCAGTCAGTTGACGATAACTGGTTGCAGTTCTGACAGCTTTGAGAGTCAGTTGGACATAGCTGGTAGTGGGTTCTTACAGCTTTGAGAGTGCTTCGTCGGTTCCAGTCAGACGGTCGCTTCATCGGTTCCAGTCAGACGGTTGTTTCCTCAGTTCCAGACGGTTGGTGAGCTGTCAACATTCGGTGACAGCCTTGCAGCCTTACAGTTTCTCATAGTGCCTCAGCTTCTCACAGCTTCTTACAGCTGTCAATTGGTTGTGGCTCCTGGTGGCTCCTCACAGTGGATGACGCTAGGACCGTTAATGCTGGTTCTGCTCGAGACCTGCTCTTGGCATACCTGATACTTGGGGGTGACGTTGAGTGGTGTTCAAGCCTGTTTATGAGTGGGTGCATGGCAAGGCAGGGTGCTGGCAATGGACAAGGCATGCTCACACATTTCAGGATGTTTTATTTGACGTATGATGACTTCTATTTGGTGAACGAGACTGGATTTATCTCCCCTCCCCCCCCCCCCCGAATGAGCTGCTGGGTACCCTTGTCTCGTGTTTAATCGTGAAGTAAGGCATAGTGGTAAGATCTGCTCTTTGTCTGTTTTCCTATCAGTGCCTGATTAATTATTTATTTGCTTGCGAATATTTTGATTGCTTCGAATTAACTTATTTTTACCACAAAGAAATATAAAGTTATTTTTATTTATTTTTCCTTAATAAATTCCTTTGTTGACATTCCAACCTGTCCGTGCCTGTCCTTTCCTTCCATTGATCCAGCATTGTCCGAACCTAGATAGACTGGGAGGTAATTACCAAACAAATTAACCTGTCACAGTCAGCACACACCAGCGGTTAAACGCTCGGCCTCCAAAATTATGATTCAATCAAGATAAGATTGGTGCTTTGCTTAGGGTGCACTTCCTATTCAGGAAGCCACATGACCTCTAGTTAAAAAGAAAAATGAGATGGTGGACCCTGGAACTCGTGGTTAACTGATTGGCATCTGTGTTTCTAAAGCAACCCACTATACCACAAAGTTAATTGTGAGTGGTGGCCCCAGGTCTGGCTCTTCCGAGGACAAACGGGGATTAAACCCCTCAAAACACACTCGGTACCCGTGGCCGTAACAATATATATATACATATAATTTGAAGTGCAAGAAATGTGAGAGATTTATATTTAAGAGCAGGATGTTAGAATGATATTTCTCTGGATTAAACTGTTGTTTGTAAATGTTTTTTTTTTTTTTACATGATTCCTTGTCTCCAAGCAACAACTGAAATGGGTATAAAATATGTATACTGTTGCTTCAACGTGCAAATACGCATGCACGCACACAGACACACACACACGCACACACACGTTCAACGACCTCCTATATGTATCTCAGCCTGGAATTAAATTAATGTGCAGCATTCAACACTTGAATTCCATGCCAAGTGCATACATGGAATAAGACTCAATTACAGTAGTCTCCCTTTAATATGACCATATGAACACCCATGATAAAAGAGTTTTGTGAAATGGAATAGCACCTTCATGATCTGTGTAATTTATAAACAAAAGGTTGAGAAGAATATGTTCACCACAATGGGTGTCCTTCACAAAAAGTAGGCGAGCTATCGCTGGCACCTTGAACAAATTCCAAATTCCTGTCCTAACGTACATCAACGGCACAGCCGCGTCCTCAGCCAATGATGCTACCTCATAGTGTTGTGCTACGTCCGAAAGAAGAAAACCACCACCATGTGAAACAAGGTCTGGCTGATGTCAGAGCAAAAGGATGAAGTGATAGTACAGGAATATCAGTCACACCTTGTGGAACCTTGAGTTGATAAAATCCATCGTTTGTCTCCTCTGCTAAAGCACATCAACACTCACCTCGACAGAGATTAGTATTCCGTTGTTAGCATTTTTTATACACCACTCAACCAAAATTAAGCTCGACAGGTGTTCAAGATATTTGAAAAACAAGATACAATCGTCTAAGACACATAGACTTAAATTCCATTTTTTTTTGTCATCCTGTCCCTTGACTTGAATGCATTTGCTCTATTTATCATCCAAACTGTCTCTGCCAGTAAAATTAGGTTTTACAGATTTCTCTTTCATTCAAATCATAAGTTAACTGCTTCAGTAAGTGAATTGTCATCGGTGAGCAGGAAGCCAAGTGGGTGGGAATTTAAATACGGAAACAGATAACATTCACTGTGTATTCCCATGTCAGGCTAAATTGGGGGAAGGGGAGGAGGGAATTCACCTGCTCGAAACCAAAGTCATGGATGGCCGTGTGTGGCCTTGTGCACAGGTAATTTTTGTGAAGGAGGAGCAGACCTTTGATCAACATCCTTCAGTACTTATCCTCGATGGCCTGTCACAATTCTTTGACAAGATTGGTGTAATATCCCACTGTGATTGTAGTTTTCTGAGGCATATAATCAATCAGCAAGAAACCAATGGCATCTCAGAAAATTGAGGTCATGATCTTGCCAACTAAAGTGTTGGGTGCAAAATCTCTTGGATGGTGGTGATCCCTTGTGGTTCCATTGCATGGATTCCAATTTGGTTTAAGGATCCCAATGGTAAAGCCTCGTTTCATCATCTCTTACAAGATGAGCAATAAAGTTAGTGTTGAACAGTTTGAAAAGTATGCTCCATGATATCGGCCATTGCTGTTGATTGTGAGTGCTGAGGTTTTATGGCAGCCGCATTGATGAGATCTTGGACATGCCCATCAGTGTGACCACTCCTCATTTTCATAAATGCCAAGGTGAGCCAATGAAAAAAGCCAAGAATTCACAAGGTTTCGGAAAAGCGATGATAATAGAAAACCTATACACCAAGAAAACCTATAGAAAACCAAGATGCCAAGGTGAACAACGAATAGCCATGATCTTGTAAAAAAAAAGCCAAGGAGTGGTCACACTGATGCCCAAGTGCTTGGAGATGATGGTGAAAAGAGAAATTTCAAGTTCTGAGGATATTTTGGCAACCTTAACATGGCAAGTCTTCATGGTTAATGCCTTTACAGAGGCAACAGTTTGTCGGTCCGTCACATCAATTGGCTCTCCTGACTCAGGGTTATTTTCAAGCGACTCACACCCACATTTAAAGGCACCTCCACCCCCATTTGGCTACTCTATAATATAAAGGCAACAGCTTTAGCACACGTGGCCATCACGTATCCGAGGGTCTCATCGAAGCTGAGAGTTTTGAATATAAACTTGATGACACTTTTTGCATATAAATATGATGACACCTTGAAGCTCAGTTTTCATAAAATACATAATTATGACAGAGCAAATTCTTGATTATACTCTGAAACGACAAACCTCTGTCAAAACAATGAAATTAATGGCATGTAACAAACATCGATACAACTTGATAAGGGCCAAAATGTGTGCTTTTTGTGAACCAATGAATACCCCGTTCCGATAACTTTTTAAGGTATAACACATTTGGTAACGGAAACAGGATATGCCTGAATAGCATTTGGTTTCGCTGTTCATTCTGCTTTACCAACTAGATGGGAGCAATTCGCTTCCACCAGCCCCGACCATGTGCCCCAAAAAAATTCAAACTAAAGCAATGTACAGAATGCATTAATGATATGGGACTGCTTGTGCTCTATATTTCTGTTCATTCAATTTTATAAAATTAGCTTTCCTTCCATTCAGTGATAGGAAAATATCAACATGGCTGGTACTGTTCATGCTTGTGATATAGCATTACATTTCCAGAGCCATATCATGTTGAACACCCCTGATAGTGTGGAATTAAATAATAAATCTTCCTCTTATATCATTTGTATTCACTCACATTTGTTCTGATCAGCCTAGCTGGATAACTTATGGCTCCAGGTGCTCTATTATGCTTCATTGTGTTATTTTTCTGCTTATTTAACCCTATATTCAATTTGTACGAATATAGGTACAGATGAATAACACTTTCATTGGGGATATATGGGCGTTCCTCAAGGAGATATGTCCATGCCGTGATCCATTTTCCCAACGATGCAGAGTTAATCCAGGCTATATAGTGTTTGCACTGTTGTATACAGCATCCATGTGCTCACTCTGTCGATCAGTGTTTTCTACTTGCTTTTCTCGGTTTCACAAGAGCATGGCAATTCCATTTCCCATAATTTGTTTCTTTTGGGGGAGGGAAGACAGAGGAATTTCCCGACAGTTTGGAGATTCCACAATCGATAATCTTTGCCTTCCTTGGTTTAACAGACAAATTTTTGACAGCATCAGTATTCCTTTATGGGTATTGGAGGACCGTGCTGTTTGATCTGCAGCTAAATCCATTTCAATTCATCTGAATCAATATCAACCCAGCTGCGTCCTGATCTCCATCTCCATAAATTTTCTGGAAGGCAAATTCATTTTTACAAATGATGTGATTGCATATGTATGAGTTTCCCAGATGCTTTGTGGCTACTGCTGCAGCCTTTTTACGAACCCCAATAAAAATATTCATCAAAACAAACTGCCCATTCAACATACATGTTGACCTTAACAGGACGACACTATACATTAAAGTTAAGTGTTAATACAATTCCTAAAAAAGGAACAGTAAAAATAAATAAAATTCATATATAACCATAAATTATTCACCAAATGGCTTATTGTTGCTTCTTCCTTGCATACATTGACTCGCGCTGATTCCCATTGCATTTCTTCACATAATCATCCTTGTTTGAACTTCCAGAATGCTCCATTTTGTGTTTATACTGCTCAATAAAAGGAAAGCCTAAAATTCTGATAAAATGAAGCTGCTAATATAAATTTGGTGATTCCACAAATTTGAGAAGAATTTTTCAAAGTGATTCCAAAAAACATCTCACACCTGATGCATGCTCACAATAACATCTGTGTGTGTACTGTGTTGAAGTTCAAAGGCCAAAACAGGATGGTGCTGAGGACTTCAACTAAAGAACCCGGTCAGCGAGGCATGTCTGTGGTCCAAGTGTGTTTTGAGCTTCCATATAGAAATATATATATATATATATATATATCTCCATCCATACATCCATCCATTGGGACCATACTCTGTGCAGAGTGTTGGTGCGGCTTAAGCAGTCTCCTTGGCTATTGGGCACAATCCTGGATGGGTCGCCACTCTGACACAGTATACCAGCAAGCTGGCACTCATTTTGCCGACCTCGGAAGGATAACAGGTCAAGTTAACCCCACCTGGTATTAATTCAACAGCTGAGCAGGATTTGAACTTAGGACCATAAGATCCCAAGCCCACCACCCCAAACATTAAGCCAACACCAGGCATATATATATATATATATATATACATATATATATATATATATATATATATATATATATATATATATATACATATATATATATATATATATATATATATATATATATATATATATATATATATATACATATACATATATAGATACATATACATATATAGATACATATACATATATATATATATATACATATATATATATATATATATATATATATATATATATATATATATATATATATACATATATATACATATATATATATATATATATATATATATATATATATATATATATATATATATATATATATATATATATATATATATATATATATATATATATATATATATATATATATATATATATGTATATATATACATATATACATATATATATATATATATATATATATATATATATATATATATATATATATATATATATATATATATATATATATATATATATATATATATATATATATATATATATATATATATATATATATATATATATATATATATATATATATATATATATATATATATATATACACACATATATATGAAGACCACAAGGGGAAAACCAGAGATGTCACTTTTTAGAAATTTCAGGGTTATTGCACCTGCCAATAGTTGGCAACATAAGGTTTCCTCTCACAATATTACTTTAACAAATAACCAGGGGTGTCACATAATTTATATGGTATAAAGTTTAGCCATGCAATGAAAAAACAAGTGTTGTCAAAGCTGAAAAAGTATAAACCCAGAGTTGTCAGTACTTTACTCCTGGTTATCTCCCTTTCATTCATGTTAACTGTTCCACCATAATATTCAGAGTTGAGAAACTAAAAAATGAAAGGTTGTAAAACTTTCACAGCATAAACTCTGAGCACTACAATGGCCTATTTGGTTATATCATGGGCCCCGTAGTTGGTGCATATCATGGTTCAAGCCTGTTCAAACCTTTATTGTGACTTTTATGGGACCCACGCCGTGGCTTAATGGTTAGCGCGTCTGAGTACCCATCCTCATTCGATGTACCCACCGCCCAATCAACCTGCTTCGGTATATGAGGGAGTCACATGAGGTGACTTCGGCTATCGCGGGGGTGGTTTATCCTTGGTTTCCTCCTGGTTTTCCATCATATTAAGTAGTACGGAGTAAGAAATGGAGAATCCGTCATCATATAAGCGAAATACCCTTGAGTATGGCGTTGAACACCAATCAAACAAAAAAACAATGACCGTTTAATGTTGAAAAAAATAATCTGTGATCACCAGTCATGTAATGTTTGCTTATAACCAAGAAGCATGAATTTGCTGCACATGCTGGGTTAAAATTGCATGGCAATTATTAAACAAGGGAATAACCAGTGATGTCAGTTTGCAACATTGATTCGTTCCATGCTCTTAAATTAAATAACACAGAAGCTTGGCAAATGCTACATGCTTAATTTGATCGGCCAATGATCACTCTTCCTTTTGCTGGAAAATAAATCTATATGACAGTTATTAAACAGTCCACCAGTCTTGAAACTTTGTTTTTCAGTTTCTTCAAAATTGACTTATCCTGACATCTCTGGTTTTCCCCTTGTGGTCTTCATATGTATATACAAAAATATCTACACACACACACAAGCACACACTATATATACATATATATATATATATATATATATATATATATATACATATATATATATATATATATATATATATATATATATACATACACACACACACACACAAGCCTGGTTGCCTATAATTATGGCTAACTTGGCTACAAGAGGAGACTTTAGTGACTTTGAAAGATGGTCATTGTTGGGGCATGTTTGGCAGGAGCCTCAGTGACAGACAGCTCAACTTGCTGATGTTTCACGAGAAACGGTGTCTCAGGTGATATCAGCATGGAACTCTGAGGGACAGACATAACCAGCAAAGGACAACAGTGGGCGAAAGCGCATACCCCCTGGATCATGATATCCATGCATTAATTTGAAGTGCAAGGCAAAGCAGGCGAGCAACCGATTATCAATTGACTGTAAATTTCAACTTGGGGAGCAAGCAGCTAGTTTCATCAAAAATGGCCCGCCGAAAACTCCACAGAGCAGGATACCTTAGTCAGGTTGCAGTTCACAAACAACTCATCACACCTGGCAATGCACATTTGCAAGTCCAGTCATGCAAAGAGTACAGCCAATGTATGCAGAACCAAGCAGAAACGTGATATGGTCAGATTAATCATCCTTCACCAAGTTCTCGACAAATGGATGAGTGCAAGTGTGGCACCAATCTAAAGAACTCTTCAGCACCGAGTGCTTGGTTCCAACAGTGAAGGGTTCTTTTGATCCTGTAATGTTGTGGGGCACATTTTGCTGGCATGGTTTGGGTCAGTCATTCCCATTGAAGGCAAGTTTTATACCAATGGCTACATCATGGTTCTGAGTGAACATCTTCATCACATGTTGCAACATTTCTTTCCTGCCAGGATTGGTGTCTTCCAGGATGACAATGCCCCTATCCACAGAGCACGTGTCGTCGCCCAATGGTTTGATGAGCATGACACTGATGTTATCCATATGTCATGGCCTTCTCACTCACCAGATCTGATCAAGCATGAATAGGATGTTCTGGAACGATGCCCGAGACAGCGTTTTCCATCTCCATCTAACAGGTGTGAGTTGATCGACTTTCTCATGAAGGAATGGTGCTGCATACATCCTGCAGAATTCAAGATGCAGGTCGACTCTATTCCATGTTGCATACAGGCCGTACTGGCAGCACATAGTGGCCCAATATCCTATAAAGTGATTTTACATTGACGTTTCCATTCTTTGTTCACCATCTGTATACATTTATGGGAAAAGGTGTATCCAACCAAAAAGTAACTTGATATGCTCTCCTAATCGAATAATAAACTAGCAAGAGCCAATCCAGGCCCAGGTGACATTTCACCCACTTCCCAGCAAGCTTCCTCAGACCTATAGATCACCAGCCTTGACACAGGTTCACTTATATTCCCAAGGCGACAATTAATATAAGGTCACATGCCATTGCAAGAGGTCAATTTAGTGTTTTTGTTTTGACAATCCTGAAGCAATGAA
This sequence comes from Eptatretus burgeri, assembly GCF_056783735.1. Classification (NCBI taxonomy): domain Eukaryota; kingdom Metazoa; phylum Chordata; class Myxini; order Myxiniformes; family Myxinidae; genus Eptatretus; species Eptatretus burgeri. The sequence goes on along the minus strand of NC_140965.1, from coordinate 117,963,347 downwards.
CGTCAATCACATCATTGATCGTCTCCTCCACTCTGTTTACTATTTCCTCATGATCTGGAATTGTAAGTTTGGGGGTGAGTGGACATGTATGCGAGTTCTTGTTTTTGTGTTTCTGGGGCACAACACTGACGTGGGTCGGATTGGACATGGTGACGTCTATGATGCGTGATTGGTGGATTTTCCGTTGGGTGTTGCACATGTGGGTGTCGTGTTAGGGATCGAGCGTAGTTGTTTGTTGCTCACCTTATCCAGCGATTTGCACCATTAATTTCTGTCATTAGTTTCAGGTATTTATTGTGTGGGTATGTCAACAGTCTCTCCAGTTAGACCACCCTCCCAGCTAGTACTGTGCCATGCTTCCAGCAGCAATGTGTCGGTTGCTAGACGTTATATCTCGCACGCTTGTACCTTCCAAATCAAATTTGTGGCCAGATTGCAGTCAATGACGTGCGATGGTTGACTGTCACTTTTCCAATAGTAAAATTAATCATTTTTTTTTTTTTTTTTTTTGTATACCTTGGTCGAGGCTCGTATGAGAGCTAACACACAACTCACAGCAAGGAGGCATGAGACAAGAGGGGCGGGAGTGGAAGGGACAAAACAGTGGGGAACAGACACATTAGGTGAACTGTGGAAGGGAGAGGGATGGGGATGGGACGGGGAACATGGCGAAGAGAAGATGGACATTACAGGGACTTTCAGGAAGGAAAGCAGGAGAATTGAAGGAAGTGGGCTTGGGTGGATTATCGGGGTAGAAAAGATCGAGGATTTGGATGGGGGAAGATAAGAGGTGGTGGTGAACAGCTGTTTTGAAAGCCTGGAGGGAAGAATGGGAAAGAATAGAGTGAGGAAGTTTATTCCAAAGGCGGGAAAAAGAGGAATGAAAGAGTGAAGATGAGCAGTGATTCGTGATTTTGGTAGTTTTACCAGAAGGGGGTTGTTGGCGGACCTTGAGCGCCCTGTGGAAATGTGGTTGGGACAAATCGCAGAGAGAGCAGGGGGGCAAGGCTGGAGAGGAGTCGGTAGAAGACAGAAAGACCACCGACCAACCTGCGGTGATTGAGTGAGAGGCCCAAAGACTCAGCTTCATTGCGGGAGATGCCAATGATCTTAAAAGCCCTGGTTTCGACAGCGTGAAGCCGAGAAAGGTGGGAGGCAGGAGCACCAGCCCAGAGGGGAGAGCAGTACTCCATCAGGCTACGGACAAAAGCTTTGTAAGTAGTCAGGAGCTCAAGAGGGCCGAGGAAGGACTTTGCACGACGGAGGATTCCCAGTCGGCGACTGGCTTTTGAGGCAAGGTTGGAAATGTGACTTTCCCAGGAAAGGTCATGGCAGATAGTGAGATAGTAAAATTATCAATATCAAAAAATTATCAAAAATTATAAAATTATCAAAAAAAAATAAGTAAAATATCAATCATGTTCATCTTGCCTTTGTTTAAAATTCCTTCCAGTTTCAATATATAATTGGTTACAGTCTCTGCATGAAGAATGGTAAATGACTCCTGATTTGTCACCAGTTGATACTCTATCCTTTAGTTATGAAATTATATTACGGAAGGTGTGTGGAGGATTGTATGCTAAACCAATAAGTGAGCCATGTACTATTTTCCCAATCCTTTCAGAAAGGCCCGTTTCGTACGGCAGTACACAGTACCCAAGCATGTCTGGCTACTTCCATTCTTCCCATTTTGGTGCTTTCATGGAAGGGAGTATCCTGTTGCCATATTAATTTTTGAGCAGGACCCATCTAATTAATCTAATTTATTTAATTGCCTCAGGTTTAGAAGATAACAGTCCATGACTGAGCTGACACATTCCATGCGAGACTGTTTGTGGGCGATTGGTTTGCAGGAATTAAAATTCAGCAATCTGTTGGTGTGGGATGGTTTCCTATTAACTGACCTCTGTCGGTAGCCATAAGGCTTCCGGTAAACATCCACATCCAAAAATGCCAAATTGCTTTATTTTCAATTTAATTTGTGAAAAGAATGCTGGGGAATACTTGGCCAAGTTGCCCAAGGAGGTGTCTACCATGTCTCTATATGCACAAAGATGAAAGTGTCATCCACATATCTCTTACAGTATTGAGGGAGCTAATTCTCATGAGAATCAAACATATTTTGCTCAAGATCCTCCATGACAAAGTTAGCTACAACAGCAGAAACCAATGCACCCAAAGCTGCAACAAATAATTTGTCGCCAGTGTGTACCATCATAGGAGGATGTCGTGCTATTTAGACACATGTCCTGAAGGATAGCAACATCCTCTGGTGTTAATTATCTGTTCTGAGAAGCCATTCCCTTGTCGTTAGAATGTTTCAACCAATCAACTGTGACACTCACCGCCAGATTGACTGGGATATTGGTGAAAAATGAAACCATATCAAAAGATACTATCGTCTCATCTTGATGGATTCTAACCTTTCTTATTCTGTTGACACATTCAGCACTGCTCTTATTGATGTTTGTTACTCTTAAGATTCAGTAAAACAGAAACACCACACAGTTGACCACTCACAACACGTGACAGGAAATGAATTGTCGCCTTGGGAATTCAAGTGGAAATGTACTGAGGATCAGGGGTCTATTGACCTGATGAAGCTCCCTGGGAAGTGGGTGAAGAGTCACCTGAAACCGGATCAACACTTCCTTGCTTATTATTAGATTAGCAGAGTGGATTTAGTTACTTTTTGTTTGGATGCACCTTTTTCATTTTTTCAATATATAAACTCAACCACCCTAAAATTACACTATATACAGTGTCTTTAGATAGTCTACACCCTTTTCAATTTTTTCACCATTTGTTATCTTATAGCCTGCAATTAAATTGTATTAAATCAGAATTTTTCCACCTAGTAGTGATTATGATTATTTCAGGATAAAATCAGCTGTTCCTGTAGGTTTCCTCTGCTGGGTAGTGCATTTCACAGCAAAGACTCAACCATGAGACCCAAGGAGCTTTCAAAAGATCTGCAGGATAAAGGGATAAAATCGTCGAAAGGCACAGATCAGGGGATGGATATAAAAAAAATTCAATGGCCTTGAATATCCCGAGGAGCACAGTTAAGACAATCATTAAGAAGTGGAAGGTGTATGGTACAACCAAGACCCTGCCTAACCCTAACATCCTTCCAAACTGAATGACCAAGAAAGGAAGAGACTGATGAGAGACGCCTCCAAGAGACCAATGGCAACTTTGAAAGAGCAACATGCCTTTAAGGCAAAGACTCGTCACTGTGTGAATGTAACAACAATATCCCAAGCACTCCACAAGTGTGGCCTGTATGGGAGGGTGGCAAGAAGGAAGCCATGACTAAAAAAAAAAAAAGAAACACAACTTGAGTCCTGTTTCAGGTATGCAAAACACCACTCCAGATTCTGAAGTCAAGTGGCAAAATGTTTTGTGTTCTGATGAAACCAAGATGGAACTGTTTGGCCAAAACGCAAAACATTACATTTGGCGCAAACCCAACACAGCACATCACCCAAAGAACACCGTCCCTACTGTGAAGCATGGAGGTGACAGCATCATGTTATGGAGATGTTTCTCATCAGCAGGGACTGTGGCACTTGTCGGGAGAGGAAGGGAAAACGGATGGAGCAAAATGCAGAAAAATCTGAGAAGAGAACCTGATGCCCTCTGCAAGAAAGCAGAAAATGGGATGAAAGTTCACCTTTCAGCATGACAACGACCCAAAGCACACAACTAAAAGTACACTGGAGTGGCTAGTCCTGACCCAAGTCAATCGGAAATCTGTGGCATGACTTGAAGGTTGCTGTCCATCAACGATCACCTCGCAATTTGACTGAGTTTGAACAGCTTTTTGCAGAAGAATGGGTAAATATTGCCGAATCAAGGTGTGCAGAGAGACCTATCCCAACAGATTCACACATGGAATTGCTGTCAAAGATGCTCCCACCAAGTATTAGCTCAGGGGTGTGGACACTAATCCAACCAAGATATTCTCGTTTTATATTTTTAATTAATTTTCTTAATTTTGTAGAATTTGTTTTTCACTTGGAAGTTGTCGGCTATGATGTGTAAATTGAGGTGGAAAAAGTTTGATTTAATGCAATTTAATACCAGGCTGTAAGGCAACAAAAGGTGATAATTTTGAAAGGGTGTGTATGTATAAATATATATTATACATATACGTACATACATCTACGTATACACACATACATATATATATATATATATATATATATATTTTTTTTTTTTTTAAATATGCATATACATCAGACGCACCTCCTGATGTGGTGTGTACTGTTGTCCAATGGTGATTAGCAGAGTGGTTGTCAAACTCCTCGTGTTTCGATTTTCCCGCTGGTCACATCACGTGCCTTCTGGTTGAATGGTTTGCATTAGCAGGAACAATTGTCTGGTTGGCAGACGGATAGTTGCTCTTTGCGGATTATGCGGTTTTACCGTGTGAGACATAATCCCTAGCGATGCTCACCATACCAGCCAGGAGGTGTGTCTGATGTATAAACGACAAATGTGGTCAGCATTGGTTAGATATTTATCCGTATACCATCCTGAAGAGGGCAAACAAGCCTGAAATCCGGATCGGTGGTTCCGTTTGATGGTTAACTGATGATGACCACAGAATCTTTGTCTCTTTGGCAGAGTCACCAGGCTGAAGCCTCTGTGTTGGAGATGACGCTTTGGTGTGGAGTGTTGTCCAATGGGGATCAGTGGAGTGCTCGTCACACTCTTCATGTTTCAAATATATATATATATATATATATATATTTATATATTTCTTTTTTACACATTTAAACACACACACACTAATATTTTTCACTATATTAGTAAGAAAAATATTTTCTTTCAGTAGAACTTGCCATTTGTAAGAACAAACACATCATTGTGATAAATACATGTATGATGCCCATGAAATCATTCACAGAGAAGTGAGCTGCAACTCAAAAAAAAACCGAGCTGTTCAGAATTGTACAACTCAGTGTGAATGCATTCAACCAAGATGCACAGAAATCCCATTCTCTGGTCACGAGTCAATAACTTAAAGGATAAATAATGCTCACATGAAGTAAAGGAGTAAAATTAATCATTTCTTCAATTTTATACTTCAGCATCATGCAATTTTCAGATTTCTGCCAGTGGTTAAAATTATGGTTGGTGACTAGGTGCTGGGTTGAGATGCATGTTGGCAGGAAACTAAAACCATTGGTTCAAATCTGGGATTGCACACACACCATGGGAAAGTAGTCATGGGACTGGAAATGTTGTGAACAGGGTATCTTAGCACATTAGCTTGAAGAAAATGAAGTGATACGAGTCTGCATTTACAGACTTAGCTTCCGAGCCATGGCTAAGCCAAAGGACATTAATCATTCGCTCGTCATCCAGTGGGTGTCATGCAACAATGAGTTGAGGTTGCAATGCATCAGCATTCATGGCAACATCAGGAGTGATGGCAACATCACCATCATGCCGATCCATCAAATAGAATGCCTGGCTTGTCTTAGTGGAGGTCACAAAAGAGATGGACTTAAATCAGCACCCCAAAGCTTGCTGTCCTGCTGCTCTTGCCTTCAAGTAGCTTCAAAAATGATGAATCAAAAAGATGACATGAGTGAAACGAAAACCTTAATTGCTTTTTCTGAAAGGACCACACCCCAAAAAACGAACAAACAACAAGAACACAAACAACAACAGCGGCAATAATGAAAACGATGCTTTTGTCTCGCAGACATCTCAAAAATGAAATGGCTGACGTTTGCAGAATTTCACAATTCTTGTCGGGCCTACAGTCCGTACAAAAGAAACTGATTTCTTCCTTTGTCATCCTAGGATATCAGATTCAAGCTCGAAAAGCAGATGGACAGTCATTGCTTTCAAGCTTCTGGGAGCACGTCCATTATTCATTCAGCCGTCACAAATGTCCTTCCTACACAATGGCCTTGGGCCTTGCAGCTGAAATGCATGTACAATCAGTGCTGCAGATAACTGCACTGTGAAGCTGCCAACGATTTTGCCACACACACTCTAAGCTAATAAATGCATCAGGCCTTGTTTTGAAGTCTCACAAAAACACGTTACATCTGTGTCAGGATCATTGGTACACAAGATAAAATGACCCAATTTGCAAACCTCGGAAAGACAAGTAAATTAATCTTGAGTTTTGCGATATGTTCATACTGCTTGCAACAAAGTGCTATTGCAACTTATGAAATGCAATGCAAGTAAATCGACTGAATTTTTCAAATATGGAATAGATGCATGGCTAAATGAAGGCTTATAGCTTCCAGGAATCTATAAATAATTCGAGACTCTGCTGCTTAACAACCATGACAACAATATTTTTGAAAGTTATTGACTTGATATATGAAATTTTCTGGAAATATTCCATTCTCCTTCTCAATCTCCATCTCTCAGGTATTCTGCCTGAAGGCAGGTTCAGTGCTACGAAAGCAGTCACATGACAAAGATTACACAGTGATTCGTCTTTGTCTTCCCAGCAGTAGTTAGGGCAGGAATTTGGAGTTTGTCAAAGCTTCTGACAATAATTCACTTACTCTTTGTGAAACACAGCGTGGAATCTTTAACATCCACCAACTAGTGTCAGCCAATGGGACACCAAGGTTAATGTCCATATGAGGGAGGCCGAATTTTGCGACAACACCTGGCCTGCACCGACAGTTTAGAATCGGGACAGGAATCGTACTCAGATTTGATAGCTAAAAGAATAATGTGATGCCACCGTGCCATGCTCTTGGACATGTAAATATTTTAGAAAACAGAAAAAACAAAGAATCTTGCACCATATCATATAATCAAGCAACTTTAAAAATGTTGCGTAAAGATAAAATAAGAAAGAAAAATTGTTTTTAAATATGAAAGCAAACACTCCCACTGCACCAGCTTGTTGGGTAAATTTTACATAATGGACTGTTATTTATTAAATCCACAAACGTTGTCAAATATCCATGAAGAATATTATATGTTTACAACACAAGGGTATGTCAACACCAAAAATAAAAGGTTGGTGTGTTCAGCATTTCCATTCAATTTATCGACACTACATTGCCAAAAGTATGTGGACACCTGCTCATCCAACATCTCATTCCAAAATTATGGACATTAACATGGAGTTCATGCCCACTTTGCTGCAATAACAGCCTTCATTCTTCTGGGAGGGCTTTCCACTAGATCATTGGTCCCTAACCTACGGCACGCGAAGCCCTATACTGTGGCCCGCGAGGACTTTCCAATCAAAACACATTTCCATGTAGCAATTTTAAAGGGGTTTACACAATGCCACTGTCAGCCACTGCCGGCTGGCGCCGTGACCTGAAAAGCCTTCCACAATTCCGCTGCCGGCCACTGCCGCTTACCGCCGGGAGGAATCAAATCAATTTGCATCAATAAAATGCATCAATAAAACTCAATAAAATGCATAAATTTTTTTCTGGCTCCCAACATCCTTGGGAGTAGTGAATGCGGCCCGTGGGATCAAAAGGTTGGGTACCACTGCACTAGATGTTGGAACATTACTGCAGGGATTTGCTTCCATCCAGCCACAAGAGCATTAGTGAGGTTATGCACTGATGTTGGGCAATTAGACCTGGCTCGCAGTCAGTGTTCCAATTCATACCAATGGTGTTCAATGGGGTTGAGGTCAGGGCTCTGTACAAGTCAGTCAAGTTCTTCCACACCGACCTCGACAAACCATTTCCGTATGGACCTCACTTTGTGCACAATGTCATGCTGAAACCAGGGTCACGACCCTCAGTTTGGGAACCTCTGATCTACAAACTCTTCACTGACCCTGATATTTGAAAATAAATCTGAGCGATCGTGAGAATGGTGGGACCATATTTTTCATTTAAAATTTTAATTAATATCAGAAGTAATCATTTGTGCAATCTTTGGCTTTGCTTTACTTTTATAATCTTAACATTGGTTGGTGAGCAGTAAAATTGAGCTTTGCCTGGATATAAATCAAATAATACAAGTCATAAAAAGTGACATTTATATTTAATTAGTAATTTGTCATGAACTAAAGATGCAAAATAACAAGTGTAAAGAATAATACAAAAAATTTAAAGGTGTATGTGCGAAAAATGTATCATGATAACGTCACTGAAATGACAACAATGTAGTAGTCATCGTGCTTGTTTCATGATGCCGACGTGAGATTTATTCCTGTGAAATTACATGAAAAATACATTAAATTGGCCATGTAATATGGGAATATAGGACAACCTCTTTTGTGAGCCCCTCGTCTAGCAATCAATAAAAGCAGTTTGCAAATGTGATTATCAAAAAGCCATAACTGTCTGTGTTTTACTCAATGGCGAATTAAATATGGACAATTGTTGCATGGTCCAGTGGAATGAAAGTTCCCAAGTCTGAAGCAAAGAGCTCGCCATCACATCGCTATCTGAAAGCAATCTTCTCCAGACTTAAAATCTCCTTTGCTCAAGTTACATTCCAGTGAGAAGAACCACGATTCAAAAAATGATGAGCAGGGATCGATAGCACGATGATTAAAGGTGGTCACAGCATGTCCATGTCAGTGGATTGCTGTTCCCATTGTTATTCATGGAAAAATAATACATGTGGGAAACAACACTCAAATTTACAAAACAATGGGAGTATCATGAAAAAAAAATATTCAAATAATTGTACCTGTTACTGAAAGCAGAACCAGATGTCGCCTTTTCACACTTTTAGTTTAATAAGGATATAAAATCAGAACAGCAATGTCATCAAGCCTGTAAAAGTTTGAGTCATAATGTCTCAAATTAATTAATAAAGAGCACAGCTAAACTTCCTTGACATCAAGCTTTTTTCATAGCTCTTCATATGCCTGGTATTGGCTTAATGGTTCGGGTGGTGGGCTTGGGATCCGAGCAACCCAAGTTCAAATCCCACCCGGCTGTTGAATTAATACCAGGTGGGGATGACTCTGCCTGTCAGAGCTAATTGCAACGATGCAATTTCAGATGCTCTCGAGTGCACGGAAAAGTGCAGTTACCGACCAGTTTCTTCCTTATTAGGGCATCATCAGGGCAACAGAGCAAGCTTCCCCATACACTTATGACTGAAAACATTTTGGTTATATACCAGATAATGTTGCGGTGACGTCGTGGTGTTGACGCCAAGACGTTGGTCTCAGGTCTGAGAACAACATTAATTCTCTTCATTGCGCTCAACCACAACCAATCTCAACGCTCAACGCTCAACCACAATGCGGTTACGGAATTTTACCACTCACAGTTTGGGGACATCTCACACTATCTATTAAATATATATCTATGTCTATATCTATATATTACGGTATATATGCACACATACTTGTTGGGACGATATGAAAATTGTGAATAAAGAATAAGAAATAAAGAGAAGAAACAAACTTGGATGGAAACTGCAAAACTCAGTAACATCATTCGAGGTAGCTTACAAATATGGCTGAAAAAATAGTTTTCAATTAGTGTATTATTCCAACTATGATCGATGGGGCAGAGACCTGGGTGTTAACAACAAAAATGGAGAAAAAGTCAACAGCAGCACAACACAATGGTATTACAAACATATGTGAAATATATTAGGTATTACATACAAAGATAGAAGGACAAATAAATGGGTCAGAAAAAAACAAAAAAAACTCAAGGTATCTTCGAAATCATCAAACTCAGGAAATGGAAATTGGCAGGACACATTAAGAGAAAGACAGGTAACATGTGAACAACAAGAGTAACAACGTGCAGATCTATGGATCACACCAGGAACAGGGGAAGGCCATGTCTAAGATGGAGGTATGAAATTGACAAATATTGGGGAACAGTCAATTGGAACAACAAAGCAAGAGACAAAGAAACATGGCATCAATGTGCTGAGGCTTTCGTCCAGCAGAGGACTGAAAATTGCTGATGATTCTATTATTTTTTTTTTTTTTAAGATAAAAGGCACTTCAACCAAAAGTAAAACTACGACTCCACAAATTTGAGCAATAAGCAAAGAGCAGACCCGATCTTGGGTGACGGTTCACCCATTTCACAGCAGGCTTCTTCAAGCCAATAGATATATAATTCTGTTCAAGCCATCTATTGGCCTGAGGATGCCTGCTGTGAAATGGGTGAACCGTCACCCAAGATCGGGTCTGCTGTTTGCTTATTGCTCAAATTAGCGGAGTTGTTGTAGTTTTACTTTTGGTTGGAAGCTCCTTCTTCCTCTTTAAAATCTCAACGTTCCCAATCATATATGTGTGTATGTATGTGTGTATACACACACACACACACACACACACACACACACACACACACACACACACACACACACACACACACACACACACACACACACACACACACACACACACACACCTGGTGTTGGCTTAGTGGTGAGGGTGGTGGCTTGGGATCCTCAGGGTCCTGAGTTTGAGCCCCGCTGGCCACTGAATTAACACCAGGGGGGTTGACTCAGCCTGTCATCCTTCCGAGGTTGGCAAAATGAGTACCAGTATACTGGTAATTATCCCTGCATGTGAAAGGTGACTTAAGGGTTGGCGTCAGGAAGAGCATCCGGCCGTAAAAACATTGCCACAACAAAGGGTAACATGATTGGAGCCTGCAAAAAGGCATGAGTATGTATGTATGTATATATATATATATATATATATATATATATATATATATATATATATATATATATATATATATATATATATATATATATATATATATACACACATAGTATATTGGCCCGTCTGTTTGTTTGTCTGTCATGTTATAACTTGAGAACGGATTAACAGATTTTAATATTTCAAACCACGGTGGATTCATGGGACGCCAGGGAAGGTTTGTGATGAATTTTTTTTTTTTTTTGTATGGGCAGATGGATGGGTACAGGTGGCAAAACTGCAAACGCCAACTTGCGACGCTGGTTATCCCTGCGCTCGGAATTCTTTTTCTTCTTGCCCTATTGATTAGCCATCACAACAAATATTGGTATTCCCATCAGCGAAGCAACGGGTTGTATATTCGAGTACAGTGTATACACTTATAATTGTGTAAGGCTAAATGTAATGGGACAGCACACAATAACATTAAATGAACCATCCCAACATATATTTACATGTTTTCTCACATTGAAAGGCACAGTGTCCCATATAAAGTTTATCGTAGAAACTGAAACAATTATTTTAAAGAGATAATCAAGGGAGGAGGAGTGAGTACGTAAACATTTTGTAGTTTAATTGAAACATAGCATTAGGTCTCTGCCCCCATACTGTGATGATTTTGGAGGGAAAATGCATTAACTTATCAAGTATAACATTATTTCAGGATCCTCCAAATGCGTTATTACTGCGATTTTGCTTTTATGCTGCTTTGAAGAGGAGAATGCACTCGTTTGATGGCTTGAAAGTATCTCAGCGGGGCACTCTGACCCTCTCTACCTGATGATAAAAAAAAATCTGGGCTGACCTCAGCACAGGACCTTCAGGATTCATCATGATGCAGGAGACTGTTTACAGAAGATGAAAGGAATTCAACAGGACACTCCACACCCACCCGCCACCCAACTCATTTCATCCCACATAACCTTCCCTTTCCGAAACTCCTTCATCTTCCTCCATTTTACTTCATATTCCCCAGGATAATGGGTGTTGTTAGGTTCAGGCAAGTGGTAACAAAAAGTAAAATTTGCTGATACTTGCTGTTCCTCATCATATTATTCTTCTATTTTTAATACAGACTTCTCATAATAGGTTTACATTCACTCAAATTATATATTAAGCAGTACAGATACTTGTTCTGCAGGTGCAGGTGGATGTGAAAGCACACGTTTCCTCGATTGTTCTGATGCATCTTTGGTACGTCACAAAAGAAGCTGGTATCGTTTGTTGAATAAAAACATTCAACAGTTCAGCCCTTAAGTCTCAAATAAGCCGAGGATTGTTCTTGCCTTCAGGTGATCAACCTGAAGACATTTCTTCAGATCCAATCCTTAATTGGTGATCCTGAAGCCAAATTAAACGGTGTGCAAGTTTGCTGCTCTCATTGAGATGGGATCTAATGGTATGTTCTGCAATATATTGTTTGAGAGGAAGGAAGGGAGAAATTCAAAGGAAGCACAAAGATAGTTCTGCAGCATAATCTCACGGACGGAACAAGCCAGACTTAAGCTGAATCTGGTATTCCAGGTGCACTGAAGGCAGAGAAAATGCAATGAATGGTACGTCTCCATACAAAGGGGGAAATACAAAGCTCACCGAGTGTGTCTTTTTGATTGAATTGGCAAGCCATCATTCCTGTTGAATTGCATCACAGCATTGCATACTTAATGCTGAACTGTGCTTTGTCGGGATGCAGAATAGTAAAGCGTTACCCCCAAATGATGAGAACGACATATTTGTCACCCATTTATGGAACCAAATGGCGGCGGCGGGTTGATGTGGATCCAACACACCATTTTGCTTTGCTTTTTCGTGTTTCTGGCATATCTCATCAAACGAAGTCTCAATTGAGCATTAGAAGTGAGACATTGTGAGTCAAAGCCCTGCAGAGTGGTATTTTGTCACACTAGGTTCTTAGAAGCTTGTGGATTAAGCTACCGTTATGTACAAGGCATTCTGAAATGGAAATTTTGCATTGTGAGGCCTTGCCAAAACGATGCAAATATGCAGGTAAGGTTTTTTTTGCTTGTTTGTTGTTGATGTTTGTTCGTGGTTGAGGTTTGTGGAAGAGCGAGAGCAGAAAGGAATGGTACAAACTGCTGAAAGGGGAAAACACCAGCAGCAGAGAAGAAGTGAGAGTGGGATTAAGGCGAGGGGAGAAGGACACACAGGAGTGCACAATCTGCACTCAAGGTGAAAGACAGCAAGAAGAGTGGATATACAGTAGATATTTTAAACCTAGCCACTCATAAACCATCACCAAAAGGTTGTGTTGTGACTCTACACTCATCACAATTAATTATTTCTTAGTCAATGTAATTTTTAAGCACACACTGTCAAAGTACTTCTCATTGTATGCGCATCACATTATCATATTGTGAATAAGAAGCGGGAAGTGGGGATGAAACAGAAAAGGAGGAAACCAACCAACAACTAGAAACCAAAATATGTGAGTGAGAGGGGGAAAAAAAAAAATCACAATCATCTGGAAAAGGGAGTACTTGGAATGGGGTCATTTGTGGGTAGAAGAGATTATGAGTATGGATGGGGAATGACCTGAGGTAGTGATGAACAGTTGTCTTGAAGCCCTGGAGGGAAGAAGGGACTGAACAAATTTGGAAAGTCGGTTCCACATGCGAGAGAAAAGAGGAACAATTGAGTGGAGGTGAGCAGTGAACTTGGATTTTGGGAGTTTATCAAGAATAGGGTTACTGGCTGACCATGTGCACCGCTTGCAGAAACCTGGGATGAACAGAGCCAAGAGAGGGTAGAGCGTGTAAGACCAAAAGGAGTCGGTAGAATACACAGCAGCCACCAACCTATCCGCGATATGAAAGTAACAGGCCTAGATTTTGCACTTGAGAATGGTTTGCTGCTGTTTACAATGGTCTGCTGAGCATATCAGGAGTAATCACAGCGCAGATAGCAAGCAGCAAGAATAGCCCTTGTCGTTAAAACCACATTGTAATGATATAATGAGGAAAATATTAAGAGCTAATTAATTACAGATAACGCGGCAAAGCAACACACAATGTACCAAGAATAGCTTAGAAATGGTATTTATATTTCTGTATTTGAAAGAAGTGATAAATGGTTGCTTTCACATGCTCCGGCTAAGTGTGCAGCAGAGGAAAGATCAAATTTGCAGCTCTGCAACCAACCAGCTCGACGAGTGTGATTAATAAGTGTGCAATAAATATTTTTGGATGGAAATGAGTGCAAGTGACCTATGGTGCAATCCCTCCGTGATGGTTTAATCAGGCCACAAACTTCTCAGCCGGTATTAAAGCCATTTGCAGTTGATTTAAATTAGTTGAGGCAAGGTAATACCACCTCAAAACATGAATAACACAATGGGATGAATAATTTACCACATTTTTGTCCCATTATGATAATAATTAGTTTCAGTGTTTGTATTATGACCTTAAGGTCAATGCCTGGTCGAACCCTTGCATCCTTCTTTCGAGAAAAGTGTGCCGTAAATGGTAGTTGTTAAGGTGCGGCATTAATACGGTGTTTGGGGGTAAGATTTCAAGGTGCAATGATCATGACAATGTATTTTTACTAACTTCATGTAATAAAGTCATCTACTTATGACATATGAAGAAGAGGGATGAAGTGTTGGATATGAGAGAAAGAAAGAGCAGAGGGATGATTGCGGAAGGACTGTTGGAATAGAATGGAAGGGAAGTTTGGAGAAGCAAGGGGAGGAGTGGAAATGGGGCCTGCACGAGGCATAGCGCATCATGTGGGGGAAAACAAGATTTCCCATTTTTGCATTTTTGTCCTGGAGAACTCTCTCTTCCATTTTGCAGATGACCTCACATGATCTTGAGCAACACCCAAGCCCACTGATATGCAGATTGCAGCTGCACCATACTCTGCTGAACTGGAAATGATTACATGCTGGTCTGATAAATGGAACATGTCCTTAAATCCTGGAAAATTTCACAGCTTAACTCTATTGCTCGAGAAGAATCATTCATGAACCTTCTGATCTATTTCCATAGTCAGCCACAGGAAGAGATTCAGTCTCTTCAAATTATAGGTCTCACCATGAGTCATGACCTATACGAGGCCGAACATATTGCAAATCGACCTCCAAAGCCAGCCGCAGACTGGACATGCTCTGATCTGTCACTACTTTAAATTAAAAAAAAAAATCATAAATAATCAGCTTACATGGTCTTTGTCAGTAGTTCAAATGAGTACCATCCTCCATTATGGGCTGCTGCCCCCAGCATCACTTCGATGGAATCTCGACTAGATTCTGTGGAATTGAAAGCTCTCAACATTATTGGCTTCTCGCATAAAGAGGCAGGAACACAATGCCTATTAGTCTCATATCACAGCCATGTCAGTTGCCTCTCATTCCGTCAAGATCTATCTACTCTCTCAGCTCTTTGACCCTCCTCAACAACTCCAGGATGCACCAGGAAGTCCCATGCTCATGGTTAAATTCCATAAAGACCCATCTCCACTCTTTTGTTCCTTATTTATTATGTTTATGGAAGTGGCTCCCCAAGGATGTTCAATCCCACGCAACCCTTTAGGGCTTCAAGCAAGTGATGCACCTCAAACTGATGTCACCAAACGCCCTCCCCATCGTTTCTGACAATATTTTCTACACCATTAACCCTAACTAACCCAACCCTCTTACTTGCAAGGTTCTGTGTTTTATCCCTTACTCTCTCTCTCTTCTCTATCAGTGTCCGGCTGAGGGTGTGTGTAGCATTGTCAGTTGCCTTTTACCGTTTATCACCTGACTACAATGAGCCTCAATCTTGTGTCGATAAAAAAGATGGACCCAAGTAGGGAAAGAAGGGAAGTGTATGGGGGAGAGGAACATATATATATATATATATATATATATATATATATATATATATATATATATATATATATATATATATATATATATATATATATATATATATACATATATATATACATATATATACATATATATACATATATATATATATATATATATATATATATATATATATATATATATATATATATATATATATATATATATATACACATCATATTCGTGTAGTTAATATGAAGATATGAGCACAAACATCTATGTAATAATCTGTTTGTTTGCCCGTTCGTCCGTCCATCTGTGTGCAATATTCCTTTCCACACATTGGTTGGACAGCCAGCCTGACTGCACCCACAAATGTAACTAGAAAAAAAAAATCATACGGTCACCATGTTGGTGCTCTGCAAAGTCAAAGATATCTTCAGAGCTGTCATATTCACAATCGCCATGCCCTCCCTTGAGTGTAAAGTGACCAAACCGATTGTTAAAAGGATAATCAAATATCAAAAGATTGGAGCTGGTAGGCATCACCTACCGGTCGGTCTTGTGAACCTCAGGCTTCCCGTCAGCCTATGTGTCAGTGCAATTGGAATCTCTCCGAGCTATATAACCACGATGTATTATATGCACAAAGGTGGGGAGCACGTTTATACTTCAAAATGGGATTTTTTGGAGAGATCGAGGCAGCGGTCTGTTTCCAACTACTTTCTCTTCAATGTCTCGACCAGGGACCATAGAAGTCCTTGTCATTGTAGAGGTCTTTGTCCGGGGAGTTTCGGGAATCTTGTGAAATTGTGAACGAAAACATCCGTCTGTTGACTTTTAACGATGTGTATAAAGCAACTCACCAATTTACATCATGGACGCGTTCCTAAAAACTCTGACGTTAGACAAAATGATGTTATTCGGATATGATTTCCCCATATACATGGTGTGAAAACGGGGAGGGGTTGGGATGCATTGCCAGGGAAAAAAATTTGGTCACCTGAACTTAACTTAATGTTCACTTAAGTACATATTAGACACAAATGGAACAATTCACCACAGAACACGATTTAAATAATGAATGCAAACAGATTGACAATTCAGTGTTGCAGCTTGAGAGTAGAGAGACTACAGGGAGGTAGAGGCAAGCGCCACAGTGTTTAGGTGGAACGTCCGAGCTGGCTAAGCGATGTGCTGGTACTGTCTCATGCCAGCACTCATTTAGTGGTTCAAGCATTGAAGTTTTAGGGTTGGGAAGAAGAGTTTGATGACTTGGGGTTTGAGTGAGGGGAGGAGGGGGGAGTTGAGGACTTGCAGTCACATATTTTACATTGTGGGTATGTTCCGCTAGTTACACCTTGTGTCGATTTAAAGGTATATTTGTATCCATGGAAAATATGTGTGATTAGCTCTTTGTCTTCTTCCATGCCAAGAGTTGAATAATCAGCCTACAGTATTTGATAAATCAATTATTGGTAAGATTGTAATCGTTTAAAAAACAATTTGTCCATAAATCTTTCTTAAATAAATAAAAATACAAAAAACACTTCAGGGAAATTACTTCCAACTCAAGCTGTTACATATTCATGTCAAGAAGAGCAATTGACATCAATGTTGTATTATCTGGTTAATGCCCTCTCGTTCAACAATAGTCATGACCGCCCTGTATAAATCATTGCCCCTCATATTGGGACCCATTGTATTTTGTACCTTTGATGATATAAACAAAATAACATGGCTGTATTATTTCTATCCTTCACTGTGCATTGGACAAAATTACAACATATTTATGACATAACTGCTCTCCCTGTCATCATAAGTTAAACGATTTATCACAAATATCAATGCGGTCTGACTGTGAACACAGCACAACTTGAACACTGTCAGCTCCACTTGGTCTGGCAAGCAGGTTGATTAATGACTGTTCATTTGATAAAGACAATTCTAAAAAGAGGACAGAGTGGTTTGAGTGGTATGTTAAAGGAATTGTTTCAATTATATATTTTTTTAAATTGGTAATTTTCTTCTCCTTCTGGTACTCTATGCCATCAGTTTTAGTTTTATTCACTCCCAGATGATTTATTCCGAGGTTTTATTTTCTGCCAATGTCATTGATCTTCCTAAAACAAAGCCTTCCATTCCCACTATTTGGGTTTTATTTTTTAATACGTGGTCAATCTTCCGGTTCTGCTTGTTGAAGGCTTTCGGTTGAAGACTTCTGGTTCTAGGTTTGGAGTGTTGGCGGGGTCTCTTTCAAGGCTGACGATCTCAAAATGAAGTTTCCGGTCGTTATTTGTCCCGTTTTAACTGCTTATTTCCTCACCTACATCTTACTGTGTGTTCCTAGTTCGGTTTTGTTTCAAAAATCGTGCTTTTTGTGAGTTTTCGTCGACCTTGTCTGACCGGGTTGCTTGAGGCCTACCCATCCTTCCCCTTTTGGTATACGATCGTGTTTATTTGTATTTTCTCCCCACTCCCTTCAATTCCCATCTTCCCCACTTTTCCAACGTCCCCCATCCCTCCTAATCTAAACACTCTGTTTCTTGTCTTAAATCCCCTCCAAAAAAAATACCTTTCTCCTTGCATACGAACGAGTCCCGATCCTTCTTTCACTTCTTCTTCCTCCTCTTCTTACCGCTGGAACACGCTCTTTATTCCACTCCTTCTTCTTTCCGCCGGAACACGCTCTTTATTCCACTCCTTCTTTCTCTTCTTCTTCTTCTTCTTCTTCTTCTTCTTCTTCTTCTTCTTCTTCTTCTTCTTCTTCTTCTTCTTCTTCTTCTTCTTCTTCTTCTTCTTCTTCTTCTTCTTCTTCTTCCTGCCGGAACACGCTCTTTATTCCATTGAGCTGACCTCTCGCCATTACCTTCACGATTTCTTCCGATAACCTTCCATTACCGAATTTTACCTGTTCTTCAAAAATCTATAATCTTCCTTGTATCCTTTCGATCTATACACCTCCTTTAACCATGAGCTCTCTTCTCTTCCTGGTACGTTTCATCGACCCAGCAGCTTCACACTGTATTTACAGATCCAAATTCACCACACACCTCCACGATTTTACTTCAACCTTCCCTTTTCCGAATGTTACGCAATCCCCATTTACAATAAATAAATTCACTTTTGACTATACACCTCCCATAACCACGTGCATCTCCTGTAACCACGTGATCTGTTTACACCCCCTGCGTTTACCGATCAAATTTCACCATTCACCTCAAGATTTTTTCTCCAACCGTTCCATGACCTTATCTGATGAAAACTCTCTCAAACAACAACAATAATAATAATAATAATAATAAAAACTGATCTCTGAGAATGCTTCATCTTCCTCTTTCACACATGTGGTGCTCATTACTGAATCACAATGCATGACTTCTTCGATTGAAACAGATTGCTCTCAATTCGACCTTTCCCTCATACTTTGCTGAAAAAATCCAACTGTTACAATGTTTCTTCTCTCCATTCTCTGAATTCGCCTTTATTGCATCCATCAAGAAACGTGTTTAATCTCATCTCTGACTTAAAACTTTTAAAAACCCCGGTTTGCTATGAATGTTCGTTTTCCATCAACCATTCCTTTTTCCATTTTCAGTGCCAACTCACTCCTCTCACCCATCACTCTCAGAGCAACCATCCCACTCTTCTCCCTACAAGCCTCCCCTCACCTTTCTCCCTCAACTCTCCCCCTCACCTTTCTCTCACCATTCACCCCTCTCACTCACCTTTCTCAAACTTGCCCCCCCTCTCATCCACAAAGCTGCCTCCTTTCCCTGCCCTCTCACCTCCATCTCAACACTCCACCTCCTCAAATCCTCAACTGCCTTCTGCCTTCTCTCTTACCCCCCCACCCTAATCCCCCAGCAGCAAAGAGCCTTTGCTCCTCCTCATTCGGCCACCTCCCCGAGCTATTCTGCAATCCCCCACACTCTTTCAACAACCCTCCTTACCTCCCCCTCTCTACTCCCTTGTCCTACCCTCCCACCCCTCCCACCCCCTGTACACAAAGCCTCCTCCCTCCCTCTTCATTAATAGAATGGACCTCAAATATCCGGGGCCTTCACTCAAACCTTCCAGATCTTTCCATACAGGTTTCCACTGACAAACCAGACATCATCTGCCTAACAGAAACTTTCCTCCCTCAACACGTCTCTGACTCCCAAGTATCTCTCCCTGGTTACTCCCTCCTCTTGTATGACAGACCTGAGCCTCGTCCTGGTTGAGGAGTTGCTCTCATCAAAGACTCTATTCCTAACTCTCCATGCACTGCCCTGACTCCCCCACACCCCAGGAATACCTCTGGGCATGGCTTCCCCTCCACTCCCACCTCATGTTTATATGTGTACTGTACCGTCCACCGAACAGTGATGACTCCATCTAAACCTCACTATCCTAAAACATGGACCATCTTCTATCTTCTCATCCAAACTCTCTCTTCCTCATATGTGGCGACTACATTTGTCATCTTGCCAGTTTGCTAGGTGTGAGTACCTCTCTCACCTGTCATGGCACGTCAGCAAAAGCTTTCTGCGACTCATTGGGACTGACTCAATCGGTCAATTTCCTGACCCGGATCTCATCAAATGGTACTCCATCTCTTCTGGATCTGATTTTGACAAATTTCCCTGAAAATATCTGCTGCTTCTTCTCCGCTCCAATCGGTTCTTCTGACCACGTCCTTGTCAAAGTGGACATCTCTCTGGCTATTATCAGAGAACCACCTCACCACCGTCAAGTGTGGCATTTCACTCAAGCCGACTGGCAGGGTCTCCGAGCAGCCATCAAACTTATAGACTGGTCTCCGATCACTACTTTCTCCAACATCAACTCACCCTGGGAATTCTTTCAAAGAAACTTGTTCTCCCTCATTCACAGATTTATCCCCTGTCATCTTCAGTTGTCCTACGCTTTCTCCCGCCAATGGTTCACTGAAGCTTGTGGTGAGGCAGTTGTCCTGAAACAATTTGCCTTTGCCTCAAGGAAAGCAAACCCAACTGAGGGTAATCTCAGTTCCTTCCATAAAGCTCGGAACAAGTGTGTATCTACCCTCAGGAGAGCCAGAAAACAACCTCTCTCTAAGCTCAAGTCTGAACTTTCAAACCTCTCTCCCTCCTCCAAATCCTGGTGGCATCTAATCAAATCTGTTTCTGGTGTATGTTCCCCCTCTATCCCCTCCCTTACCTCAAATGGCTATACTGCTGATATCGCACGTGAAAAGGCTGAAGGCCTAAACTCGGAGTTTGCATCAAAAGATTTTGTCGAAAACACATCACTTTCTCTCCCCACTTAACCCAGTTGCACCCAACTGTCCCTGGACTCCTTTTCTGTTAACAAATTGTCCTTTTCTCCTGACAAGGTGGAGAGCTTGCTGTCAAACCTCGACTCAGATTCTGCAACTGGTCCAGATGGCATCAGTCCACGTGTCCTAAAAACCTGCTCTTCTGCTCTTACTCACCCTCTCTCTGTTCTATTCACCCTCTCATTTGCTCAAGGTCATCTGCCATCTGCTTGGAAATCGGCAAACTTTACTGCCCTGCATAAAAAGGTACAAAAGCAGATCCCTGGAACTACAGACCAATCAGCCTTCTCCCAATCATAAGCAAGGTTATGGAATCCATCATCGCTTCAGATATTAAATCCTTCCTCTTCCCCAATGGCATGATTTCCGATCATCAATATGGTTTAAGACCAGGTCACTCTACCCTGGATATGCTGCTTCTGCTCTCCTAAAAATGGATGGAGGTCCTCAATGCCAGACAGGAAATCCGAGCCGTATCCCTGGACATATCACGTGCTTTTGACACAGTCTGGCACCCTGCCCTGCTCACCAAACTCTCTTCCGATGGTATCCAAGGCCATCTCCACTCATGGCTCGCAGACTTCCTCTCCTGTCGCAGTCAACGTGTGGCCCTAAATGGAGTTCTTTCATCCCCTCTTCCTGTCCAGGCTGGAGTTCCTCAAGGTAGCATTCTGGGCCCTGTTCTTTTTCTGGTTTTCATCAATGATCTCTCTGACTCTCTGGAAAATCCTCTTTATCTCTTTGCTAAAAACTGCATCCTCTGCCGTACCATTTGTCATCCCTCAGACCGGCATGAAGCAGCATCTTCGCTCACTGCAGATCTGGGTAAAATCACAAAATTGTCCAACACGTGGAACATGTCTTTCAATCCGGACAAATCTCACACTCTCACTATGTCTCTCCGAAAGGACTGTTTGGAAAACCCCCCCCCCCCCATCCACTTTCTCAACAATCCTCTGGATGAAGTCCTTTCCTTCAAGCGTCTGGGTCTGCCATGACCTCCCATGACCTTTCCTGGGAAAGCAACATTTCAAACCTGGCCTCCAAAGCCAGTCGCAGATGGGGAATCCTCCATAGTGCAAAGTCCTTCCTCGGCCCATCTGAGCTCCTGACTACTTACAAATATTTTGGCCACAGCCTGATGGAGTACTGTTCTCTTCTCTGTGCTGGTGCTCCTGCTGCCCACCTTGCTCGGCTTCATGCTGTGGAAACCATGGCATTTCGGATCATTCGCATTTCGCGCGATGAGGCTGAGTCTTTGGGCTGGCAGGTCGGTGGTCTTTCTGTCTTCTCCCGTCTCCTCTCCAGTCTCACCGCCTCCCCCCTGTTCTCTCTCTGCGATTTGTCCCCACCACATTTCCGCAGGGCGCTCAAGGTCCTCCCACAACCTCCTTCTGGTAAAACTACCAAAATCACGAATCACTGCTCACCTTCACTCTTTCATTCCTCTTTTTTTCCCGCCTTTGAAATAAACTCCTTCACTCCATTCAATCCCATTCTTCCCTCCAGGCTTTCAAAACAGCTGTTCACCACCACCTCTTATCATCCCCCATCCAAATCCTCGATCTTTTCCACCCCCGTTAATGCACCCAAACCCACCTTCTTCAAATTTCCTGCTTTCTTTCATGAAAGTTCCTATAATGTCCATCTTGTATTCCCCATGTTCCCCGCCCCATTCCTCTCCCTTCCACAGATCTATTAATGTCTCTGTTCCCCACTGTTTTGTCCTTCCCACTCCCTCCCCTCTTGTCTCATGCCCCCCTTGCTGTGCGTTATGTGTTAGCTCTCACACGTGCCTCGACAAGGTATACAAAAAAAATCTCGTGGAAGAGCTACGACACAGAACAGATCAGGACACAACATAACAAAGGAAAGAGCAGGAGAAAAGGGAAACGCAAACAGCAGGGCGAAGGGAGAAGGTCCATGTAGATGGACAAACAAGGGATGCAGGTAATGATAAAGGGTAGGGGAAATGCAAGGGGTGGACAAGATGGATACATAAGCAAAATTTTAGGAGGGTGGGGCTGGTTTAACTCGCGCAGAAAATATCATGAGTTTAGATGGGGGGTGACCTGAGATGGTGGTGAACAACTTTCTTTTTGACATGGAGGGAAGAATGAGATCGAAGAGAACGTGGAAGGTGGTTATAACAGGTGGGAAAGGAGAGGAATAAATGAGTGGAGGTGAGCAGTGGTTCTGGATTAAGGCAGTTTCAGTTGGAAGGGGTTGCTGGTGGACAGCGTGCATCCTGCAGATACTTGGGCAAAAAGAGCAAAGAGAGGGCAGAGGGTGCAAGACCGGAAATGAGACAGAAGAGATCGGAGAGTCCACAGACATGTTGGCAATGGTGAAGTGATCGGCCCATAGAATCAGCTTCATCACGAGAGATTTCAATGATATTGAAGTCCTTGATTTCCATGGCGTCGATCTGAGCAAGATGGGAGGTAGGGTAGCCAGCCCAGACAGGAGAGCAGTACTCCATCAAGCTGCGAATGAAAGCCTTGTGGTGGATAGCAGCTCAGGTGTGCCAAGGAAGGACTTTGCACGATGGAGGATTCCCAGGTGGCATCTGGCTTTGGAGGCCAATTATTGAAATGTGGCTTGCCCAAGAGAGATTTCTAGCTCTCCTGAGAGTTGTTGTGGGCTTTGTGGAATGATCTTCGGTTCCCTTTGGTTGTATTTGCCTTTCAAATGAATGTAAGTTGTTTTAAAGGAAGTACCTCTCCACATGAATCAGAGTATCAAGAGCCGGAGGATGGGTAAAATAACTGAAGATGAGATCGGATTAATCTGTGCATAAGTGAGAGCAGGTTTGTGTGGAAAAATTCCCATGCTGAATTAATATCAGGCCTGAAGTGTGATGGCTGTTTGCAGTCCCTGCCAGTTTACCTGAATGAATTGCCAGACTCACTCGTGCTGAAGCTGTTCTCTGAGAATAGCCAGAGAGATGTTGAGCTTCACAAGCACATGATCAGATGAGCCAATTGGGGCAGAGGATGAGTAAGATACATTGGTGGGGAAGTCGGTCACCACCATATCCAGAAGGGAGGATTTGCCATTGGGAGAAATCCAGGTTGGAAAATTCACGGATTGAGTCAGACCTATGGAGTCACAGAAGTCCTTTGCAGAAGTGCCATGGTTGGTGAGAGGTATCAACATCCAGACAATTAGCATGGCAACAACTGAAGTCACCACATATGAGGAAGAGAGAGTTGGGATGAGTGATTAAAAGTTGGTCCATCTCGGTTGAGAGAGATGTAGATGGAGTCGTCACTTTTGGTAGGATGGGACAATGCAAAGAGACATTAGGAGGGAGCATTGGCGAAGTCGCAGCCAGAGGTTCTCCAGGGGTTTGGAAGGTGTATGTGCAGTACACAGCCAGCGAGAAATGGAGTTTGCAATGCACAGCGCAACTCCATCACCAGGTCGGGATTCAGGTCGATCAAAGCAGAGGAAACAATGGCCAGAGAGATAGAGGGAGGTCCTATGGGAGGAAGGATTCTGTTAACAGATGATGTGCAGTTTATCGGCAGCAGTCTGGATGAAGAGATGTCATATGATCCACCATGATCGAGCAACGTGTGTACGAGTACATAGATCTTGCAGTGATGACATCTTGTAAAAAAAAAAAAAAAGAAACGCACACACACACAAACACACACACACACACAATACCAAGCTCTTGTTGCTCTCATGTATTCTTCTGAGGCTGAACATGAGAAACGTTTCTCTTGTGGACAAACTAAACCATTGAATAGAGGGATTTATGGCTTTCTTTATTTCACTATCAGGTGAAAAACAATAATCACTGTTCTTCATCAACAAGGAGTGGACTTTCTCCAAGAGTTAAGATAGCAAACTGTGCATGTACAATACTGTCAGTAAATTAAACTAGAGGTCTACGTTCATCTTTCATTAGATCAACAACTATATTACTCTTGCAATTTCGTATATCTTGATAAACGTATAAAACTTAAAAATTACTATTCTTTTTGGTTCAGTATAACATTATCCATTGGAAAAAGAAGGCATCAAACAAGAACTAATTTGAAGCGAATACGTCAACGGATATGCCTCTGCCCTCATTAGATGTCAACCCACTGTTACGTTTCATCTCAATTAAAGGCCAGATGGAGATATATATATCGAAGAGAAATATTGGATGCTTCTAACTCGAGTTGTGATCCACAAAACCATTTGGAAAAGGGACATGACCTTTGACTGTTGAACGTAAAATTGAATCAGTTCACCTTTTTTATCACAGTCCATACTTGTGCCAAGTTTGGTTGAAATTCCTTCTGTGGTTCCCAAGTTAATATGGTAACAATGACTTTCAATTAAAGGTCACATGACCATAGACATTTAACCTTTTGAATCCAAAATCTAAAGAGTTCATATATGTATCGGAGTACATACTTATACCAAGTTTGGTAAAAAAAAAAATACCTTCAGCAGTTCACAAGTTATCACAGTAACGACAATCTACTTTGCACACACGCACGCAGGTACAGCTGGACAGACAACCCAAAAACATCACGCCTCTTGGGATTTCAGCTGCAGTCATAAAAGCAACAAATAATGTGTAAGTTTGTATGTGGAAATCCTACATTTTTAAGGTAGCAAGATGAACATATGATGAAGGAAAGCAAATAATAGCAAAACAATTACTGGCATTGCTATCCACTTACATAAAGTGGAACGATTGGTCAAAAGTCGATGTCTTAAAAGTGACGGATGGTTCGGTACAATCACCCGCAAGATGTTAGCTTGGAGAGAATTTATAAAGTGTGCTGATGGCATTTCAAAGTGTCAAAAGAGCACTCGGAATTCGTTGAAAGTCTGAAGGATTTTTGTTTTTTACACAAATCCATCAGTACGTTGACAAATACAAAAAGTGTTTTGCAGTTACAAAAAAATGAACTCAGCAAGCCCACCATCCTGATGATGGACCTGGATGCTGATAAATTCAGTAACTTTCTAGATTGGAGTCACCAAGCAACAAAGGAAATCAAAGTTAAACTTTTAAATGAAACCTAGACTAAAAATGTGACTCAGAAGATCAGTTTTCCAGATTGGATAATTCCACTCCTTGTTGATTCCACTTTCCATAAATTCAATGGACACTCATTTATTTGATATAGTCCCTCCAAAAACACAGGCAAAGACAACAAAATGAAATGCAACATTCATCTTGGCTTATCACCAGCATCAACAACAGCTGGTGATTCAAAATACGTCAAAAGGTGATGAACAATCTTCCACTTGACAGACTGAAAGGAGGACAATCCCTTATGCATGTGTAGTGTTGGGTAAGGTGTGATAAAATGTACCCCCTTCATCACCCCCCACCCCCTAAAACCGCTAACTCTGACTATATGTTCAGTATCCTGAGCATTTGCTACATTTGCTCTCTGGCTGAGAGTACATTTTGAAATAAAAAAAATGGAACAAAATGACTGAACGGGATAAACAGAGTGTGTCCACAAATTATCGGACCAAAATTGAAAAAGTAATTAACAAAAAATGAAATGGGATGTTACAATGTGATTTGCTGCGTGCGAAGGAACATTTCTCGTAGTTTTATTGGCTTTTTTTGTTTCCAGATGTGTGCTGTGACATGTGACATGTGACATCACATTTCGTGATAAAAGGTGCATTGTGTTGCCTGGTTTATGGAGATCACATTAGTTACACTGGTTCAACGAAGCTTCAGAATGACCCGTGGAAGGGAGCCATCATTGAGAAAAACAATTCGTGAGTAGCACAAAATGTTTATGGACACTGATAACATCCCACAGAGGAAGGGGGCATGCCAGCCAAGCACAAATGGTGAGGATGTTGAACACCCTTTTTGGGTGGTTCTAGCACATTAACCACAAGTCCACTTGGACTACTACCAGAGAGCTGCAGCTACCCCGCTCAACAGTACATAAAGTGCTGCATATGTGACTGTGGCTGTGCACATACACAGATCAGCTGGTGCTGGCACTCAAGCCAGATGACTGCATGTGACATTTGGAGTTTCCAGTGGACATTTTGAAATATGGTTAGACAAAGACGACGGTTTCTAATGATGTGTGCTCTTCTCAGACGAATCAACTTTACACGTTTTGGAGAAGGTTAACAAACATAACATCAGAATTTCTGACTCTGAGTCTCCTGATGACGTCAGATAACTTGAGTGAGACAGGCCAAAGGTTAGGGTGTGGTGTGGACCAAGCCCAACACATAACCGAGTCGTTGTGCCGTTCTTATTTGCTGAACCACTATCAAGCCTGACAATTGCTTCGAAATTTTTGAGACTTTGTTACAATTAGTAAACCAGCAATGAGAGGTCATTTAACAAAATAACGGAAACCCCCATTCCCATCTCCCCCACTGGAGTCTAACAGTGCATGCTTTTCTCACTGAAGACGTCAATAATCAATGGATTGGGCACGACGGTTTGATTCTGTGGTTACCATGTTCATCTAACATAACCACATTGGATTTTTTTTTCTTTGGTGTTACATGAAGTACATGGTGTAGCGAACGAGGGTTACAGATGTTGTGATTCTGAGGAAGAGGATGAGAGATGGAATTGAGACTGTAAATGCAGGAATGTTGAACTGAATCTGGAACGAGATAAAGTATCCCCTCCACGTGTAATGCGTGACATGGAGTGCTCACATAGATGTGCTCTGATGATGATAAATAAAGGTCTTGACAAATCTTGAGAAGACAACTTTGAGAAATGCTCTTTTGAATCCAGCAGACCTCATTATTGTATTGCATTTTCTTTTATTACGGTCTGAATTTGTTGATACCCTGTATGTTTGTATGTGCAAACAAACAAACAAACTAT
Organism: Eptatretus burgeri; assembly: GCF_056783735.1. Lineage (NCBI taxonomy): Eukaryota > Metazoa > Chordata > Myxini > Myxiniformes > Myxinidae > Eptatretus > Eptatretus burgeri. The sequence continues at coordinate 117,935,737 of NC_140965.1, read as the reverse complement.
ATATATATATATATATATATATATATATATATATATATATATATATATATATATATATATATATATATATATATATATATATATATATATATATATATATATATATATATATATATATAATTCAAACCACTCACTGAAGCGTGGCATTGGCTGAGTGGTTAGGGTGGCTGGCTTGGTATCTTAGGGTCCTGAGTGTGAATCCCGTTTCTGCTGAATTAACACCAGGTGGGTTGACTCAGCCTGTTATCCTTCTGAGGTCAGCAAAATGAGAACCAGTGTTCTGGTATTAGGGGCAATGCTTCAGTGGAGCAGCCACGTACCCAATCAATGATGCAACCAGCAGCCACAAGGCTGCTGAAATTTTGAGTGCTGATGGATATCGAAGCTGATACACCAGGGAAAATCAGAGAACCATCGGAAAGCATCCGAAAGTGAATAAATAAAGAAATGAAAAAATAAATGCAGGTTAGCGACCCGAGACAATGGGGAAGCACAGTTCACTATTGCTTACAATGTGTAAGTACACCCTGTGTGTATGTATATATGTATGTATGTATATATATATATATATATATATATATATATATATATATATATATATATATATATATATATATACATATATATATATACATATACATACACACAGTATATTGGCCCGTCTGTTTGTTTGTCTGTCGTGTTATAACTTGAGAACGGATTAACAGATTTTAATATTTCAAACCACGGTGGATTCATGGGATGCCAGGGAAGGTTTGTGATGAATTTTTTTTTATTTTTGTATGGGCAGATGGATGGGTACAGGTGGCAAAACTGCAAACGCTAACTTGCGACGCTGGTTATCCCTGCGCTCGGAATTATTTTTCTTCTTGCCCTATTGATTAGCCAGGCAAACATCCATAAATTTTACAAACACGATGAAAACACACCATGTTCGTGTATAGGTTTTTTTTTCCAATTTATATGGGTGTATAATGATTAAAATAAAAAATAAATATATATTTTTATTTTTTTTTAAAGAAGAAGAAGGCGGTTCCAACCAAAAGTAAAAACTAGATGTTGTTTTCTTCTTTCGGCTGCTCCCGTTAGGGGTCGCCACAGTGGATCAACCGTATGATCCGCATAGTGATTTGGCACATGTTTTACGCCGGATGCCCTTCCTGACGCAACCCTGGTCACCTCTTACGACACAGGGATATGGTATACCTATTTTAACCAGGGTATACACCGGCCCAGTATACTGGTACTCATTTCGCCGACCTCGGAAGGATGACAGGCTGAGTCAACTCCCTGGTGTATTAATTCAGTGGCCCAACGGGGCTTGAACTCAGGACCTCTTGGATCCCAAGCCGCTGCGCTAACCCCTGCGCCAAGACCAGGCTTTGTGCATATATGCATATATATATATATATATATATATATATATATATATATATATATATATATATATATATATATATATATATATATATATATATATATATATATATATTACTAAAACTCTCATCTTGTATGTATGTATGTATGTATGTATGTTCCCGAAATACAGCCAAAAGAGTACACGATAGCGCAAACATTTTTGCGCCACCTTCCTTACCGTTCTCCTGCAATGTGCAGTATCAAGTTTCGTTCAAATGAGGCAACGAGAAAAATTGTGAAAAAATCAATTCCCCATTCAGTCAAGTACTCTTCAGGAGAATTTGATCAATGCAAAGAACCCCAGGGTGTAGTTTGCTGGAGCTATCTTTTGTTTTTTTCTTGAAATGATTTATTAAAAAAAATCACAAACATTTAGTATAGACAAAGAACGATTTATTTTTAAGCATAAAATAAACATTGCCATTTTGCTCTATTACTTTTGTGTTCATGAATAAATATAATTGTGTTTAGAATATTACGCACAATAATTTCTTCGACTTTCTTTTCTCTGTTTTTTTTTCTTCACATTGACGCGCAATATCAAGTTTCGTTCAAATCCGGCAGCAAAAAAATTTATAAATAAATCACTTCCTGATTCAGTCAAGTTCTCTTCGGGAGTATTTCATCAATGCAAAAAACCTCGGATGTATAGGTTGTTGGGGCTATCTTTTCTATACATATATTTTTTGGAAATGTTTTTTTTTCATCAACCGCTGTCACAACGGGAACCCAACTGGTTCAGGGGTCATCTAGTATATTGCTAAAACTCTCATGTTGTATGTATGCATGCATGTATGTATGTATGTTCCCGAAATACAGCCAAAACGGTACAGGATAGCGCAAAAATCAATTATACAGTGGCTGCAGTATTTCCACGGTCACACAATGTAGCAGTCACATATGTTTTTATTTTTCGAGTAGCTGCACGGCGTATTTATAAATTGTGGAGACCGAAAACGTGGGGGTGCCGTACGGTCTTTGATTTGATGTCGCACGGTGACCTGAGGGCGTTCCTGCGGCGGCCATAGAATTTTCAAGGCAGATGCAAGGTGCCCGCAAGGCGACTGCAAGGGGACCGCAGGGGGGGCCCTAAGCTGAACGTGCAGCCAGACGGACGGTAACGAATGGGTTAAAAAAAATAATTTTAACCAGTTTTTTTTTCGGCTTGTCGAATTGCTATGGCGAACGTAGAAATGAAAAAAGTTATAACTCCGCGTTATAATTCCACGGCGACCTTACGGCCTGTAAAATATAGCCATACGGCGTAGGGCCACCCTGACGCCGCCTGAGAAACTCTGCGGCTGCCGTACATATCTGTCAATTCAGAGGGCATACGGCCGCCGTATCCTCGCCATAGAGCAAATGTGACTTAGGCCTAGGTCTTAGAAATTGAGGAGACCGAAAACGTAGGGTTGCCGTACGGTCTTTGATTTGATGTCGCACAGTGACCTGAGGGCATTCCTGCGGTGGCCATAGAATTTTCAAGGCAGACGCAAGGTGCCCGCAAGGCGACCGCAAGGGGACCGCAGGGGGGCCCTAAGCTGAACGTGCGGCCAGACGGACGGTAACGAATGGGTTAATTTTTTTTTTTAACCAGTTTTTTTTTTCGGCTTGTCGAATTGTTACGGCGAACGTAGAAATGAAAAAAAGTTATAACTCCGCGTTATAATTCCACGGCGACCTTACGGCCTGTAAAATATAGCCAAACGGCATAGGGCCACCCTGAGGCTGCTGAGAAACTCTGCGGCTGCCGTACATTTCTGTCAATTCAGAGGGCGTACGGCCGCCGTATCCTCGCCATAGAGCAAATGTGACTTAGGCCTAGGTCTTAGAAATTGTGGAGACCAAAAACGTGGGGTTGCCGTATGGTCTTTGATTTTATGTCGCACGGTGACCTTAAGGGGGCCCTGCAGCGGCTATATAATTTTCAAGGCAGATGCAAGGTAGCCTCAAGGTGCCGCAAGGCGACCGCAGGGGGCCCTAAGGCGAACATGCGGCCAGATGGACGGTAACGAATGGGTTAATTTTTTTTTATTTTTTACCAGTTTTTTGTTTCGGCTTGTCGAATTGCTGCGGCGAACGTAGAAATGAAAAAAGTTATAACTCCTGTATATACATATATATATATATATATATATATATATATATATATATATATATATATATATATATATATATATATGATCCCTGTGTCGTAAGAGGTGACCAGGGTTGCGTCAGGAAGGGCATCCGGCGTAAAACCTGTGCCAAATCAGTATGCGGATCATAACGGATGATCCGCTGTGGCGACCCCTAACGGTAGCAGCCGAAAGACGAACAACAACATATATATGTATATATATATATATATATATATATATATATATATATATATATATATATATATATATATATATATATATATATATATATATATATATATCAGACCCAGTCATGTCTCTCACCTATAATTGGAGGGAATAACCAATCAGGTCTCACCTAATCAATTTTCACAGGTGGCTAGGATTTCAAAAAAATTAACTCCCATGCTCTTTCAAGCAAAAGAAAACTTCCTAAAAAAAAAACAAGAAAAGTTATACTTGGTAAGCCCTTTGGTGTTTCATCCTACAGAGGTCCCTCTACAGAGTACAGGTTCCAATGCAGCTGCAGACATTAACTAGTCATACATACATGAGAATCCTAATGCTACACACCCCTTCAGCCACCGGACCAGTTTCATCACTTATTGGCGAGTCATCAGCAACAGTGTAGACAGAAATGTGTGCCACCCAGGCTCCCAAGCGTGTCGCATGTGCGATGCCAATAGCAGTTCTTCAAATAAGAAGACCCAATCATGTCTCTCATCCATAATTGCAGGAAATAACCAATCAGCAATCACCTAAACAATTACCCAAGGTGCCTAGGATTTCAATAAATAACCACGATGCTCTTTCAGGCAAAGAATAATGAGCAATTTATTGGTGTCTCATCAGCGACAGCACATACAGAAACGCACACCACCGAGGACTCCGGCCGAAACAAAGAGAGAAGATGACATGATTTCACTGAAAGCCACATGTTGGCCAAGAGAAAAGATTTCCCTACCTGAATATAAAACTGTCATATTGGTGCTTCATAGGCTGGGTGCCATCTGCAGCATCCTACGGATGCAAGACATTCAGCCAGGGTGTCTTCTTCAGCATGGCATTTTAAATGACATGGTATCTTACACAACACTCGGCCATTGCATGTTCTCAGACCCTTGCCAAATAAAAAAAAATATATATATATATATATATATATATATATATATATATATATATATATATATATATATATATATATATATATATATATATATATATGTTGCCATGAACACCACTGGGAAAGCAACGGCAAACCACCAAGTGAATTTCTCTTCACGAGATGGATTCAGCAGCACATGCACCTTCCCTCAGGCAGAACATGAAACAAACCGTTCAAAAGTCCTGGGACATGAGCTTGCAAAATAATATTTAACAGATTTACGTAATATACAGCCCTTGATTTTATGAAGGTACTTGGAATAAATTTGCTGTAATCCATTTCAGAAATAACTAAAGGTATTTATATATCACAAAAGTGATCATCTCTGATAATGTATGAAAATAAGAAAGGCTAGTGTTTGGAGCATGTTCAATCAAAAAGTGTTCAGACATGAATGAGAGTTCACAAGTACAGACATAAATTGTCACTGACAATTGGATAGCCCAAACAACCTTTTAGGGAAAGAAGAAGAAGTAGAAGAAGTAGAAGTAGAAGAAGTAGAAGAAGAAGTAGAAGAAGAAGTAGAAGAAGAAGTAGAGGAAGAAGTAGAAGAAGAAGTAGAAGAAGAAGTAGAAGAAGAAGTAGAAGAAGAAGTAGAAGTAGAAGTAGAAGTAGAAGAAGAAGTAGAAGTAGAAGTAGAAGTAGAAGTAGAAGAAGAAGAAGAAGAAGAAGAAGAAGAAGAAAAAGAAAAAGAAAAAGAAGAAGAAGAAGAAGAAGAAGAAGAAGAAGAAGAAGAAGAAGAAGAAGAAGAAGACGACAAATTGTTAAACACAATGATTGCTTTACAATCTCCAAGATTCTTTCTTGCAGAGTTGTGTAATCAGAGAAAAAGATTCTATGTTTTCGGAAATGTGCCAGTTCTCCGAGTAAATAGCAGTTTTTACAAGGCTTCAAAATGTCCATCAAAGCAACCTGCTACAAAATTGAAAGTCAGAAATAGCCGAATGGAAGGCTATAATGATGCATGTGAGACCATGCTAAAAGTTCCTGAAAATCAGGCCATATTGATCGTGGCCTTGAAGCCAAGGGGGGCTGTCAAATTTGCTACCAGCCTTTTTTGAGAAATCTTTTTCATGGCCTTTTGCCATAACACAAGGTAAGCTTGTTATACTGAGAAGCTCGCTCACTGTCTCGCTGCTGAAGGACATGAGAAAACATAACAAAAACGAGAAGGGCACTCGGTAGAGCGCATACCTCCACCACACAATCCTTGATCCAATAGAACATATTGGGGTCAATAATATTTTTGAAATATTGTGCTATGTATTGTTTTTGTCCCCATCTCTCAATGGTGAAGAATCACTTTGAGAATTAAAAAAAAAATTCTCGCATCCAGATCTGGATTCAGATCTTTACCAAAATCGAAGCAATTCATCCTTGTGATACACCAAAAGTGTCCACCAAGTGTCGTGTGAATCCATGCACAACTTTTTGAGATGTCGTGCTAAATATCATTTTAGCCCTATCTCTCAATGGTGAAAAACCAATTAAAAAATTATCAGATCCAGATGCAGAATCAAATCTTTTCGTTCTGGTCATATACCCAACGTGTCCACCAAGTTTCGTGCGAATCCATGCACAACTTTTTGAGATATCGTGCTATATATCATTTTAGCCCTATCTCTCAATGGTGAAGAATCACTTAAAAAATTCTAGTGTCCGGATCCGGATCTTCACCAAAATCTAATCAGTTCGTCCTTGTCACACACCGAACCTGTCCGTCAAGGTTCATCTGAATCTGTCTGCAACTTTTTGAGATATCCAGCACAGACAAGCAGACAAACAAACAGACAAACAAGAAAAACACGTCATGCATTACACGATACTTGCACAATCCATAAAAGAAATTTGACCTCAACAATAATTGGTGGTTTAATTCAATGACCTGATATACAAATCCTCTTCAAATTTCAAGTCAATCGGATGAAAATTGAGGATTTTAGAAATACTGCCTTAGTTGTTGACCTTTGGCCTATGTTGACCTTTTTGCTCGATGTTGACCTCAAAAATAATTGGCGAGTTGAATTCAGTGACCTGAAATATAAATCCTCTTCAAATTTCAAGTCAATCGGATGAAAATTGAGTATTTTAGAAATACTGCCTTAGTTGTTGACCTTTGGCCTATGTCGACCTTTTGGCCAATGTTGACTTCAAAAATAATTGGTGGTTGACTAGAAATTTGAACAGGATTTTCATATCAGCTGACTGAATTCAATTCAATGGTATGAAAAATAAGGATTTTAGACATTTGGCAACGTTTTGACCTTTGGCCTATGTTGACCTTTTGACCTCAAAACAATAGGCTTCTTGCTTATGACAAAGTAAACCATGTGGCGAAGTTTCCTGAAGATCGGTTCAAAATTATAACCTGCCAGTGATTGACAAACAAACAAACAGACAGACATACAAACAAGCCGGTAGGCGGACATGGGTAGTCGATCAAGTCGAATTTAGTCGTTTTTCAGCCGTTACTCGCCCACAAAAGCGTCCATAGCAACGGTTCTCTCACACATAACTAGGATATACCATGAACCTACCATACCAGTTTCATGTATATCTGACTCATAGTCTCTGAGATATAACGAACTTCGTTTTTTTTATTGTTTTCGACCAGGGTTCATTCAAAGTCTATCTTCTCCGACAGTTTTCATAGGATCCGGCTGGAAATTTTTGACAATATGGCTGAATGTACTGCTCACAGTCGCTCGTGGCCCGATTTTTGATTTTCGAAAAAATAAATTTTTGAGATTTTTTTGAAAATTTCAAAGGCCCGTTGCTAGGCAACAGATGGGTCCATAGCAACGGTTCTCATTTGCACACAACTAGGTCATGGTATGAACCAACCACACAAGTTTAATCGAAATCGCCATTGTATTAACGGAGCACTGGACCGAACAGACATACAGACAGACAGACAGACAGACAGACAGACAGACAAACATATCGACGGAAATACTGATAATAAGGGTAGACTAGATTGACGACCCAACAAATTCGACTGAGCAATATACTTGGAAAATCTTCAATTTTGCAGGTAACAAACAAACAAACAGACAGAGAGGGGTGAAAACATCACCTCCTTCCACCTTCAGTGTCGGAGGTAACAAGGAATATTGCTTGAAAACGGCCACAAATGTTTCAACTTTTGTGTTCTATTTTCTCAAAAGTGCATTTAGTTAGCCTATGATGGTTATATAGCTACTCTTCTCAATTAGTTACTCTTCTCAGGAAATGAGGAGACTCTATGGGGTGCGGTCATCTGTCAGATCCAGAGAAACAAAGGTTCAAATATCATGCCCGAAATAAGTCACCTGTCATATTGTCACGCTCCACCATGAACCTAGATGTTGCATAAAACTTCAGGTTTAAATGTCAAGATACTGATTTATGACGAAAAAAAAGGCGATGTTAAAAGATTTATGAAAGAAAAGGAAACAAATTATCAAATATGGTCAAAGCTCGAACGTCATTCTTCGTCAGTGAATTCAAGAAATAAAATAAAGTAATATGCAGTTATCGCCTTGAGCAGCATAAATACCAGAATGCCTTGACTGACCTCAAAATAATTATTCAATATTTATTAATGGAATATTAAACGGCATATTTTCCAAAATGTCATTCGTGAGTATAATCTCAGCAATGGAGAAGTTTTGTTTGTTTGTATTTAATACAGACATTGAAGATCATGAAAGAGGATAATCTGCAGGAAGAAGAGAGTCAGCAGATGCAAAATAGTTATCTCGGTCACTGAAGGTTGATGGAGATTACCTTTTCACCCCTGTCTGTCTGTCTGTCTGTCTGTCTGTCTGTGAGCAGGATATCTGAAAACGCTGTGGACAGATTTGGACAAAACACGGTGGTCAGGTTGGGTGTGTGACAAGGACGAACTAATTAGATTTTGGTGAAGATCCGCATCCGGATCCGACCACGAGAATATTTTATGTGATTCTTCACCATTGAGAGAGAGTCCCAAAAATTATGTTTATCATAATATTTCAAAATGTGGACGGACGATGCCAAAACTTGGTGGATGAGTCGGTTAGGGTAGCAAGAACAAGCCGATTCGATTTTGGTTAAGGTCCACATGCAGATCCAACCCATCAGTGGAATACAAAAGGTAAACTGTTTAGCCTGGCAGAGGTATGTCATTCTACTTTGAAATATAAACATGAGGACCAGGACGTATGGATTCACCAAAGCACAGAGAGGGAAGTTGCAGGTGAAAGAGGGACAGGGACCTCAGTGGGTGCAGTAAATCTCAGAGGAAGAAACTGGAAGAGGGTGTTGGGTAGAGAGGTGAGAGGTTAGGAGGTGCCTAAACCAGAATTGAGCAGGTAAAGGACTGCAAGTCTACCAACCTGCCTGTAGTGAGTGACCGGCAGACCCTGAACCTCCTGACATAAGATGGCAATGACACAGTGACACAGAGAGTTGTGGACTATATGTCCTTAAAGGGGGAGGGGGGGCATGATGAGGGTAGGAATCAACAGTACCAGCCCATCGTGGATGAGACTTCATACGAACATGATCGTTATAAGTGGAGGACAGCGGTGGGACGATTGAACCCTGTGGGTAATTCTGATGAGGTGGCTGACTTTGGAGGCCAGATTTGAAATATCCTCCAAGACAAGTTAAAAGTGATAGTGAGGAATAGGAGCTCAAGAGAGTGGACCACTCACCAGAGGTTGAACACATCAATAAATTCGGGAGTGAAACGATTTAAATGATAAAATTCAAGAGACTCGCCAACACTGCTCAATCAACGAGGAAGAGGTAATGTTTCTCAAAACCCACGACCAACTGTCTTTATAGCCAGTGGAGAGTGCTACGGTTGGCCAGGTTGAATGCTCTTGAGGAAAAGTTTGCTAATGATTAATTACCTTGTTGAATACTTGTGATGTTAATTTTTATTTAATTCTATTTGAATTCAAAGAGCAGAGTTATGGAATTGGCCTAAGCCCACTAACCAATTAACAAGGAGTACAAGATTGATTTCAAATATATCATGTTAGATAATTGCATTAAAAATGACAGTAGTTATATCAAGATCCAATTAAAAATTTCTAATAAACAGAGCAGATAATCTTTCATATCCCTGCACTGCATCAATCCCAGGAAGGAAGATTAATTGAATTGGTTTCTACTCATTCACAAGTGACAGCTGGGTAAAATTTACAGCACCTGGTTCTCATTTGGCACCAGTTGAGAACTGCCCTATCTGGTTCCTGCAAAGTTGGAATGGATGCAGAAAGTTTGTCATTTTAATGACATCTAACCCAAGGGTGTTATACGCAGCTGCCTGTGAGACCCTGCCAAAGTCACGTGCAGCTGCATGACGACAGGATGGCATGTTCATGTGTACTAGCCATGCAGGAAAGAGCTGGAACTCAGCCGTGCTTGGTGGAGTTATGGTCGCCGCCAGGCAAGAGCACAACCGGGAAAACTTTGCAATAACTCAGCTAACTGACCTGACAAATGGTATTAAAGTAATGCATCAAGAGTTGAAACAACCTCAAAAAAGAAGAACGTGCACATTCAACTTCACATATCTGTGGCCATCTGGGCAATGATGATAAGCTTGGTCATTGGCAAACAGAGTGCACTGAAAACAACATGGAAGATTCAACCATCTTGCTAATCCAGAGGAACCGAGTTACATCTTCGTTAAGAACAATTGTGGCAGAAGAACTGGGGTGCAGTGTAAGAACAGAATCAAAAGAAAATTGTCAAGTTAGTGTATGCTATTGGCTTCATAATTATATGTCAATCAACACTCCATGGTATATCTATAACCCCCCCTCCGCCCCCCAAACCCACATTTGTCTCCAACTGCCAATAAATGTACGTGTACCACAAAAAAAAATCAAAATCCATTGGGGCCACACTCTGCACAAAGCAGTGGTGCTGCTGAAGCAGTTTCCTGGGCTATTGGGCACAACCCTGGACGGGTCGCCACTCCGACGCAAGACACTCAAATGGCTCAATCATCACAGCAAGCCAGCACTCATTTTGCCAACCTCGGAAGGATAACAGGCTGAGTCAACCCCACCAGGTATTGGTCAACAGCCAAGCAGGATTTGAACACAGGAGCCGAGGATCCCAAGCACATCACCCTAAACATTAACCCAACACCAGGCATGTGTGCCACACATATTCTCATGAAACATTCAGCAGTTTGGTTGTGGTTTGACATATGATTAATGTAAGGTCACAGGGTGTGCTCCTCCAGCTTGTGGTCCCAGGTGTACTACAAGGTGTGAGAGAAATGCGATGAACGTTATCTTCAAATACAATCTGCTGTGGCTGCGGATGCTGAACAGAATCTGGAGATGCATTCTAAAATTCCTCACTTGTTAAATTAGACAACTTTGTTCCTACTTTACTGCAGAAAAAAATCCTGCAGCATGTCACCGGAGCATACAGATTATGTCAGAGCTCAGAAGAATTAGAGTGCAGGCACTTCTCACTGCATGCACTCCTGGTTAAAGTATTTTTTCTCATACATAATGAATAATAACGAACGCTTTTAACGATATGTCGCATCTTTTCAGTGATACACATTTCCTCTCCCCCTCCCGAGCCCCCACTGCTGCATCTCAAGGGTAGCATACTGTATAGGCCCGGTCACACCTTTACGTTTTAGCCAACGTATGCCGATTTTTGAATTTTTTTTCTAAAACGCTGGCACACGTTGAATACGTTATGGGTAAGTTTTGATAACATTGAGAGCACGCTGAAAAACACTGCCATACGTCGTTGTACGTTGGCTTTAAACGTTGTACTTTTCGGTTGTCCTCAAATTTTTTCATGGTTGAAATTTCACGACGTATGCCGGCATATGACTCACACGTTCCGCTACGCTGGCCACAAGTTGTATGCACGGTCTGCGATCGTTGACAGACGTCAACACATGCTACTTGTAAGTTAATCATAAGTTGAGACACGCCGAGGTAATGTTTAGCGTACCCGAAACTTATTTCTAACCTCTGATTAACGTGTTGTTGGCACGTTACGCGATCGTTGCCACACGTCGACAGACGTTACTTTTAAGTTACTCATAGGCTGAAAGACGTCGGTATAATGGATCGTCCTTGCGTCAGCGTCCACGGCCACGGCCAGGACACTTATTTGCAGCATTCTTCAAACTTTTCTTCGGCATGACGAGGATGTTCACACTTCGATGTCTAGCTTGGCTATGATTCCAATTGTCCATCGGCAGCGTCTATTTAAAATAGTCGAGTTTGAGCGTTTTAACACGTTCAGAAGAAACACTTCAAATTTCAAAACCCCAGCGTCAAAAAACAAAGGCGAGTGACAGCAATTTAAATCGTTCATTGTAAACAATGAAAATAGTTGAGTGGTACCGTTTAAAAGTCGTTGAGCGTAAAAAAAATCCAATTGTTGAGCGCAAGCGTCTACTTTCAATAGTCGAGTTTGAGCGATTTAGCGCGTTCAATAGAAACGATTAAAATTTCCGAGCGCCAGCGTCAAAAAACAAAGGCGAGTGACAGCAATTTAAATCGTTCATTGTAAACAATGAAAATGGCTGAGTGGTACCGTTTAAAAATCGTTGAGTGTAAAAAAAATCCAATTGTTGAGCGCAAGCGTCTACTTTCAATAGTGGAGATGCAGCCATTTAAATCGTTAAATCGTTAAACGCAAGGACGATCCATCATAACCCACACCCTCCCCCTCACACTCACCTACTACTGCCAAACATGAACAAACTACGACTAATACTAATACTAATACTAATACTAATACTGATACTGATACTGATACTGATACTGCTGACATGGACATCGACTCAAAAAGGACTCGAAAACACTGTTGGGTTCCCCTTTTATGAGCAGCATTTTTATATACCAATTCCCAAAACCGCTGGGAACACGTCTTTATATGGCAGTTGTAAGCGAGAAACACGTTCATTTTTTTTTTTTGTCGACCGGAAGATGTCATTGGAATACGTCTTCATACGTCGACGTGTGTTGGGACTACGTAAAGAATTGGTTCAAAGCACGTCAAACATAAGTTAGAAATACGTTTCGCGTAAAAAAGACATTACCGCGACGTGTTTCGACTTATGAGTAGCTTATAAGTAGCCTTTGTGGACGTGTGTAAGCGTCCGCATATCGTGTGTAAAACTTATCCCCATCGCATGCGGAACGTGTGTCATACGCCGAGTACGTCGTAAAATTTTGAACATGTTTAAAATTTCTTGACATACTCTACTTACTACGACGTATGATAGCGTACTTTAGCGTTCTACTCACGTATACCAAACTTACTCATACCGTATTTGACGTGCCCCCAACGTTTTAGACACATTTTTCTTAGGTCAGCATACGCTGGCAAGATCGCCAAGGTGTGACCGTGATGTTGACACTTCCATTTATACGGCAGTTATGATTCGAATCGTTGTGCGTCAGCCTTTTAATAGGCTACGTCACGACATCATCGGCGATGCGTGCAACGCGCTATGCCTAAGTTAGACTATCGTTGGGCATCGGTTGTGTAGGCCGACAACAGGTTCAGCATTCGTTGGTATAAGTTATCTATAACACAACGAAACGTTCTGTGTCCATTACCAATACGTTATACATAAGACCAAGTCGTTATAAATACGTCTGAATCTTTAAAAAAAAACATCAAAAGTTCAACGTAAGTCAGCGTTTTACATACATTTTAATACGTTGCCATCGCTGGCTAAAACGTCAAGGTGTGACCGGGCCTTATGTGCTGTGATGGTGAGAAAGGAAGGGAATGATTCCATTGTAAAGTGAAGGGTATGAATATAATGCTGCACCCGCTCCTGACGGGAGCCCTCAAGGGGGTCATGTTATTATATTTATACCTATTTTACTCCAAGGGGTCCCAGGATTACACACCCAAAAAATGGTTGCGATCGGTTCAGCCGTTTTTGCGGTACCTGGGAACAGACAGACGGACGGATGGTTAATTATAGTAAGTAAGATTATATCGGTGGGGTGCCATGTGTAGCAAGTGTGGAACAAGGATAACCTGATTCGATTTTGATGAAGATTTGGACCAGAATCCAGATACTAGAATTTTAAAAATGATTCTTCAGCATTGAGTGATTGTGGCCACAAACTCTATATGACATGATATCTAAAAACGTTGTGCATGGATTCAGACAAAATTTGGTGGATGAGTTGCGTGGGTGAAAAAATTAACAAGCGAATTAGATTTTGATGAAGGTCCGGATGCAGATCCAGCCTATCAGTATGATAAAAAATATAAATTGTTCTGCCTGGTGGAGGTATGCGCTCTTTCAAGTGCAGTTCTAATTTTTCTTCTTTGATGTATTTATGGTAGGTAGTCATTAATTTATGTATTAATTAGTGGTGTTCCGTTTTGATTTTCCGAGTTATCATGTCTTTTGTATTTACTTTGGTTCGGTTTGGTTGCGTAAGGTGTCCGAACAACAGCCCCCATCAGGAACGCATCTTCACTACATAACACTATGTCTATGAGTGTGTCACTATGTCAATAAGGAGTGCAAGAATGTGTGTGTGCAAACTTACTCATAACCACATGGACTGATAACATTAGCTTATCTTATCCTTTTAGCAACCGGCGAGGCTAACGACAAATTCTGCACCCACTGTAGGTTTCAATGCACCCTTTCCAATTTTTCATTGTTACAATATTTAATACCAAGACAACTAGAGAATTCATAGAACATGATACCCCACACAGTGTTACATCAATTTAAAAAAAAAAAAAAAAAACAATGATTTTAACTGTCATTCAAAAAATTCCGAAAGTTTAGTGAAATTGAAGTAGTCCAGAAGCAGTCCTGAATACCACCTTTATACACCAACCTCTATTTAAATTGAAAGTTTGCAAAACTGGACGTTCTTGAAAGTATTATGACAGACGATATGTGTACTACTGTGTTCAAGTATATAATTAAATTTAAATAAAATAAAGATTGCAAAAGTCGTAAAAATAAATTAATTCCAGAATTTAGTGCCATTTTTGGCAGTGTCGATTACATGACCCTACCTAACACATTACATATTAGTTATTTGTGCCTGTTGTTTCTGTCCATTATGACGTCCTTAAAAACAGTAAGTTTCCTGTTTGAAATGATTTTCAATTTTGTTTGACTGCCAGGCAAGCAGACAGAGTAAAAATATTAACTCATTCCTCTCTGCACATGCACGATTAAGGTAAATTCAGACCAAAAGTACTGTAAAATGGCAAATTTTTCTTCCTACTCCTTGATAATAAAGTCACAATCAAAAACTGATAAGGCAGACAGACAGACAGACAGACAGACAGACAGACAGAGATGAACCAATTGCTTAACCCCGCTTTTTGCTTTGTGTGCCAAAACGGCACTCATTGAGTGCATAGTCTCAACTCATTCTGAACAGAAATACCATCGTTAACTGAGCATGCTATTATTATGGCCCACTGCTATAATGGCCCATATACCTGTGTCATCCATGAACCCCATTATGTCACATGCATTGCCTTATTCAATAGCTTTGTTGATTATTGATTGATTATTATGATATTTAGCAACCATTTTTGTGCACATTAAGGCTGAATTGCATCAACGAAGATGAAAATGGAAAAAAAAAAAAAACAACATTTCAAACGATATTTCCCGGAAAGTCGATCATATGGATGAAGTTGTGCATCAATGTATTAAGCAGTTCTCGAAAAAACATTTTTAAAAACAATTTAATATGATCACGAGACCATGTGACCAATGTCATAAATTTAATTCTTCATTCACATCGGGTCGTAGATCAGATATACGAAATTTCCAAGATTTTTCGGATAAGGATTTTGAATCAACCGAT
Source organism: Eptatretus burgeri (assembly GCF_056783735.1). Taxonomy (NCBI): domain Eukaryota; kingdom Metazoa; phylum Chordata; class Myxini; order Myxiniformes; family Myxinidae; genus Eptatretus; species Eptatretus burgeri. Next base: position 117,920,195 of record NC_140965.1, on the reverse strand, counting down.
TATGCCACTTCAACAACTCGAAGGGCACTTGGTAGAGCGCATACCTCATCCATGTCATGCCTCATCCATGAGAACATATCGGGCCCAATGCATTTTTGAAATATGCTGTACAGTACTATATCGTATTTTGGTCCTATCAATTGTGAAAAATCACTTTAATAATTAAATAATTCTCGTATCCAGACCGGACCTTCACCAAAATCTAAACACACAGACAGACAAATACACAGAAAGGGGTGAAAACATAACCTCCTTCACCTTCAGTGGCAGAAGTAATAACGTCATCGTTATCACCCTGTGCACCCCATGGGGAGTTGATGACGTATGCCAAGTTTCAATTTTTTTTCGTTGAGTGATTTCTGTGAAAAATATGTCCAAATTTTTATCCTTTAAACCATTATGGCTGCCATACCACGTGACTTATGATGTCAGAGTTATCACCAAAATATTCTCCATGGGGAGTCTCTTCTATGCTTAAAGTTCCGCATCAATGGGACAATTGAATGAATAGAAAATCATGTTTAAAGCAAAATATATCGACATGCACACGGCCACAAGAACACACTTTGTGTGTGTTCACTCGCATCGCCTTTGGGGGGGAGACTGTGTGTACATTTGAGACAAACAAATGCCAGCATTTTAAAACATATTGGGGGAATTTGTGAACACGCTTCCAAAGAAATACGGACTTTTCCTAACCACAGACTTTTTCCTCGTTTGCAGTTATACTTTCAATCGGTAACGTAAGTTTTGGGGTATCGTATATATTTACGTGTCAAAAAAAAACATCTTATAAAAATGAAAAAATAAAAAAACAGGTCGGGATGGAATTCCACCCCAAAACAACCAAACGTGGTCAGAAGGAATGACAAGGTCAGAATGACACCACAATACAACACCATGATTGGATGTACAGTTAGCTAATTGGGCCATAGTTAAGGGCATCCGTTTTTGCACATTTTTTATGTAATGCTGTGATGTTGGCCAATTTCAAATTTCCCAGTTGGATATTGGAGGCCAGCACTGAAGAAAGAAAAAAAAACATTATTATGCAAAGCACGAATGTAGAAGCAGATCGCACTTCATGACGCACAAATATGAGCGGTTTGTGATCTATATATATATATATATATATATATATATATATATATATATATATATATATATATATATATATATATATATATATATATATATATTTTTTTTTTTTACATACAGGGTGAGTCAGAAGTAGCGCCCGATTTCTGTCAGTTGATTGTTTGTTTGCCATTTGTATTACAGTGTACAAGAAGGTAGAAATAAATGAATGACATGTTTATCTAACCATTTATTCAAGAAAAAATTATTACGGAACTGTACCAAGCTGTTTTACTCGCAATTTTCAAAGTGCCCTCCCTCGTGATCGATGCACAATTGCAGCCGAGCAGGCACAGAGCGGCACACACGTCTGCAGAGTTCGATATCAATTTCCTCAAACTTTGCAGTGATTTGAGTCTTCAATTCCTGAAAGGTTGAGGCTTTTCACGATAAACAAGGTCTTTCCTGAGCCCCCAAAGAAAGAAATGTGGAGGTGGAAGGTCTGGGGAGCGTGCCGGCCACTCGATCGGACCGCGGCGGCCGATCCTCTTTCTGGGAAAGTTTTCATCAAGCCACTGACGAACATAACGTCCATAATGAGGTGGAGCTCCATCGTGCTGTAAATAACAGTCCTGATCTTGTACCCTGGGCCAAAAGAAGGTTTGCAGCATATCCAGGTAAATTTCTGCAGTGACAGATCCCTCAAAGAAAAAGGGTCCAATTATCCCTAATGGAGATATGGCTGCCCAAACTGTCACTCCAGGCAAATTTACCTCCTTCTCAACTGTCACTCTTGGGTTATTCACAGCCCAGTGGACACAATTTTGTCTGTTAATTGTGTCATTAAGCTTAAAACATGCCTCATCTGACCACCAGATGTTGTCTAGCATTGTGTCCTCTTCGTGAAGTTTAGCGAAGAACTCTTCGCAAAATTGAAGACGGCGGTCGTCATCTCCATCATGAAGAGCATGCAGTAAGCGTGGAATGTAAGGTTTCCATTTTTCTGGTGAAGGATATGGATAACACTTGATTGGCTCACTTCCAACTCTGCAGATAAATGGCGAGTTGACTTTTGTGGACTTTGTTCCAGTCTTCTGATGGCTTCTTCAGCCTTTGCTACATTCGTTGCCGTTTTCAGACGACCGGACGTCTTTGCAGTGGCTACCGACCCTGTTGCTTCAAATTTCTCGACAATCAATCGTATGTTTCTTCCTTGAGGTGGGTTAATATCGAATTCCTGTGTCAAACGGCATGCCGCCATCGTTGGTTGTTCATTACATGTGTAGTACTGTTTCACGGCCACAATGCGTTGATTCATTGAAAGGTAATTCATGGTTCAATTTTGTGCAAATTCAGTAACTTTCCAAACTCGCAGCAATAACCTGCAAAACAAAATCAAAAATAAAAAAAATTACGAAAATTAATAATCTGCAAGACAATTATTAACAACATGACTTCCCAGAAAGAATCTGACAGCCGAAAAAAACAGAAATCGGGCACTACTTTTGACTCACCCTGTATATATTAGGGTTGGGTTGGACCTTACGCATTATAAATGGAAGAGACAAAAACGAAGAATAAAAGCGATAAAGTGACAAATCACCTTATTTATTCAATCCACAGTTGTTTAACACTTGATTCCTTCCGAAAAATGATAAATGTTGTCGCTATGACGACAATCTGGAACAAACACACTGTTCCTTCTTCACAAACTTATGTTGACCGCTACTTAAAATTTGGCCGGTGGGGGGCAGTGGGGACATATTACAATTGCAAGTCATGAAACCGATATCGAGATGACCAGGGAAGTCTAGCCCCTGCAAATTGTTGATTATTGACGGGTTTTTTTTCCTGTGGTACATACTGAGCATTTACTCCGATCGCCTTTGTGCGTTTCTTTGAAATCATTCAACTCATAAAAGGGATCCTTTTAAATTTTGACCTTTTTCTTCGTGCCAAAGTTTATTATTGCATTAAAAAAACCAGTTGTAAACATGCATTTCATACTTATGTTGTTGCTTCTACTTTTCATCTGAATTCTTCAAGATGTACAAACATACAAACCTCCTCCACCACCACCTACCCCCGCCTAAATGCACAGCGATAGGGTCTCCAGATAAGCTTGGCAGGGGGGTCCTCCTTCTGAATCCCCATTTATTTATATTTCTTTCCCTCTTTCTTGTACTCTGTAACCTGTACCAACGCACTAAATTCATTTGGGGAAGTTGTCACACGAGGATCGAGTAAAACTGAAAACTATGGAACGGACAGCATTTGCTCAAGCACCACAATGGCAATGTTTCCATGGAGACCGCCATGGTGTTAAGTGGTGCTGAGCATGCCGTTCCGTTGGAATTATAGTTTAAGCATTTTGAAGCAAGCAAGCTGCTTGTCAAGCGATAGCACACTGTTTGCCAATGGAACACACCACTGGTGTTGATATGCGGCGAAGGCATGAGGATGATGGGCCGAATGGCCTCCTTGTTAAATGGATCGAAATGTAAACGTTAATCATCTCCTGCTTATTAATCCCTCCCCGAATTTATCATTCATCAAGTTGGTCTGAATGGATAAACAGCACAGGCCTTTTCAAGTGGGATTCGGATGAGCTCACGATCCGGACCGATGATGCTCACGCTCTGACTTTTGAGGATCCTTGAGCACTCGAACTACACAATAATCTCCGATGTAACAATGATTAAATGAGCTTTCCTTTCCTGAAAAATTCCGCTATGAGCGAGCAAATTGAGGCTCTTGAATTTCGAAGACAACTTGAAGAAGCAACGCAGCACCGTCTAGTGGAATCGTCGATCTATATCACAATATCAGTGACAATTCACAAGCGATACATGTCCCACACATGCGGACCGTGTGATTCGTGCTGAATCCAACCGATGAAACCCAGCACGATGTACACAAGCCCATGACCGGTCTCTGTTATTAAACACTGCACACCAGAGCACCACAGCTAAGGTTAATATTGATTTATACATCATTAGTTGTTACATTTGGAGAACATCCCACGTCCGGGTCTGTCAGGATTGTACAGAGCAACAAATTTTTATGTTATTCAGCACGGTGTTCGAGCAAACAAGTTTCCAACTGATTTACAATGATTGATGGATTCCATATTACTAAATTCAAAAGTCACACCTTTTGGGTCACAGCTTCACATCTGTTTTGCTCATGGATATTCAGGCTATTCCCCATACGTACCCCCCCTTCCCCACCTACCCAACCCTCTTCCCCACCCGAGCATGTGAATTCCCAATAAATAAAAAATGAATGGCAGTAAATATGTCAACAGTGACAATGAATGAGTGTGAACAGTAGTCCATTGTCTCATGTTAGCTCTCAGTCCGATGTAACGAGCCTCTCAATATAAAGCGTGCACCTCTGCTTGCTCCGTTGGTACCTGAGCCAAACAGCTTTGTGGGGCAAAAGCGAATGATAGATTAAGTGAACGCAAGCCAAACCAAAACCATTTGCAATCCCCTATGCTTGAATTTAGTCGTGATCATTCCTGGAGCAGCAGGCAAAGCCAAGGCCTCTTTGGCACCTCTTGGGCTCAAAGCTAGTGGAGTGTGACTGTGGCAATGTGGCCACAGCCAGCAATCCGCCTGCCAGACATAAGCTGACAACATGATGCCCAGGGCATTCATTCTACATTTGTATGGTGCGAGGAAAGCCCTGGTGGAGGAATTTCTTTGCAGTAACATCCCTGAGCACCGGAGGCTCTTGGTGCTTTTGGAGTGCATCATGGAGGAGCAAATAATAATCAAGCCAAGGTGGCAATGCTTTGAGATTCACAATTGTTATTGGGATGTTTTACGCTGATGTGCAATCTTGAGAATTATGAAAATGAAGAAATTTGCCAAACTAAAATAAAGAGTAAAATCACCAATCGCTAAACAGCAAAGACATTAGAGGCGGAAGATACAAATGGGTCTCTGCCCAGCATTCAGCAGTGTGGAATATTGAACCCGTCCAAAATAGCAGATGTCATGTTAAACAAGGAGAAGACGTGCTCCAGGACTGCTATCCTTACATTATTGGTACACCGTGTAAGTGGACGTAGTGTCCTTCAACTGGCCCTCTTGTGTTACGGTATAACCCATATCTAACACCCCGTTACTCTTAGCTACCAAATGTAATCCTGTCTGACAGCACAACCTCACATTTATACTTCAACACCATTTTCTGGCACCATGGTATCATGTTCTTCTTCTGAAGCCCTTCTCCCATATATTATGCTCTCCCTCGGGCCTGCTGCATTGATTGTGAAAATCAATGTGTGATGTCAACCTGACTCTCGCTGCTGGTGACTGAATGCACAACAAATGACGAGCCTGCGGTTCATAGCTTTGTGGCGGGAAGGAGGGGATCATGCAGCTCTACAGCAAACACAAAGCCTGTGGTGTGACTAATTGCTTCCATTTTGTCTTGAGCAGCATAGCCTTGTTTTGGCTGTTGCAATGGTTTCTTGAGCTTTCATCAGGACAGATATGACTCCATATTCATGAGAGCAGCAAGATACATTGCTAATGAAAATATTATAATCTGTCACAGTTACGTGTATAGCCTGATAATGTGGAATAGCTTGGTATTTCTTCCATAAACAGAAACAAGATAAGCCACTTGCCAGCGACTTGAGCACAGCGTTCAACGCCAACAAGTCAAAAAACACTCGCACTTGTCTCCACAAGGACAGACAATCAAACTATCCAATTCACTTCTCCAGACAGCCACTGGATAAAGGTGCAATCTCTGGAACTCCTTGACCTCACTCTCTGCCATAATCTTTCATGGGAGGAACGCATCACGAAGCTAGCACCGAAGGCCAGTTATCGTGTCTGCGTGATTTCCATCAACCTGAGCTATTCCTGAGCCACACTAAGCTCATCACAGTTTACAAGGCTTACGTACAAGAGCTCCACGGAGTGTGGCTCCCCACTTGGGGCTGTTACTCCCGCTCACGGAGATCTCTTAATAGACCCGGAGTCGCAATGTGCCGTGTATCTCTATCAGCGTGAATGAAACCAATTTGAAGTGCTCCGGCGGCTAACCGAGCGTGCCGATATTTCTGAAACAATAGATTCAAGTTTCATTCCTGAAATCTTTGCTTTCGTCAATTTTACTGCGATTTCGTGCAATTTTTCTCGGGAAAAAAAAAATCACAATTCCTCAGTGTGCAGCATTCGGTTGCATGAACACCCCTGGCAAGGGATCAAAACTGTCTTTCCATTGGTATGTTTCATAAAAAAGTCGATGATGATGAATCACCAGGCCCGGATGAACAAGAGTGCCTGAGGAACACAGGCTGGGGGCCCTTCATCTTGGAGAGGCCTTCAAACTTTACCTTTACTTGCCTTTACTTTTATTTATCATTTATCAGCTAATTGTCATGCAGGAAGTATGTCATCACAACTCTAAGCCAGCAATATTTCCTGGAAATACCTTCGCATTGTTTTCGAATATTATATGAAAAATAGTAATATAATATTTAAATATGCACACCTGCCAATAACTACAGAGCTACAATGCTACCTGAACATCTGCAGGTGGCGTTGTAGCTCTGTACCAGTGGGGAGGAGGGAGCATGCACATCTGCCAATCAATAAATTTGGCTTTTATTTGAAATTAGGATTTTTGGGGGGTCATGATCAGGGGAGAGGGCAGCTCTTTACAGAGTCAGTGCTCAGGATCCTAGGCTGTCTTAATAAGGCCACGATGATGATGATGATGATGATGATGATGATGATGATGATGATGATGACAATAATGAGGATGATTGTTTGTTGTTGTATGATATGTGTTATTCTTTACTGATGGTAAAACAATCTGATGATAAAACTGATCTGATTCTTAACTGATCTAATCATGTGTGAAGCGATGGTCTCGCTCCTCGAATCCATCCTTCCATCCCTTGGGACCATACTCTGTGCAGAGCGTTGGTGCTGCCTAAGCAGTCTCCTTGGTATTGGACGCAATCCTGGATGGGTCACCCCTCCGACACAGGATACCAGCAAGCTGGCATTCATTTTGCTGACCCCCGGAGGATGACAGGCAGAGTCAACCCCACCTGATATTAATTCAACAGCCGAGTGAGGTTTTAACTCAGGATCCAAGGATCCCAAGCCCAGCACCCGAACCATTAAACCAACACCAGGCTTTGCTCCTCGAATCATGATCAATTTATTCTGCTATACATTATTTCTCTCGAGCTGAGATTTGCCCACCGATGAAATTGTCTCAGGCTGAATACCTACATGTGATTCATCTTAAGAGGTATCATGAAACCACACCCTCGATTTGCCTGGAGTCATTCATCAGATACATTACTGGGTATGTTGTGCACATGGTTAGGTCATTGAAGTGTGACAAATGTGTCTCAGCTCTTACCATGGAACCGAGTGATGTAGATCAATCGACACCAGCCTTGGGCATCATAGCAGCAAAAAACAGAGGTGGACTAATCACACCATCAGCCAGGGTCATTAGAGTCTGTGAAGCCAGTGAATGATGCGTCAAATGGTTACTGGTAGTGAGCGATGGAAGAATGCCATGTGACACAGGCATCAAGTCAGTCATTTCACATTCTGTGTTGTCCAAGGTTGGGGGATCTGCATTCAATTCGCTGAGTGAACACATCTTTGATTCAGAGGCTGACAATAATCGTAGCTTCCCACCGATCCAGAGCATCTCTGAATCCCATTGTGAAGCCCCATTCCATCACCAGGTGAGAACAATGAATGGGCAGAAAGGATAGGTTACACGTCAGGAACAAGTACAGAAAGCTGATCTTGTTTTATCATCAGAAAAGAATAACACTGAGCATAAATAGTTGATGGTGGCTCACAATCAAGTGGCTATAATGGCTGGACTACTCATGTAAACGCTCACTCGTAATCATATCTTTTACCTCTGCCACCGAAGGTGAATGAGGTTATGTTTTCACCCCTCTCTGTCTGTCTGATTTTGTGCAAGATATGTCAAAAACATTCGGACGGATTCGGAAAAAAAAACTTGGTGGACACGTTGGGTGTGTGGCAAAAAAGAATCGATTCAATTTTGGTGAAGATCCCAATTCGGATCTGGATCTGATAATTATTTTAAGGGATTCTTCACCATTGAGACGTCGGGCCAAAAACGATATAGTACTGTATAGCATGATATTTCAAAAATGTATTGGGCCCGATATGTTCTCATGGATCAGACATTATGTGGTGGAGGTACGTGCTCTACCGAGTGCCCTTCTAGTTTTTTTTTTCTGTTATGTTGGATGTATTGGATTTTTCTGAGCCTCATTGTTCCTCCAGGTTTACTATGAGAACTCCATACTCCTGCTTCCCACCTTGCTCCTCCTGAGTCCAGCTCAGGCAAAAATAACCTTCCTTTCATGTAGTAATTCTCTGCAGACTACTGTAGTATGTGAGAGTATAACTCACATATACTGTAGTTTTAACTGCAGCATTTTTGCCTGGGGTGAGTCAAAAACAAGGTCTTCTGCACTATTGCTACCTCAACGCAGGAGGCAGATAGCTAAAAACTGTTGCTCTCCATGAGCAGCAAGTTGGTCATCTCCCTATTTTGTACAAGTTTACATTTGGGCTTGTCCCTCCTGCCATATCCTACTTCTGGCATGCCCAAACCACACCAAGTTGCATGCATTCCTCAATAAACCCAAGTCCAGGCTGTTTGCCCGCCTGCATTAATTTGTCTCCTCTCGCTGTAAGCAGTTTCACCCTCATCACGTCATTATATTTCCAACTAGCAGGGGCTAATCTACACTGCCCAAAAGGGGGAGGGGGAGGTTGGAATGGGGAATGACTACACTGCTCAGTTGCATGAGTTTTTCCTAGCAGTGGCTTATGGACGGGTTGGACATTGAAAAGCTATGGAGTTATTGGCCACGTGGTTGTTGCCTTTTTCCTGCAGGCCAGTAGCAGCACTGTCTGACTCCAGATCCCATCATACTCTTTATAGTGGCTTTTGCTGTCCTCAAAACAGAAGTCAAGGCCAACATGTACTTTAAACCTTACCCATATATTGAAGCACCTACACACAAAAATTGGGGCCTCGAGGTGCTACGAATCGGCCGTGAAAGAATAACATTCAAACACAAATGCATAAACACTTGAAAATATTTACATAGATGTGCTACCCATCAATACCTCATGCGCTCACCCATCTACATCCACAATCTCTTCAACACATACTGATTATCTTGTCCATTCCATTCCTCTCCTAGCTACTGTTGTTCGTTTTTGTGTTATCCCTCTTTACCTCCAATGTATTGTATGTGTATACCCCTATCCCCTCCAAAATATCCTTTCGTAGTTTGAGAAAGTACTGCCCTTTGTCGTTCAGCTCCTCCATGAGTCTGCACCCTTGGAAAAAAAAAAAGCATTGGCATACATCCAAGTGGACTCCATTCAAAGTAATTGTTATGATAATATAACAGCCATGGATAACAAGGAGAAGCTGAGATTTTGGGCATTAACCCTTGACCAGAGTAAAGGAGAGTTAGAAGCATGTGTGCTCATTGGGAAAAGATATTTTGTTCCACTGAAGGGTTAACGCCCCAAATCTCAAGCTTTTCCTTGCTTCCCACACAAGTTACCATACACTGATCAACGTTTTGTTTATCCCAGCCATTGTTCGATCTGTCCGCCGACGCAGAACGGCAATTGCATGCATGATTAACACTAGTTTTCCATTCTACTTTCAAACAAGCCAGATGGGCAGTTGATAGGATGAAATTGTTGGAAGATGCATTGAAGCTACTGACAGGGTTATTTATATTTTGAAATGCAATTACTCCATAATACCATACCTGCATCTCCTCTCATAAAATAGGTGATTAGAGATAAAATGAATGATAACAATTAAGATGTGGGATATGAATGAAAAGTAAAAAGACAAAATGGAAATGATTGAAATATGGGATAGGGTTAAAACCTAAGTATAAAGAAATGACAGCTGAAAGAAAGCAAATGGAAAAACTGTTACAATGTTCATTTTACGAGGGACGTTAAAAAAATTATATCAATGATAGGCCAAGACAATTAAGCCAATGTTATATTTCGAATAATGTACTGTATATCAGTACAGCATATATTATTAACAAGAAAATGTATATTTTTTATTTATGTTTTTCGTCTCAGGCATGGCAGGATAGCGTACTATACATTTGCACACTCACTTCTGAGCTGTCTTGTCTGGGTTTGAATCTCGAGTCAGCTATAAACTGCAATCCTGGTGTTTTGCTTACAGGGAGAGGCATCAATGTGTGCCTCATCCATCAAATGGACATGAAACTGCATGTGCCATCTGACTGCGCTGGTCATTGGTGGATGTTAAAGATCCCACTTTGTCTTTCACGAGTTATCGTCAGACCCGTGAAAAAATTACAAATCCCTGCCTTGACTGCAGGGAAGGCAATGGCAAACCATCCAGCATCAAATGTGCATTGAAACTACTTCAGCACCATAGATGCACTCACTACACAGAGTATAGCACATTGATGATGACGACGATGATGATGATGATGATGATATCAAATTATGCGTTGCTTTGATGTCTGTCCCAGATTATTCATTATGTCGTTCATAAAATGTTTTCAGTGCCCCACATGCACAGCTATATTTGAATAATTAAAACTTGTTCATTTAATCTCATAATTGCAGTCAATGTGGATCCTCCTTACATTCTGAGAATAGTGACCATGATTTCAGGGGGCATTGTAGATTAAATTTGAAATGCCCTTTTTTCTAAATTTGAAATAACCTCATATCTATAAGCATTATCAGAAATAGAAACATTGGTTTAGTTACACATTTGAAGCATAAAAATGTAAGAACAAAATTCAAAAGATAAGAGGTGGCAACATTATTGGAGAAGTAGAGATAAGATCAATACCTCAACTAAAAAGTAACATCAGCATAAAAGCACTTTTTTTTCAAAAATATTTCAATACAATTGTGGGAATTATAATAGATTATAAATAAAATTCGTGCTTTCTCGTCATTACCCCATGAGGGAAGTGTAAAGGGTGGTTAAATAATAATTGGTTCACTCTGTCTGCCTGTCTGACAGACGTCGGTCTGTGCTCGAGCAACTAATTGATTTCAATTGAATAGTATATTTTGAACAACGTAAAACATGAATCGGAACATGAATCAGAACTTGAACCTGCAGTTTATCAGTACTTTGGCTCTTAATTTGTCAAATTGTACGGAATCCCATCTTGAGCGTACATGCGCACAGAGGAGTATGGTAAGTATTTTACTCTGTCTGCCTGGTTGGCAGTAAAACAAAATTAACAATCATTCCAAACAGGAAACTCTGTTTATAGGGATGTCATAAAGGACACAAACAACAGGCACAAATAACTAATGTAACGCAAAATAAGGTTGAATGAAAAAAACGGTGCATGAACTGCAGTAAAATTCAAAAATAAGATTTTCCCGACTGCAATTAAAACTTTAATTTTATTTCAATTTAAATATATATTCAAACACTGGAGAACATAAATCACTTTCTTGTCATTTCCAAAAGTATCCAGTTTAGTCGTACTTGTACAAAATGTTACGCATTTTACACCATCTTGACAAATCAAAGTTGCCACTCATACGAGCCTTGACATTGCATATTAACAAAAAATAAATAAAAAAATCGAGATTCAGACAAAATAACTGCTCGTAGGAAATATAGATCGTGTTCAAAAATGCATAGCAAGAGCTCAAAAGGCCCTTCCGCATCCTTTTTCTCAAGACGATGTGGCAAAAGGTGTTCTCTGAAGTCTGTTGTTTTTTTTTTAATGTTATTGAACACACACATCAATTTGCATTCCAAAATCGAATCCTCGAAAGCCAAAATGATGTACGATGCTTGGAGTCGGTAAGATTGGAGCAGCACCATTTGCCTTTGGTTTCTTAACATTTGAATACGCTTTAGCTTTGGTTTAACAAGGTTTCCTGGCATGGATTTTGAGAGCTTAATCCCAGGTTTGAACTTTTGCATCGTTTGCTTTGAAACAAAATTTTAGTTATTGAGCATGTGGTAGAATATGCATTAATGATGATAGTCAATGTCTTTATAAGCTGAAATGTTTCTATTTCTCTTTACTGACATTTAGACTCAAAAAAAAAAAATTGTGAAATAAGATGGTGGTTTACGTACCAAGATTAATTTAACTAAGAATTCAAAATGAAAGAAAAAGTAACATTTTAAAATAAAGAGCAATATAAACAAGAAAAAGAGCACTCAGAGATTGCAGACACTCACCAGGACTTGTTTTGTGTGGTGTTTGTGAAGTTTTGTGTTGTGTAGTTTGTGTGGTGTTTGTTTATTGGTGTGTTATGTAATTGATAATAGACATAATTAGAACTGTCTCTTTATAACTGCTTGAAGTGATGACCGAGTACCAAGACATCACACTTTGTTGCAACCCCACTTTGATTGGACATCTGACCCTGACCCATGAGTTTTTTTTTTTATTATTATTCAATTTAATTTAGAATGGGATTAAAATAAATTCAATTCAAATCAAATGGAAGACCAAATAGGTACAGTCCTGCATTGAAGTAACCAGAAGGAACTCGAACAAGCAAAAAGAAAAGATGGTCATCAGGAGGAACCTGGATAGAATTCACTTTTAAGCTGCTACACCTCTACCATCAAACCCATCCAGGCACAGTCAAGTGAGTGTTATTCAAAATAAATAAATAAATACATAAATAATAATAAAAAACAAGTAGCAAAAAAATTCAATACTTCTGGCAGCCAGACTATGCATCCTACCAAGTTGAAATTTAAAAGATATATTCCTCATTACTATTAGATCATAATTGTGATGATTTACTTTGATGAAGTGGTTCCAGAGAAAACATTATTTAATATTTTTTTGCAATCCAATATGGTTGCCAAACCATGTGACTTCTCAATTATTCCTGAACAAACTTGTACACCAATGACTTAGGGAACACACATTTTTGTGAAGTTTCTCCTCGATCTGTCCAGCCGTTCTGGAAAAGATTTTTTATAGGTCAGGTATGGGAGCATGTGCCAGAACAGCGCGTCGCTGCGTCCACTTTCCGCCGGTACTCCAGGGGCCTCCGTCTGGCCATCCCCCAGGCAGATGCCAGGCCCATCCCCATCTCCTTGAGATGATGGTCAACCTGCTGCAACCATGAGGCACGTGGTCGGCCCACTGGCCTCCTCCACTCATGAGACTCCCTCACTGAGAGAATCTGGTGAGCAGGATCAGCGTCAGGAAAATGAGCCACATGTCCATACAGCCGCAACTGACGCTAACGGACTATGCAGGTAACAAATCTCATCCGAGTCTCTCTCAGCAACCGCTCGTTGGACACAAAATCCGACCAGCGATAGCCAAGGATTCTCCGAAGACACCTGGTACCAAAGGAATTAAGTCTCCGTCTCAGATCCTTGGTCAGAGTCCAAGTTTCGCACCCATAGAGCAAGACTGGAAGTACCAAGGACCTGAAGACTCGGACTTTCGTCCTCCCGCACAGGTACCGGCAGCGCCACACCTCATGATCCAGTGAATCCATGACTCCCCAGGCCCGACCCAGACGTCTATTGACCTCTGACTCGCAGCCAGCAGAGACATGAATATCACTGCCAAGGTAAGTGAATCTCTCCATGACCTCAACATCCTCACCACAAACAGACACAGACAGGACAGCAGCATCCAAGATGTCACCGAAAGCCTGGATCTTAGTTTTGACCCAAGAAACCCGTAATCCCAGCGGCTCCGACTCCTCATTCAGCACCTCGAGGGCCCCCAAGAGGATGTCTAAAGTCTCCACAAAGATGACTGCATCATCTGCAAAATCAAGGTCTGAGATCTTGACATTCCCAAACGATGCACCGCAACTTGATCTCTCCGACATCTTCCCTAAAATCCAGTCCATACAAGTGCTGAAAAGTGTGGGGGCAAGTACACATCCCTGACGAACTCCAGTAACAACTGGAAATAAGTCAGAGGTGGTACCACCACACTTCACAGCACTCTCAGTACCAGAGTAGAGTTCAGACATCAGATCGATCAGTTTTAGTGGCACCCTACGAAGACCAAGAATCCTCCAGAGGACATCCCGATTCACTGAATCGAATGCTTTACAGAGATCAACATAGGCTGCAAGCAGCCCCTGCCGAAACTCTCGTCTGCGTTCGGTGAGGACACGAAGGGCAAGGATACGGTCAATCGTTGACCTCTTTGGTGTAAAGCCTGACTGCTCTGGACGCTGGTGCTCAAGCAGTTGGTGGCGAACCCTATCAAGAATTATCCGAGCAAAGACCTTGCTCGGCACTGAGAGCAGCGTCACCCCTCGGTAGTTGTTGCAGTCTTGGCGATCACCCTTCCCTTTCCAGAGAGGGACAACAAGGCCCCTCTTCCAGTCAGTTGGGATGATGCCTGTGTTCCAGGCAGAGCACAAAACTGCATGCAATGATATGAGTGCAGCATTTCCACCAGCCTTGAGAAGTTCGGCATGGATGCCACAGATCCCTGGAGCTTTGCCCCGTTTCAACTGGTTCACCGCAGCCCGTGTTTCCACAAGCGTAGGTGGACCACAGTTGATTCGAAGGTCAGCAACAGGGATTGTAACACCCTTGACGTCCAACTCGACAGCTGGGGGATCAGCCTGGTACAATCGCTCAAAGTAACCGGCCCAGCGGGCCTTCACTTCAGACTCCTCTGTCAAGAGCCTACCACTCTCTGCTCGAACTGCAGTGCTCCGAGGGATGGGCTTGGATGAACGTAATGTGCGAATTCCCCTGTAAGCAGGACGAGAATCACCTGTCCACAGGTGATGCTCTACCCCCTCACAGATTCCTCGCACATAGTCCTCCTTGTCCACCCTCAGTGCACGTACAGTTTTACGCTTCAGCTCCCTGAACAGCTCAGCTCTGCCATTCAGCCTGGCCCTGCGACTCTGGTCAACGGTATCCAGTGTCCCTTGAGAGACAAAATTCTTCTTTGCCCTTCGGTGAGTTCCAAGACATCCACCGGCAACATCAAGGACGGTGGTCTTGAAGGCGCTCCACAACTCTTCAGGACCCCCCAAAGCACCCAGACCCCCCAAGTGTCCACTCAGCCTGTTCGCAAACTCCTCAACTACTCTCTCATCCCTGAGCTTGGCAACATCCAGCCTAGGCTGGGATGGTACCATTCTCCAGGATTTAAGGTGCAGCTTTAGAGTTTCTCCAACAAGTCTGTGGTCAGTATTGAGGAACTGAGCACTCCGGTAGACCCTGCAGTTCTGGATCATCCTCCAACGACCGTCAATGAGGACATGGTCAATCTCCTTTGCCACACCGCCAGCGTTGGAATACCAAGTCCAGCGATGAGCTTGTGGGCGCTGAAACCATGAACCAGCCACCCCAAGTTCATGACTTCTTGCAAAGTCAAGGAACTTAGTGCTATTCTGGTTCATAGTTCCTGACCCATGGGGACCAACACACACCTCATAACCATCCCTATCAGTTCCAGTCGATGCATTGAAATCCCCCAAGACTAGAAGTGTATCTCGTCTGGGGCACTGATCAACCACAGACTCGAGTGTGGCGTAGAATGCATCCTTCACGGTGAGATCACTCACCTCAGTCGGAGCATAAACAGAGACCAGGGAAATGACACCTAAGGAGTGGCGAATCCTTAATCTCATAATACGCTCGTTGACCGGTGTTACCTCAATTATCATTGGGGTCAGCTTATTGGACACAGCTACAGCAACTCCTTGGGTATGGTAACCATCAGAGCGACCAGACCAATAGTAGGTGTAACCACCCACCATTATCTCGCTGCAATCCGGTCTCCGAACCTCAGAGAGAGCTGCAATCCCGATGTCCAAACGCTTGAGCTCAGATGATAACAGAGACAGGTGATCATCCTCTCTTAGGGATAGGACATTCCAGGCACCTACCCAAAGGAACCGCCTCAGGTTAACCCAAGGAGACCGCCGTCTGGTGGACGACACCTCAGCACCACTCCGACACACTCTCCCGCAATCTGACCCAGGGATTTTACCCCGTGGTTTTCCCTCCTATGAAAGATTGGGGGTCCCGAAGGCTTTGCCCCAATCCCGTCATCCGGTGAGCTGCCCTGCGAAGGGAAGCTGCACAGGAGGTACTCCCTCGGAGTGGGTTTTCAGATTTTTTTGCGTTTTTGCGTTTTGCGGAATGAAGGGTTTTACGGTGGCCGGAGTGCAAATCCTGCCACCAACCTCCTAATAAGAAGTAACCCAACTGCAGGAGGACGTCTGCAGACACAGTTGGGCACTAGATATGGATGGCCGTTGGCTCACAAGGAGCTCCTCCACCCTTTGACAGGTTTTGTTTTTAATCCTGCTGGGTGTCCATATCCAAACACCCCCCTCACCAGAAAACCTGGTAGGGGAGACGGTTTAGTCGCCGACAACCCGACCATGGAACAGGCTAGTACAGGTTTACATGGTACCTGTAGCAGGTCACAGATCGAACCTGACCTGACATAGGTTTTTTTTTTATAGGTTTTAGGATAAATGCAATATGGCTGCCAAACCATGTGACCTTTGACATAATTTGTGTGAAACTTTTGTTCCTCATGGATTGGCGGTCATACCTGCAAAGTTTGGCCTTGATCTGTTCAGCCACTTCAGAGAAGAAGATTTTTGAAGGGTTAAAAAATAATAATAATGTGGCTGCCAAATCATGTGACTGATGATGTCATCAATTTTAGCGTTCAACATATGCAATTATGACGTTATAATGAAGATGCCTATGACATCCAAAAATCACACTCATTCCCTACGAGGAGTACTTGCCGTGTGCCAAGTTTCAATTTTTTCCTTGTTGCTGTTTCAGAGATGGACGTCCAATTTTTTCCCATTTTTATAACATGGCCGCTAAAGCACATGACCTATGACATCATAATTATAAATAAAACTTTCTACTTGAGTAGTCAGTTGATACGATGGTGAAAATTTTGTCTTGATCTGACAAGCGGTTGTGGAGAAAAACATGAAATTTCTGTGCGGATAAACAAACAAACAAGCAGTCATATACTGGTACTTATGAAATCGTCAACTTAACCTCTGACCTTGTCTAATAAAAGCTGTCTCTAGAAAAGGTAGCGACGCAAACCAGAAGTTTCTACGATGATTCTGTACCAAACCATCAAAATTCGAATGTTTTGGATGTTTGACCTCACTGTGACCTTGACCTTTGACCGATTTTGAGCAAAATCTAATCAGCACTAGCCATCACCCTCCTAGTATAATTTGACATTGGTAGCTTCTTCAGTTCTCGAGTTATCATGCCTAAAAACAAACAAACAAACAGAAACGGAAGTCATCAATATACTTACGAAATCTTTAGATTTCTTAAGTAACAAACAAACAAACAAACAGAAATGGAAGGCATCAATATACTTTCGAAATCTTTAGATTTCGTAAGTAACAAGCAAACAGACAGACAAACAAATGGACCCAAATGCAATACACTCTCCTTTGGCAAGGGTAAAAATTGGATCATTGTGCCTGTAGCTTCTCTGGGCCCTGGTCTAGTGTTATAACCCAATTTTTTTACCATTCTGACTGGTGGATCTGGAGAAGATTTTTGAAGAAATTTACTAAGTTGGCCATTTTGACCTGCTGAAAGTCACGTGACCGGAACGAGCTTTGCAATCCCCATTTTACCGGTCAGGAAAGTTGCTGCCAAATTTCAGCTGGATAGGTCCAGCAGTTTGGCCGAAGAAGTCGAAATAGGAGACCTATAGACAGACAGTGCATGATGACATACCTTATCAGGAATTCCAATTCCAGAGAAGTTAAAAAAGAAAAGATAGTTATTAATATAAAATGCTGCATACAAATGCAGTGAAGCAAACCAAGGCTGAAATACGAATCATTATAGGCCTAAGCAGAGGCAAAACAATGTACTTTCAGTCAAACAACAAAACACAAACTTATGATTGACCTCGCCAAATGAGAGGGTATCGCATTTGGGTCCATTTGTTTGCTGTCTGTTTTGTTTGTTTGTCTGCACAGAACTTTCGTGTTTTTCTCCGCAACCCCTTGTCGAATTGAGGCAAACATTTCAGCATTGGTGCTATAATTCATATAGAATTTTGTAATGATAATTATGATGTCATAGGTTATGTGGTGTGGCAGCCATATTGGAAAAAATGGAAAAACTTTGGAACTCTCTATCTCTGAATGCACCAAGAAAAAAATTGAACCTTGGCACATGGCAAGCACTCCTCATGGTGAAAGTGTAATTTTTTTATATAATAGGTGCTCTCATTATGACGTTATAATTGCATATGTAGAAAGCCACATTTGATCAGTATGAACATTTTTGAGGGTCATCTAGGGAGAAAATGGTCCACAGAAAAAAAAATCATGATGTCATCAGTCACGTGATTCAGCAGCCATATTATCTTAAAAATAAGACCTTCAAAAATCTTCTCCTCTGAGGTGGCTGAACAGACTGAGGTGAAACTTTACAAGTATGATTGCCTGTCCATGAGGAACAAAAGGATCACAAATATGATGTCATTGGTCACATGGTTTGGAATCCATATTGGATTTACCCAAAAACCTATTAAAAAATCTTCTTCTCCAGAATGACTGGACAAATCGAGGGGAAACTTCACACAAGTGTTCCCCAATCCATGCTTGTACAAGCTTGTTGAGGAATAATTGATAGATCACATGGTTTGGCAGCCATATTGGATTTAAAAATATGTTAATGTTTTCTCTGCAACCACTTAATCAATCAATCTGAAACATCACATGTATGATCTAGTAGTGATGCATAATATGTGTTATAAATTTCAACTTGTTCAGACACATGGTCTGGCAACTGAGGTTATTTATTTTTTGACATGGGTTCTATTTATTTATTTATTTATTTTTAATATGGCTCACTTGGCTGTGCCTAGATGGGTTTGAGGATAGAGGAGTAGCAGCTGTCAGGTGTCAGGTCAGGTTCGATCTGTGACCTGCTACAGGTACCATGTAAACCTGTACTAACCTGTTCCATGGTCGGGTTGTCGGCGACTAAACCGTCTCCCCCACCAGGTTTTCTGGTGAGGAGGGTGTTTGGATATGGACACCCAGCAGGATTAAAAACAAAACCTGTCAAAGGGCGGAGGAGCTCCTTGTGAGCCAACGGCCATCCATATCTAGTGCCCAACTGTGTCTGCGGACATCCTCCTGCAGTTGGGTTACTTCTTATTAGGAGGTTGGTGGCAGGATTTGCACTCCAGCCACCGTAAAACGCTTCATTCCGCAAAACGCAAAAACGCAAAAAAATCTGAAAACCCACTCCGTGGGAGTACCTCCTGTGCAGCTTCCCTTCGCAGGGCAGCTCACCGGATGATGGGATTGGGGCAAAGCCTTCGGGACCCCCAATCTTTGATAGGAGGGAAACCACGGGGTAACATCCCTGGGTCAGATTGCGGGAGAGTGTGTCGGAGTGGTGCTGAGGTGTCGTCCACCAGACGGCGGTCTCCTTGGGTTAACCTGAGGCGGTCCCTTCGGGTGGGTGCCTGGAATGTCCTATCCCTAAGAGAGGATGATCACCTGTCTCTGTTATCATCTGAGCTCAAGCGTTTGGACATCGGGATTGCAGCTCTCTCTGAGGTTCGGAGACCGGATTGCGGCGAGATAATGGTGGGTGGTTACACCTACTATTGGTCTGGTCGCTCTGATGGTTACCATACCCAAGGAGTTGCTGTAGCTGTGTCCAATAAGCTGACCCCAATGATAATTGAGGTAACACCGGTCAACGAGCGTATTATGAGATTAAGGATTCGTCACTCCTTAGGTGTCATTTCCCTGGTCTCTATTTATGCTCCGACTGAGGCGAGTGATCTTACCGTGAAGGACACATTCTACGCCACACTCGAGTCTGTGGTTGATCAGTGCCCCAGACGAGATACACTTCTAGTCTTGGGGGATTTCAATGCATCGACTGGAACTGATAGGGATGGTTATGAGGTGTGTGTTGGTCCCCATGGGTCAGGAACTATGAACCAGAATAGCACTAAGTTCCTTGACTTTGCAAGAAGTCATGGACTTAGGGTGGCTGGTTCATGGTTTCAGCGCCCGCAAGCTCATCGCTGGACTTGGTATTCCAACGCTGGCGGTGTGGCAAAGGAGATTGACCATGTCCTCATTGACGGTCGTTGGAGGATGATCCAGAACTGCAGGGTCTACCGGAGTGCTCAGTTCCTCAATACTGACCACAGGCTTGTTGTAGCAACTCTAAAGCTGCACCTTAAATCCTGGAGAATGGTACCATCCCAGCCTAGGCTGGATGTTGCCAAGCTCAGGGATGAGAGAGTAGCTGAGGAGTTTGCGAACAGGCTGAGTGGACACTTGGGGGTCTGGGTGCTTTGGGGGTCCTGAAGAGTTGTGGAGCACCTTCAAGACCACCGTCCTTGATGTTGCCGGTGGATGCCTTGGAGTTCACCGCAGGGCAAAGAAGAATTTTGTCTCTCAAGGGACACTGGATACCATTGACCAGAGTCGCAGGGCCAGGCTGAATGGCAGAGCTGAGCTGTTCAGGGAGCTGAGGCGTAAAGCTGTACGTGCACTGAGGGTGGACAAGGAGGCCTATGTGCGAGGAATCTGTGAGGGGGTAGAGCATCACCTGTGGACAGGTGATTCTCGTCCCGCTTACAGGGGAATTCGCGCATTACGTTCATCCAAGCCCATCCCTCGGAGCACTGCAGTTCGAGCAGAGAGTGGTAGGCTCTTGACAGAGGAGTCTGAAGTGAAGGCCCGCTGGGCCGGTTACTTTGAGCGGTTGTACCAGGCTGATCCCCCAGCTGTCGAGTTGGACGTC
The DNA here is from genome assembly GCF_056783735.1 of Eptatretus burgeri. Lineage (NCBI taxonomy): Eukaryota > Metazoa > Chordata > Myxini > Myxiniformes > Myxinidae > Eptatretus > Eptatretus burgeri. The sequence goes on along the minus strand of NC_140965.1, from coordinate 117,899,255 downwards.
AAGGGTGTTACAATCCCTGTTGCTGACCCTCGAATCAACTGTGGTCCACCATCGCTTGTGGAAACACGGGCTGCGGTGAACCAGTTGAAACGGGGCAAAGCTCCAGGGATCTGTGGCATCCATGCCGAACTTCTCAAGGCTGGTGGAAATGCTGCACTCGCGTCGTTGCATGCAGTTTTGTGCTCTGCCTGGAACACAGGCACCATCCCAACTGACTGGAAGAGGGGCCTTGTTGTCCCTCTCTGGAAAGGGAAGGGTGATCGCCAAGACTGCAACAACTACCGAGGGGTGACGCTGCTCTCAGTGCCGGGCAAGGTCTTTGCTCGGATAATTCTTGATAGGGTTCGCCACCATCTGCTTGAGCACCAGCGTCCAGAGCAGTCAGGCTTTACACCAAAGAGGTCAACGATTGACCGTATCCTTGCACTTCGTGTCCTCACCGAACGCAGACGAGAGTTTCGGCAGGGGCTGCTTGCAGCCTATGTTGATCTCTGTAAAGCGTTCGATTCAGTGAATCGGGATGTCCTCTGGCGGATTCTTGGTCTTCGTGGGGTGCCACCAAAACTGATCGATCTGATGTCTGAACTCTACTCTGGTACTGAGAGTGCTGTGAAGTGTGGTGGTACCATCTCTGACTTATTTCCAGTTGTTACTGGAGTTCGTCAGGGGTGTGTACTTGCCCCCACACTTTTCAGCACTTGTATGGACTGGATTTTTGGGAGGATGTCAGAGAGATCAAGTTGCGGTGCATCGTTTGGCAATGTCAAGATCTCGGACCTTGATTTTGCAGATGATGCAGTCATCTTTGCGGAGACTTTAGACATCCTCTTGGGGGCCCTCGAGGTGCTGAATGAGGAGTCGGAGCCGTTGGGATTACGGATTTCTTGGGTCAAAACAAAGATCCAGGCTTTCGGTGACATCTTGGATGCTGCTGTCCTGTCTGTGTCTGTTTGTGGTGAGGATGTTGAGGTCGTGGATAGATTCACTTACCTTGGCAGTGATATTCATGTCTCCGCAGGTTGTGAGCCGGAGGTCAATAGACGTCTGGGTCGGGCCTGGGGAGTCATGGATTCACTGGATCATGGGGTGTGGCGCTGCCGGTACCTGTGCGGGAGGACGAAAGTCCGAGTCTTCAGGTCCTTGGTACTTCCAGTCTTGCTCTATGGGTGCGAGACTTGGACTTTGACCAAGGATCTGAGACGGAGACTTAATTCCTTTGGTACCAGGTCTCTTCGGAGAATCCTTGGCTATCGCTGGTCGGATTTTGTGTCCAACGAGCGGTTGCTGAGAGAGGCTCGGATGAGATTTGTTACCTGCATAGTCCGTGAGCGTCAGCTGCGGCTGTATGGACATGTGGCTCGTTTTCCTGACGCTGATCCTGCTCACCAGATTCTCTCAGCGAGGGAGTCTCATGAGTGGAGGAGGCCAGTGGGCCGACCACGTGCCTCATGGTTGCAGCAGGTTGACCATCATCTCAAGGAGATGGGGATGGGCCTGGCATCTGCCTGGGGGATGGCCAGACGGAGGCCCCTGGAGTACCGGCGGAAAGTGGACGCAGCGACGCGCTGTTCTGGCACATGCTCCCATACCTGAGTAGCAGCTGAAATGCGATTCCTCTCCAGGTTCCTCCTGATGACTTCATCTTTGCCTTTTTATTGTTTGGGTTCCTTCTGATTGCTCCAATGGATGATTACTCCAACTGTACCTATTTGATTTTCTCTTCCTATTGAATAAAATGAATAATAATATAAAAAACGGCATGGGGCAGGGTCAGGTATCCAATCAAAGCGGGGTTGCATCAAAGCGGGACGTCTTGGTCATCACTGCCAGCAGTTATAAAGTGGCAGTTCCAATTATGTCTCATTAATTACGTAAAACACCAGCACACAAACGCTACACAAAATGCACTGCACAAAAGCAGTCCTGGCCAGGGTCTGCAATCTCCAATTGCTTTTTTTTTCTTGTCATTAATGTTTTGGATAATGTCGATAACAGGTTTGGAATTATCAATGATGTAGAATTTTTTAATACCAGAATAAAACCTCGTCCTTTCATGGTAGTTTTTCAGGCATTTAAAAATGAGTTTCATCGTCCCTGTAATACTACCTGACAATAGTTTCAAACTACATTCTCCACTTGCGATGATGAATCTCACCTTACGTGGGTTTATGTACATTTTGGGGATCCAATAAATGAATGGTAATTTATGGTGTTTATCTGGAACGAACAGTCTTCTAGGTTTTGAGTGATTTATATGGTGTTGTATCAAGTCTATTATATTATCGTTACTTATTTTGTACGTCTTTGAGAGTCCGGTCTGTGAGCCCAATTCCTACAAAAGTGTTTGATTGTGGAATGTTTTGTATACAAATGCAATATTATTATTTGCTTTGTCAATTGGAACAATAACATATTGTGTTTGAAGCTGTTTTAAATTATCACTTGCCTCTGGAGTGTTGAAAATTAATTTTGGATTATTGATTCAAACCTTTCTTTTCAAATCAACAATTCTCCTTTTTACATGTTTCTCGACCTCCTGCAACCACAAAACCATTTGTGTGTGTGTGGTATTGTATGTTTATCAATTTGTTCTCTCACCCATTCCATCAATCCTATCACTCACTGTAAGTTCCATTTCTTTATTCCAGTTAATCGTTTTGTTTTCTCTACAATTTGGTCCTTTTGTAAGTAATGCTCGTAACTGTCCATCTTCCACTCTTGTGAGATCACCTGTGATGATGTGTTTAGGATGTGGATTTTTAAATACGAAATGTTCACAATGACAATGATGAGTGTTATTTAAACATTCCTCTGCAACTATTGATTGTAGTTTATTTGTAGTTGAAGAATTTTCCATGAATTGCGTTTCATAAAGTGTACAACCCTTGGAGGCTTTCCCTGATGTATTGTTTCTGGAAGTTTACCCCACACTTCCTTTTGTTGTAATATTTTCGATATATCGATCATTTCCACCCCTTTGATATCAAACATAATTTTGTTATTATATTATCTATTGTTATTTTCTTTTCTATGATCAACTTCTTTAGGATTCTCTTTGTACATTATATGGTCAATCATGTCCAGAATTGCTTTCATGTGTTTGATTGGGAGTTCCTCTTGATCATCTCTTCCATTAATATATTAACGATTTTCCAAACCTCTTTCAGTTTTTGTTTTTTTTGAAGTATTGATCTTATTTCCACTGCAGTTTCATTAATGTAATGTAAGTGCAGAAAAGAAAGTGCAGAAAGTGCAGAAAGTAATTCCACTGCAGAAAGCTAGTAATTTACAAATATTTGATTTGTTAAGATCTAACCAATCATTTACTATTTGTTGTGGTGTGTCTGCAACTGAATGTTTATGTCCATAATTAAGTACTCCGTCTCTGAGATTATTGTGGTAAGGTGTTAAAACAGAGGTGATTGTTTTGGCCATTATGTCATATGTATGTATGTATGTATGGATCATTAATTCGTTCATTTAATCCATATGGGGAAGATGTTCTTAATTCTTCAATGCAAAAAAGTTCCCGAAAAGCTTATGCAATTGTCTGATTGTCTTATCCTCCATCCCATCCTTTTTTCAGCCATGACTGTTTATTTTTTCTACAAATGTTTTTTTTGTTTACATCGTCGAGGCTCGTATGAGAGCTAACACACAACACACAGCAAGGGGGGCACGAGACAAGAGGGGTGGGAGAGGGAAGGACAAAACAATGGGGAACAGAGACATCAGGATATCTGTGGAAGGGAGAGGAATGGGACAGGGAACATGGGGTATACAAGATGGACACTACAAGGACTTTCAGGAAGGAAAGCAGGGAACTTGAAGGAGGTGGGATTGGGATTAAGATTAAGGAGGTGGGTTTGGTATTAAGGTTTGGGGTAGATTGAGTGTGTAGAAAAGATCGAGGATTTGGATGGGGGAAGATAAGAGGTGGTGGGGAACTACTGTTTTGAAGGCTTAGAGGGAAGAATGGGATTTAACAGTGTCGGAGTTTATTACAAAGGCGGGGATAAAGAGGAATGAAAGAGTGAAGGTGAGCAGTGATCCATGATTTTGGTAGTTTTACCACAAAGGGTTTGTTTGCGGACCTTGAGCAGCCTGAGGAAATATGGTGGGGACATATCGCAGACAGAGCAGGGGGGGGGGCGAGACCGGAGAGGAGATGGTAGAAAACAGAAAGACCACCAACTGGCCTGCAGTGAGAGAGTAAGAGGCACCAAGACTCAGCCTCATCGCGGGAGATATCAATGATTCTAAATGCCTTGGTTTCCACAACGTGAAGCCGAGAAAGGCGAGAGGCAGGAGGACCAGCCCAGAGGGGAGAGCAGCAAGCCATCAGGCTGCGGACGAAAGCTTTGTATGTGGTCAGGAGCTCAGGTGGGCCAAGGAAGCACTTTGCACGATGGAGGATTCCCAGTCGGTGACTGGCTTTGTAAGCCATCTTGGAAAGATCATTGCAGATAGTGAGACCCAGAAGCTTGAATGAAAGGACTTCTTCCAGAGGATTGTTGAGAAAGTAGATGGGGGGGGGGAGTTCTAAATGGTCCTTTCAGATAGACATAGTGAGATTGTGAGATTTGTCAGGATTGAAAGATATGTTCCACGTGTTGGACCAGTTTGTGAATTTTTTTCCCAGATCTGCAGAGAGCGAAGAAGCTGCAGCTTGCCGGTCTGAGGGATGACCTGTGACCTATGGTGACCAGTCTGGTACGACAGAGGGTTGAGTTATCTGCAAAGAGATAAAGAGGATTTTCCAGAGAGTCAGAGAGATCATTGATGAAAGCCAGAAAAAGAACAGGGCCCAGAACGCTGTCTTGAGGAACTCCAGCCTGGACAGGAAGAGGGGATGAGAGAACTCCATTTATGGCCACAAGTTGGTTGCGACAGGAGAGAAAGTCTGCAAGCAGGGCAGGGTGCCAGACCGTGTCAAAAGCACCCGATATGTCTATGGATGTGGCTCTGATTTCATGTCTCACATTGAGTAGCTCCATCCATTATTGGGAGATCAGAAGCAGCATTTCCAGGGTAGAGTGACCTGATCTGAAACCAAATTGATGATCAGAAAATCAAGCCTTTCGAGAAGAAGAAGGATTTAATGTCTGAAGCGATGATGGATTCCATAACCTTGCTGATGATTGGGAGACGGCTGATTGCTCTGTAGTTACAGGGATCTGTCTTTGTACCTATTTTATGCAGGGCAGTGATGTTTGCTGATTTCCAAGCAGATGGCAGATGACTTTGAGAAAATGAGAGGTTGAATAAAACAGAGACAGGGTGAGCAAGAGCGGAGGAGCAGGTTTTTAGGACACGTGGGCTGATGCCATCTGGACCGTTTGGAGAAACTGAGTCGAGGTTTGACAGTAAACTCTCCACCCTGTCAGGAGAAAAGGACACAGAGTCCAGGAACAGATGGGTGTGACTGGATAAGGTGGGTATAGAAAGTGATGTTTTTTGGACACAAGATTTCGATGCAAACACCGAGTTTAGGCATTCAGCCTTTTCACATGTGGTATCAGCAGTGCGGCCATTTGAGGTAAGGGAGAGGATGGAGGGGGAACATACACCAGAAACAGATTTGATGAAACACCAGCAGGATTTGGAGGAGGGAGAGAGGATTGAGAGTTCAGACTTGAGATTAGAAAGATGTTTCTGGCTCTCCTGAGGGGAGACACACACTTGTTCCAAGCTTTGTGTAAGGAACTGAGATTACCTTCAGTTGGGGTTGCTTTCCATGAGGCAAAGGCAAGTTGTTTCAGGACAACTGCCTCACCACAAGCTTCAGTGAACCATGGACAGGAGGAAAGGTAGGCCAACTGAACACGAGAGGGGATAAATCTGTGCATGAGGGAAAGCAAGTTTCTTTGAAAGAATTCCCAGGATGAGTTGATGTTGGAGAAAGTTGTGACGGGAGACCAGTCTAGAAGTTTGATGGCTGCTTGGAGACCCTGCCAGTCAGCCTGAATGAAATGCCAGACTTGACGGTGGTGAGGTCATTCTCTAATAACAGCCAGTGAGATGTCCACTTTAACAAGCACGTGGTCAGAAGAACCAATTGGAGCAGAGAAAGAGTAGCAGATATTGTCAGGGAATTTTGTCAAAATCAGATCCAGAAGAGATAAAGTACCATTGGTTGAGATCCGGGTCGGGAAGTTGACTTATTGAGTCAGTCCCAATGAGTCGCAGAATTATTTTGCTGAAGTGCCATGACAGGTGAGAGAGTTAACCACACCCAGCCAACTGGCATGAAGACAATTGACGTTACCACATATGAGGGAGAGAGAGTTTGGATAGAGGATAGAAGTTGGTCCATATTTTCGGTAGTGAGGTGTAAATAGAGTCACTACTATTTGGTGGACGAAACAGCACACACACACATAAGCATGAGGTGGAAGTGGAGGGGAAGCCGTAGCCAGAGGTATTCCTGGGGGTGTGAGGGAGTGAGGGCAGTGCATGGAGAGGGAGGAATGGAGTCTTTGATGAAGAGAGCAACTCCTCCACCAGGACGAGGCTCAGGTCTGTCATACCGGAGGATGGAGTAACCAGGGAGAGATACTTGGGAGTCAGAGATGTCTTGAGGGAGGAAAATTTCTGTTCGGCAGATTATGTCTGGTTTGTTAGTAGCAACCTGTATGGAAAGATCTGTCAGGTTTGCGTGAAGGGCCCGGATTTTTTTTGAGCTTGGGGAGATGGCCGGATGAGGAGAGTGGATCTGTGGTGCTGGGTTGAGGTACAGTGGGGAGTAATAAGAGAGGGGACAGAAGGTGGTTGAGGATGTGAGGAGTTGGAGTGATGAGATGGAGGAGAGAGGACATGGGAAGGAGGTAGCTTTGTGGATGAGAGTGGGGGGGCAACTTTGAGTTGGATGAGTGAGGGGGGTGAATCGTGAGAGAAGGGTGAGTGGGGAGAGTTGAGGGAGAAAGGTGAGGGGGAGTTTTTGAGAAAGTCGAGAGGGAATCTTGGAGGGAGAAGAGTGTGATGGTTACTTTGAGAGGGACCGGTGAGAGGGGTGAGTTGGAACTGAAGTTGGAAAAAATGACAATTGATGGAAAGCAAACATACAAAGCATACTGGGGTTTTTTAAAAAAAAATTTGAGTTCAGAGATGCGATTAAAGACATTTCTTGATGGATACAATCAAGGCGAATTCAGAGAATGGAGAGAAGAAACGCTGCAACAGAAGTATTTTTTTTAGACAAGGGATGAAGGAAAGTTAGAGCAGTCCTTTTAAACAGAAAAATAGTTGTGAATTATGATGCAGTAATGAGAACCACACATGTGAAGGAAGAAGATTAAGCATTATAAGAGATCGTTTTATTCTTATTATTATTTTTTTGATAGAGATTGCATAAGATTAGGTAAAGAAAGGTTGAAGAAAAGATCGTGAGGTGAGTTGTGAACTTAGATCAGTAAACGCCGAGGGTGGAAACAGATCACGTGGTTACGGGAGGTGTTTCGGTCAGTGAATTTATTTATTTATTTTTGAAAATAATGATTGCGTATTATTCAGAAAAGGAAAGGTTGAAGTAAAATTGTGGAGGTGTATGGTTAATTTGGAATTGTAAACGCAGAGTGAAGCTGATGGATCGATGAAAAGTACCAGGAAGAGGGTAGAGAGAGACACGTGTTGTTAGGAGGTGTATTGTTCGGAAGGATACAAGGGAAATTATTATCTATTTCTTGATGGATTTTTGAAGATTCGATAATATTGGAGAATGGGAGGTTGTCGGAAGTAATCGTGAAGGTAATTGTGAGCAGTGGTCAGCTCAAATAGAAGAAAGATGGTGTGCTGGCAGAAGGAGAAAGAAGAATAAGGGGAAGAGGAAGAGGAAGAAGTGGAAGAATCAATACTCCTGGTATGCAGGGAGAAAGGCTTGTTTTTATTTATTTATTTATTTTTAATTAGGACAAGAAACAGAGTGTGTCGTTGGGAGGGACAGACGGGGCGTTGGGAAAATAGGAATTGATGGTAATAGGGAGAGCATACAAGTAAAATGATCATACACCTAGATAGTAAGGACGGATCGGTCTCATGTAGCCCAAACTTGAACATTGAAGCTCGCATTTTGAGAGCATCCATGTGTAAAGTGACGAGTGCGTAGTGGACAACCAATCGTTTTATGTGGGTTACGAGTGCTGCTCCTGTGTGCATTCGTTCTTACATTACATCTCTGCATTGTTTCACCAACATATTGCATCACACATGGACAACAAGTCAATAAGTAAACTTTGCTTGAGGTTTGACATGTAATTAATTCTTTGGTTTATTTTTACTAGTAAGATCTTGTCGTTAATGGACAATTAATTATATTGTTTGTGGCAAATACAGGACAACTTTTGCAAAAGCAAATCTCTCGAACGCACACACACACACACACACACACACACACACACACACACACACACACACACACACACACACACACACACACACACACACACACACACACACACACACACACACACACACACACACACACACACACACACACACACACACACACACAGTGTCTTTTCAAGGGGCAACCATTATTCATAGAAAGATATCGTCATGATTTCACATGATCATTTCTTGTGACCATCCCTACCTTGTTTACATACTTTTTGGATGAACATCCTGACAACCTTTTTGTATTTTTAAAAAATGTTTTTATTATTCTTTTCTTCACTTTTTTTGGAAATGTGTTTACATGCTCGATAATATCATTGTGACTGCATTGATTTTTTTTAATTCTCAAGATATGTATTGTATTAAACAAGAGCAGACCCCCCTCCCTCTTCCCACTCCCACCCCACTCTATTGGGTGTAATTATATGGGTACAGAAGGGGAATTTGAAGTGGAGTACAATCTTTGCTGAAGCTAATTAAATGACTAAATTGATATAAAGTTAATTTCTGGTTCTAAAGTGTTTTGCGAAGAGTATGTGACAAAAGTCTGGCGTTGACTTAGCGGTTAAGGGGCTGGTATGGGATCTTAAGGTCCTGAGTTTGAGCCCCTACCAACCGTTGAATTAACAGCAGGTGGGGTTGACTCAGCCTGTCATCCTTCTGAGATTGGCAAAATGAGTATCACTGTACTGGTAATAGGAGCACTGCATTAGTGGCACAGCAGTGCCTTCAGCCAATGATACTACCCACAGCTTTGTGCTGTATACGAAGGAGTAGGAGTGTGTGACAATAGCGACTTTATTAACTATGATCTACTGCTGATTTACAAATGTTGTCGTACAAACATTAAAGATGTGCTCACATTGTAATGGTACCATATACACTTTAGAGAAGATCTAACATTCTAAATAGTATGAACAGTACTAAATATTGTATGAGGCTGATTGTGCTCTTGCTGTTTGTCTCAAAATTGGAGAGTAGAGTCTGGTTTTATTTATTGGTTGGCTGTGTCTTTTTATTAAAATGGATACTCCCAACTGCATTAATCTAATTACACACACACACACACACACACACACACACACACACACACACACACACACACACACACACACACACACACACACACACACACACGCTCTTCAAGCCAAATAAAGCTGCATAAAGTCGTGAAAAGCCACAAGAGTAAGCCCTTTGCTGTTTCAAACTCAACCCAAGTTCCTCGACAGCTGCAAAACATTCACAAGCGGTACATATATGGCAATACCAATGCTACACACCCCCTCAGCTGCTGGACCGGTTTCATCACTTATTGGCAAATCATGAGCGACAATGTTGACAAAAACCGCACACCATCGAGGTTCCCAAGCATGTACTACGTGCAATGTCAATAGCAGTAGCAGTGAAAATATAAATGCTGAACAAGTCCCAATCACGTCCCTCACCCGTAATTGGAGGAAATAACAAATCAGTTGTCACCCAATCAATTACCTAAGGTGGTGAGAATTATAAATAAATTGACTCTTCCCATGGTCTCTAGCCAAAGTAGAAGAGTGATTGGGTATTGTTATTAGCAAATGGTTCACTTCTGTCTGCCTGTTTGTCTGTATTTTTGACTACAAACGTTAGTTTATGATCAAGGAACAACTTCATTTCAACTGAATGTTATATTTTGAACACGAATCCGAAAACAAACCTGTAGTTTTGCAACTTATTTTGGCCCTGAACTTGTCTTGCTTGCGAAGCGCAGAGGCGTGAGATTTTTTTTTATGGTTATAAAAGGTTTTCATAAAGGACACAAACAACAGGCACAAATAACTAATGCAATGTTTTAAATAAGGCAGTGCATAAGACAATGCATCAACAGCGATAAACCTCTGGAATATATAGTTTTTTTGTTACAACTTTTAAATTCTTTACTTTATTTCAATTGAATTATATTACTTGAACATTGCAGAACACAAATCACCTTTTTAGCACTTTCAAAACCCTTCAGTTTAGCAGTACTTGGACAAGATATAATGGAATTTTATGTCATCAGGACCAATCAAATTGGCTGCTCGTAGAACCCACCCATCTCCTTTCTCAAGACAGCATGGGGTAGCATATTGACTCTCTTGTTGATTATGATAACGAGTTGACTCTAGAGATGGACTCTCTCGTCGTCGAGTTGATTCAACAGTGGAATTACACTTTAAAATTGATTTCACAAAGTTTTAATATTTTCATGTTCTGTTTTGTGTGGGGCTAAATGGATTCACAGAAGCAGAGTGCTCACTCACCTTTGAGTGGTTTAGTCTGGGATTGATTCCCAACCTGACAATTAACTGTCAATCTAGTCCTTTGCAGGTATGGCATTGTATCAATGAGTGCACGAGCTGTTGGAGGAATATTAAGTCAAGTGTCCCATCTGCTAGCATTCACTAGTGGATGTGAACGATCCCATGGTGTCTTTCAAAATAGTGGGCAATTTATTGTGTGCCAGCAATCTGACCAAGTTCCAAACATTTGAATGGGGAAGGCAATAGTAAGCCATCGAGTGCATACTTCTGGGGGAATGGCTATGCTACTTGATGCCGTGACCCCTGTCGGTTAGAGTAAATTTGTAATTTATTCAGCGTGCCAGCAGTAGCTCACCAACTCTTCACGAAGGGCACCGTGGGAAATTTAACGTCCACCAACTAATGCCAAAAAATGGGACGCCCAATTTTTTTTTTGTATACATTATCAAGGCTCGTGGAAGAGCGAATGAGGTGGAAGAGCGTGGAAGAGCATGGAAGAGCGTGGAAGAGCGTGGAAGAGCGAAGAATACAGTGAACGAATGAGGAGGTAATAGACAAAAACAGGATGCAAAACACACATGCATGGGGTTGACAAAATAGATACAGAAGGAAACTTCAAGGAGGGAAACCTGGAAAATTGGAAGGAGGAGGGGTTTCGGTTGGGTTAATGAGGGTACAAAGGATCATGGTTTGTGATGAGGGATGATCTGAGATGTGGTGAAGAGCTGTCTTGAAGACCTGGTGGGAAGAATGAGATTGAAGAGGATGTGGACGTTGATTCTACAGGTGGGGGAAAAAAAGAGGAACAAATGAGTGGAGGTGAGCACTGATTCTAGATTTAAATATTTTCACCAGAAGGGGGTTGATTTGTGAACTGTGTGAGCCATGCAGAAATTTTTTTGAGGGGGGGGGAAGCACCGAAATTGCAGAGGGTGCAAGACCAGAAAGGAGGCAGTAAAAGACAGAGAGACCACCGACCTGCCTGTGAGAGATGAAAGAAGTGAGAGACCCATCGACTCAGTTTCAGTTTCACATCTATCTGAGGGACGGCACACATACTGATGCCTCGCCCTGTCTGCGACACACCAGAATGACAGTTTTATAGCTGGGCCGAGATTCACACTGAGGCTAGACAGCTCAGATGAGTGTGAATACCTCGAGGCTATCTTATCAGCCATCCAATATATTTGTTACCATAAAACTGCTTCAGCAGGACCAATGCTCAGCACCAAAGAATATTAGTTATTGGAATCAACATGATGCCTGAGTGAGATGTTCCAGCAGTTTCATTTTTATCAGTTTAATGCACTAACAGCATCCATTTTCAGCTGGGACCCTTTGCACTTTATGGGGGCTTGCCTGCATTTTACATATCAGCATCTCTTGCCAATTTGCAAATACTACTACCCAATGCTGAATTGTTACTCAACACTAGCATGAAAACTGTTGTGATTCCAATGAGTAAGGCTAACCTTCAGAAGGACAATCATTGTTGGAGAAAATGAAAGACCTTTAACTGTTCTAAATCAAACGTTCTCACCATTTAACTGTACCAAGATGGATCTGTCAACCCTCAATTTTTTTTCATGATTAACTTGTCACTTGATATTCTTTTCCTCCAACTACACTGATGATAATTATGTACTTTCAACTCGATACATTTCTTATTTTGTTTTCCGGGTTAGACATCATCTTATCATTATTGTGAAAGTCAATTTTCACGTAAATGAGTTCCACATTTTAACTATTTGTCATTGTATGCCATCCAATGAGCATTGCACAACGAAGCAGCAGAATCTCCAATTTACTCAATTTCCATGATTATAGATAGAGAGAGGAAAATTGATAACGTATAAGCTTCTCGATACTTCATTGACCAGTTTGTGATGCTCCAGGGTCTCCTTTGCATGGCAGAATGATTGCTATGGTTATTAATGGTATCTTTGTTTTATCCATCAATTTCTGCTTTCATTTCATCTTATTCATGGATTTCTGCTTTCATTTTGTTTTATTCATCAATTGCAGCTTCTTCTTTTTTCATGGACTTCTACTTTTTCATTTTGTTTTATCCCATTTATCAGTCGAGGCGATGGGGGCACCATAGAAAACCAATAAATGATGATGAGATAGTCTATCTGCATCATTGTCGTCCAACTATTACACACCAAAAAATATTATCTTGTATCGTCGCACTGTGCATCAAAACTCAATTTTCTCACTCTCCATGTACTGTTCTTACACTTCCCAACCTCCAGGAGTACCTCTGCCTGAAACTTTCCCAACACTCCCACCTCTTGTTCATCTGTGTGTTCCACCATCCGAACAATGACGACTCCATCCACATTTCTCTCATCCACACAACGTGGATAACCTGTTAACCACTCATCGCAACTCTCTCTTCCTCATATGTGGTGATTTGAATTGTCATCATGCTAATTATCTGGGTGTTGGTACCTCGCTCACCAGCCATGGCACTTCAGCAAAGGTCTTCTGTGACTCCGTGGGACCGAACTTTCCATCTATGAACTTTCCAACTCAGATTGATGTTAATGGCAAATCCTTCCTTCTGGATGTGGTTATGACCAATTTCTTCACCAACGTCTCATGCTCTTCCTCTGTTCCAATTGATTTATCGCATCATGTGCTCAAGAAGGTCAAAATCTCTCTTTACCCATTCTCAGAAAACAGTCGAGTCTGGCAGTTCACTAAATCCTGTGGTGAGGCAGTTGCCTTGAAACAATCTGAATCTCCTCTTGGAAGGCAAATCTGATTGAAGGCAACCCCAGTTCATTCCACAAAGTCTGCAACAAGTGTGTGTCTACCCTCAGGGGATGAAGAAAACAACATTGATCCGACCTCAAAATCGAACGTTCAAACTTTGATTCCTATTCTAATACCTGATTTCACCTTATTAAGTCTGTCTGGAGTATGCCCCCCACCCCCTTCATCCATTCCTTCGCCATGGCACCACAGCCGACTGCGGTTGCGAAAAGACTGAATGTCTCAATTATGTTGAGATTATCTCAACTCAATATCAAGTTGTACTCTGATTGTACAACTGGACCAGATGGCATCAGCTCACATTTTATAAAAAAATCTGCTCTGTTGCTCTTACACATCCGCTCTTTGCCCTTTTCACCGAGGTCATATTCCATCTGCTTGGAAGTTAGCCATCATCAATACATTACATAAAAAGATGCAGAAAAGGATCCTCTTAACTCGCGACCTATAAGCCAAGTTCTAATCATCAGCAAGGTCATGGAATCTATCATCGCAGTTGGCATAAAATCACTCCTTTTCTCCAACAGTCTCATCTCAGATCATCATTTTGGATTCAGACCCGGTCACTCCACCTTAGACATGCTGCTTCTACTCTGCCAACAATGGTGGAGGCCCTCAATGACAGACATGAGATAAGGGCCATCTCTGGTCATGTTTCAAACTTTAAATAATGTTTGACATTCTGCCTTGCTCTCCAAACTCTCTGCCAATGGAATCCAAGGCCAACTCCACTCTTGGATTCCTGACTTCCTTCACCCTCATAGCCAACGTGTCGCTCAACGGAATCTGTTCATCTCATCTCCCTGTCAAGGGTGGATTGATCCAATGACAGTGCTCTAGCATCCATCCCATTCATAATCATCATTAAAGATCTCTCTGAGTCCCTGGAAAATCCCATTTATCTCTTTGCTAATGATGCCACCCTCTGCTGTGACATACCTCATCCTGAACATCGACAGGCAGTGGCCTCTTCCCTCTCTTCAGGACTTGACAAAATTACAATCTGGTCAAACACTTGCATATGTCTTTCAATCCTGACAAATCTCCCACTCTTACTCTCTCTCTCTCTCTCTCTCTCTCTCTCTCTCTCTCTCTCTCTCTCTCTCTCTCTCTCTCTCTCTCTCTCTCTCTCTCTCTGAAAGGACCTTTCGGCAAACCTTCCCATCTACTTTCTCAACAATTCTCTCGAAGAAGTTCAGTCCGTTAAAAGCTCAGGTCTCATTCTCAGCCATGACCTTTCTTTGGCCTCCAAAAAGGCAATTCTCCATCGTACAAAGTACAAAGTCTTTCCTTGACACACGTGAATTCTTATCCACCGAAAGGCTTTCATCAGCATCTTGATGGAGTACTGCTATCCCCTCTTGGCTAGTACTCCAGCCTCACACCTTTCCTCAGCAGCTTGACACCATGGAAACAAGTTATTCAAGATTACTGGAAACTCCAACAATAAAGCTGTCTTTGGGAAAATAAATTTGCCATCTCAGACAGGTAGATGACCTCTTTGTCTTATTCCGCCTCCTTTCTGGTCTTGCACCTCTGCTCTTTCAATACTTTGTCCCCCCGCCCTCCCCCCATGTTTTTGCAGTGCACACAGGGTCTGCCAACGACCCTTCCAGTGAAACTCCCAACTCCCAAAATCCAGAATCATTGCTCAGCTCCACTCATTTGTTCCTCTTTTTTCCTGCCTGTGGAATCAACTTCCACATTCTCATTAATCTCATTCTTCAAACATGGAGTGTGAATATAACTGAGGTCTTCAAGATGTTCACCACCATTTCAGGTCATCCTCCATCCATACTCCAAAGCCCATATCCTTCCAAATTTCCAGTTTTTTCTTCCTGAGAGCTTCCTTCTGTATTCATATTGTCCATCCTGTACATCCTGTCCTACCCTTCATTTTCTCCACATCCCTTATTTTTCCAACCCCACCCCCCTCTCTATTTTATCCCCCCATCCCGGCTGTTGTTGTGTTCCCCCTCTTTTTCTACTGTTCCGATTATGTCCTCATCCGTTCTATGTTTGAACTCTTCCACGAGCCTCGACTTTGTGTACAAAAAAAAAAAAACATGACGCTGATCAACAAGGTTGCAGAAACAGTCCAGTATTACATCCTGGAGACAAAGTTACAATGAGTTATTTGTACAAGGCTGTGTATGTGCAAGGTGGGGGGGGGTGGTGGTGGTGGTAGAAAGCAAAGGGGGTGGAATGGTGTATACATGGTGCATACAATTGGATGGGGATGGTCAAATATTTCGCCAGGTGACATATATACTTGAATATGGAACACAATTTTCAATCCACAAAACTTGAACAATTTGTTGATGATTTTAACCTGAACCAAATCACCAAATGCAGATTATGATGTTCTTTTTGACCATTTATATCACTCTCCAACAACATTTTGAAGAAAATAACTATTCCAAAATCATACCTTTCGAGTGTTCACTTAATTTTTCGCTTCCACGATTTTTCTGCAAGTCGTGGTTCCTGTTAGGAAGTGCAAGTTGTCCAAGCATAAAAATAATTTATCAGACTTATTTGGAGGAAGTGGTGTCAGAACTGGTATTATCTTTATCCTTATAATGAGCAGTAGGGTGAATGAGGGATATGTGTTGATGGAGGCAATAACAAATCAAACGAGAAGGGCACTCGGTAGAGCACATACCGCCGCCACGCAATGACTGATCCAAGAGAACATATCGGGCCCAATACATTTTTGAAATATCATGCAATAAAGGACTATATCGTTTTTGGCACTGTCTCTCAACGGTGAGGAATCACTTTGAAATTAAATAAATCTCGTATCCAGATCCGAATTCGGATCTTCACCAAAATCGAAACAATTCTTCCTTGTCACGCACCCAAACTGTCCACCAAGGTTCGTCCGAATCAGTCCACAACCTTTTGAGATATCGTGCTATATATTATTTATGGCCCTATCTCTCAATGGTGAAGAATCACTTAAATTTGAGAAGCCTGATCCGGATCCGGATCTTCACCAAAATGAAACCAGTTCATCCTTGTCACACACGAAACCTGTTCACAAAATTTCATCCAGATCGTACATAACTTTTTGAGATATCCTGCACATAAACAAACATACAGACAGAGAGGGGTGAAAACAAAACCTCCTTCACCTTCGGTCGCAGAGGTAACAAATAGTCAGGTACAGAAGGACAATTAGGGAATGGGGAAGGACCACCATCACAAAAAAAAGATTTAATAATGCCAACCTCTTCTATTGTGGGAATTATTGCCAATATTAGAAAGTTGCTCAAAGGGAATTAAAAAAAAAAATACAAGCAATGAAAGGAACACAAAATAAACATGTTCATTTATCTTCACAAGAATGGCAGAATATAACAGATATTAGGGTCAGAGTACCAAGCTATACGAACAACATATGCTATTATCTGTTGTGGCATAGTTATTCCTGCTATTTTCCAATAATTTTGATTTGCCCTGAAAGAGTGTCTCTTACTCTGAAACCAATTCATAAAACAACATTGGCAGATACATGGGGGCCTTAACGTGGGGGCAGAGATGTGGGTCGGCACAAAATAAAATGGCAATCTGACAATGACAGAAACATCAACATCATCATCATCATCATCATCATCATCATCACGCATGGATGCACAGATACATGGACAGACATAGGGGGAAATGTTGATAATGTTCTTCCGATGATGTGGGATGAAGATATTAGTGGGAATTGAGGACAGGCAAGATGGCGGTGTAGAGAAAAGAGGTACAAAGTGTCACAATTGCACCATATAACTTCCTCAGTCCTTGTTACATATTCAGTATCGTGACCATCCACAGCAGAGGCTTCTGTGGTTGATGGTCGAGTGGACAATTTAAAATGAAAGAAGAATGAAAGTCCTCATTGAGGACACAACCACCAACCACATCTTAAAGTGGGACATGTCAATTTTACATTGAATATCCATCCATCCATCCATCCATTGGGACCATACTCTGTGCAGAGCGTTGGTGGTGCCTAAGCAGTCTCCTTGGCTATTCGGTACAATCCTGGATGGGTCACCACTCCAATACAGGATACCAGCATGCTGGCACTTATTTTGCCGACCTCGGAAGGATGACAAGTCGAGTTAACCCATCTGGTATTAATTCAAATGCTGAGTGGGATTTGAACTTAGGACACTAAGATCCCAAGCCCACCGCCATAACCATTAAGCCAACAACAGACATCTAGATATTACTAAAACTCTCATCTTGTATGTATGTATGTATGTATGTGTGTTCCTGAAACACAGCCAAAACGGTACACGATAGCGCAAAAAATTTCGGGCCACCTGACTCACCATTCACCTGCGGTGTGCAATATCAAGTTTCGTTCAAATCGGGCAATGAAAAAAATATTTAAAAATAAATTCCCGATTCAGTCAAGTAATCTTCGGGAGAATTTGATCAATGCAAACAACCTCAGAAGTATAGTTCGATGGAGCCATCCCTTTTTATCTTTAAATGATTTTTTGATCAACCGCTGCCACAACCGGAACCTAATGGGTTCACGGGTCGTCTAGGAGTGCATATATATATATATATATATATATATATATATATATATATATATATATATATATATATATATATATATATATATATATATATATATATATATCTTCATCTTCTTCTTCTTTTGGCTGCTCCCGTTAGTGGTCGCCACAGCGGATCATTCGTTATGATCCGCATAATGATTTGGCACAGGTTTTACGCCGGATGCCCTTCCTGACGCAATCCTGGTCGTCTCTTACAACACAGGGATATGGTACACCTATTCTAACCGGGATATGCACCGGCCCAGTACACTGGTACTCACTTCGCCGACTTCGGAAGGATGACAGGCTGAGTCAACCCCCTGGTGTATTAATTCAGTGGCCCAACGGGGCTTGAACTCTGGACATTTTGGGTCCCAAGCCACTGCCCTAACCACTGCGCCAACACCAGGCTTTATATATACTAGTACGTGCCCGTAAAAAAAAAAAAAAAAAAAAAAAAAAAAAAGATATATATATATATATATATATATATATATATATATATATATATATATATATATATATATATATATATATATATATATATATATATATATATATATATATATATATATATAATAATAATAATAATAATAATAATAATAATAAATAAACCACACAGGCCGTTTCTTCGCTCTCACGTGTCCGTACGTGCGTGACCCAGAAGTTCGATATTATTCGTAGTTACGATTATTCACAATTTATTTTTAATACCCAATTATTCAATTAGCGCCAACGTATTTTACCTTTTTGCAATGTCGTGGCAAGGAAAAACAAAAAGAGAAGAGAAGAGAGAGAAAAAAATTATTCCTGGTTCGGAGCATACCAGCAGTCTGATGTTCCCGAAATTTATACACCGTCTAATATGAAAACGATCATAACTTGGGCCATTGTGTTTATCTATAAATGCGCATAAGAAATCGAGAAATTATTAGAATACACAAACTCAACACTCTCCGGAAGCCAGTACGTTGTAACCCGTAATGGGGAACGTGGCTGTGCTTCCCTTCCCCATCGGCCACGCCCACGCAACAACGTGTCTTCCCATTGGTTTGATAAATAAATGGCCATAACTTGTGAAGCACTTGTCCGATTAATAAGGAAAAGGCACATCCTCAGGTCCCCAGCAATATACCTGGCAAGTTTAAATTAGATCGGACCAGCGGTTGTCGAGAAACAGCGTACACACACACACACACACACACACACACACACACACACACACACACACACACACACACACACACACACACACACACACACACACACACACACACACACACACACACACACACACACACACACACACACACACACACATTGCTGGAATTATATATATATATATATATATATATATATATATATATATATAAAAATATATATGTACATATATATATATATATATATATATATATATATATATATATATATATATATATATATATATATATATATATATATATATATATATATATATATATATATATATATATATATATATATATATATATATATATATATATATATATATATATATATATATATATATATATATATATATATATATATATATATATATATATATATATATATATATATGTATATATATATATATATATATATATATATATATATATATATATATATATATATATATATATATATATATATATATATATATATATATGTATATGTATATATATATGAAAATATATGTATATATACATATATACATATATATATATATATATATATATATATATATATATATATATATATATATATGTATATGTATATATATGAAAATATATTTTTTTGTCAAATACAAATATCATTGTCAGGTCAGGTTCGATCTGTGACCTGCTACAGGTACCATGTAAACCTGTACTAACCTGTTCCATGGTCGGGTTGTCGGCGACTAAACCGTCTCCCCCACCAGGTTTTCTGGTGAGGAGGGTGTTTGGATATGGACACCCAGCAGGATTAAAAACAAAACCTGTCAAAGGGCGGAGGAGCTCCTTGTGAGCCAACGGCCATCCATATCTAGTGCCCAACTGTGTCTGCGGACGTCCTCCTGCAGTTGGGTTACTTCTTATTAGGAGGTTGGTGGCAGGATTTGGACTCCAGCCACCGTAAAACGCTTCATTCCGCAAAACGCAAAAACGCAAAAATCTGAAAACCCACTCCGTGGGAGTACCTCCTGTGCAGCTTCCCTTCGCAGGGCAGCTCACCGGATGATGGGATTGGGGCAAAGCCTTCGGGACCCCCAATCTTTGATAGGAGGGAAACCACGGGGTAACATCCCTGGGTCAGATTGCGGGAGAGTGTGTCGGAGTGGTGCTGAGGTGTCGTCCACCAGACGGCGGTCTCCTTGGGTTAACCTGAGGCGGTCCCTTCGGGTGGGTGCCTGGAATGTCCTATCCCTAAGAGAGGATGATCACCTGTCTCTGTTATCATCTGAGCTCAAGCGTTTGGACATCGGGATTGCAGCTCTCTCTGAGGTTCGGAGACCGGATTGCGGCGAGATAATGGTGGGTGGTTACACCTACTATTGGTCTGGTCGCTCTGATGGTTACCATACCCAAGGAGTTGCTGTAGCTGTGTCCAATAAGCTGACCCCAATGATAATTGAGGTAACACCGGTCAACGAGCGTATTATGAGATTAAGGATTCGTCACTCCTTAGGTGTCATTTCCCTGGTCTCTATTTATGCTCCGACTGAGGCGAGTGATCTTACCGTGAAGGACACATTCTACGCCACACTCGAGTCTGTGGTTGATCAGTGCCCCAGACGAGATACACTTCTAGTCTTGGGGGATTTCAATGCATCGACTGGAACTGATAGGGATGGTTATGAGGTGTGTGTTGGTCCCCATGGGTCAGGAACTATGAACCAGAATAGCACTAAGTTCCTTGACTTTGCAAGAAGTCATGGACTTAGGGTGGCTGGTTCATGGTTTCAGCGCCCGCAAGCTCATCGCTGGACTTGGTATTCCAACGCTGGCGGTGTGGCAAAGGAGATTGACCATGTCCTCATTGACGGTCGTTGGAGGATGATCCAGAACTGCAGGGTCTACCGGAGTGCTCAGTTCCTCAATACTGACCACAGGCTTGTTGTAGCAACTCTAAAGCTGCACCTTAAATCCTGGAGAATGGTACCATCCCAGCCTAGGCTGGATGTTGCCAAGCTCAGGGATGAGAGAGTAGCTGAGGAGTTTGCGAACAGGCTGAGTGGACACTTGGGGGTCTGGGTGCTTTGGGGGTCCTGAAGAGTTGTGGAGCACCTTCAAGACCACCGTCCTTGATGTTGCCGGTGGATGCCTTGGAGTTCACCGCAGGGCAAAGAAGAATTTTGTCTCTCAAGGGACACTGGATACCATTGACCAGAGTCGCAGGGCCAGGCTGAATGGCAGAGCTGAGCTGTTCAGGGAGCTGAGGCGTAAAACTGTACGTGCACTGAGGGTGGACAAGGAGGCCTATGTGCGAGGAATCTGTGAGGGGTAGAGCATCACCTGTGGACAGGTGATTCTCGTCCCGCTTACAGGGGAATTCGCGCATTACGTTCATCCAAGCCCATCCCTCGGAGCACTGCAGTTCGAGCAGAGAGTGGTAGGCTCTTGACAGAGGAGTCTGAAGTGAAGGCCCGCTGGGCCGGTTACTTTGAGCGGTTGTACCAGGCTGATCCCCCAGCTGTCGAGTTGGACGTCAAGGGTGTTACAATCCCTGTTGCTGACCCTCGAATCAACTGTGGTCCACCATCGCTTGTGGAAACACGGGCTGCGGTGAACCAGTTGAAACGGGGCAAAGCTCCAGGGATCTGTGGCATCCATGCCGAACTTCTCAAGGCTGGTGGAAATGCTGCACTCGCGTCGTTGCATGCAGTTTTGTGCTCTGCCTGGAACACAGGCATCATCCCAACTGACTGGAAGAGGGGCCTTGTTGTCCCTCTCTGGAAAGGGAAGGGTGATCGCCAAGACTGCAACAACTACCGAGGGGTGACGCTGCTCTCAGTGCCGGGTAAGGTCTTTGCTCGGATAATTCTTGATAGGGTTCGCCACCATCTGCTTGAGCACCAGCGTCCAGAGCAGTCAGGCTTTACACCAAAGAGGTCAACGATTGACCGTATCCTTGCACTTCGTGTCCTCACCGAACGCAGACGAGAGTTTCGGCAGGGGCTGCTTGCAGCCTATGTTGATCTCTGTAAAGCGTTCGATTCAGTGAATCGGGATGTCCTCTGGAGGATTCTTGGTCTTCGTGGGGTGCCACCAAAACTGATCGATCTGATGTCTGAACTCTACTCTGGTACTGAGAGTGCTGTGAAGTGTGGTGGTACCATCTCTGACTTATTTCCAGTTGTTACTGGAGTTCGTCAGGGGTGTGTACTTGCCCCCACACTTTTCAGCACTTGTATGGACTGGATTTTTGGGAGGATGTCGGAGAGATCAAGTTGCGGTGCATCGTTTGGCAATGTCAAGATCTCGGACCTTGATTTTGCAGATGATGCAGTCATCTTTGCGGAGACTTTAGACATCCTCTTGGGGGCCCTCGAGGTGCTGAATGAGGAGTCGGAGCCGTTGGGATTACGGATTTCTTGGGTCAAAACAAAGATCCAGGCTTTCGGTGACATCTTGGATGCTGCTGTCCTGTCTGTGTCTGTTTGTGGTGAGGATGTTGAGGTCGTGGATAGATTCACTTACCTTGGCAGTGATATTCATGTCTCCGCAGGTTGTGAGCCGGAGGTCAATAGACATCTGGGTCGGGCCTGGGGAGTCATGGATTCACTGGATCATGGGGTGTGGCGCTGCCGGTACCTGTGCGGGAGGACGAAAGTCCGAGTCTTCAGGTCCTTGGTACTTCCAGTCTTGCTCTATGGGTGCGAGACTTGGACTTTGACCAAGGATCTGAGACGGAGACTTAATTCCTTTGGTACCAGGTCTCTTCGGAGAATCCTTGGCTATCGCTGGTCGGATTTTGTGCCCAACGAGCGGTTGCTGAGAGAGACTCGGATGAGATTTGTTACCTGCATAGTCCGTGAGCGTCAGCTGCGGCTGTATGGACATGTGGCTCGTTTTCCTGACGCTGATCCTGCTCACCAGATTCTCTCAGCGAGGGAGTCTCATGAGTGGAGGAGGCCAGTGGGCCGACCACGTGCCTCATGGTTGCAGCAGGTTGACCATCATCTCAAGGAGATGGGGATGGGCCTGGCATCTGCCTGGGGGATGGCCAGACGGAGGCCCCTGGAGTACCGGCAGAAAGTGGACGCAGCGACGCGCTGTTCTGGCACATGCTCCCATGCCTGACCTGACCTGAAAATATATATATATATATATATATATATATATATATATATATATATATATATATACTGTAAATATATATGTATATGTAGTTCACGTGGATAGTAAAATGCTTGAAATAAATAAACAATTCAAAGTTATGTTGGATTTTGTAAAAATAATGTATTATTTATTAACCTCCGCCATCGAAGATCGGAGGTTACTGTTTTCACCCCTTTCTGTTTGTTTGTTACTTACGAAATCTAAAGATTTCGTAAGTATATTGATGACTTCCATCCTCTGTTTGTTTGTTTGTTTGTTTGTTTGTGTGTTTGTTTGTTTGTTTGTTTGTGTGTTTGTTTGTGTGTTTGTGTGTTTGGTTGTAGGCACGATAACTCGAGAACGGAAGAAGGTACCAATGTCAAATTACACCACGTGATTCAGGAGGGTGATGGCGAGCGCTGATTAGATTTTGGTCAAAATAGGTCAAAGGTCAAGGTCACAGTGATGTCAAACATAATTCCGTAAATTCATGTGGAGAAATGGAGTATTTTTGATTCGCTCGACGTTACGAGTTCGTTTTAACTTCGATTTTAATTTTGTCTTCAGTTTTTGCAATCGCTTAGGACGCTTAAAACTCGGTTGTCGAAATTCTGGTAAAATCGGATGTTTTCGAGACGTTTTAAGATTGTATAAAAATTATTTCATTCGCGCATCACGGGTCGTCACGTGATGCAGTGCGCTTGAGCAGAGGCGGCGTTGA
The DNA here is from genome assembly GCF_056783735.1 of Eptatretus burgeri. NCBI lineage: Eukaryota > Metazoa > Chordata > Myxini > Myxiniformes > Myxinidae > Eptatretus > Eptatretus burgeri. Next base: position 117,875,197 of record NC_140965.1, on the reverse strand, counting down.
TCACGTAATGGTTTTCCGTGTGTGCGCTCACGGTGTTTTCGATAAAGATGGTGTTTAAAAGTCATTTTTTCATCCCAATAAAGGTTATTGTCGCATGCCTGACTCGCTAAGCCGTCGGATTATGCAAAGATTGTTGGTGGATGGCCAGATATTACGGTTTTGTGACTTTGATAAAATAATTGCGTGGAGAAATGGAGATTTTTGCTTCGGTCGATGTTACGATTTTTGATGGTTTGGTGCAGAATCGTCGTAGAAACTTCTTGTTTGCGTCACTACCTTCTCTAGAGACAGCTTTGATTAGACAAGGTCAGAGGTCAAGTTGACGATTTCGTAAGTACCAGTCTATGACTGCTTGTTTGTTTGTTTGTTTGTTTGTGAACAGTATTACGGAAAAACTCCTCGACGGATTTCGACCAAACTTTGTGGGGGGATTAGGTATGGTCCAAGGATCATGCCATTAGATTTTGGACTCAGTCCAAAATCCAATATGGCCGGTATGGCGGCCATTTTGAAAAAAATTTGAATTTTTTTTTTTTGCATTTCTACATGTTTTAAGTGGTTTCCAAACCCCACCCCCAAAAAAAATTGTTCGAGAAAAAAAAAATTTTGCAACTTTTTTTTCAACAAAATTTCGATTTTTTTATTTTGCATTTCTACATGTTATAAGTGATTTCCAACAAAAAAACATGCCAAAATTATAATTGCGGCTGATTTTGGAACTTCAGGTGGATATACCCACGTAAAATCAATTTCTGTCTCAAGGAATCTAGTTATGACGAATGAATTGAGTATGTAAAAGTTAAAAGTAAAAGGGAAAGTTGCAAACTATAACTCTGTAAGCACTGTTGACGTCAAATTGAATGAATAGGATATCAGGTTCACTTGAGTGACCTAGCAGTATTGGCGGCGGAGGTTTTGCACTCTTCCGAGTGCTCCCCCTCTAGTTCTCTCCTGTAAATGTCACAAAAAAAACAAATTGGCTCCAATCCTAAAATCAATTGACAAGCCTCATGTCCAGATGATACTGCATACATGTGCCAAATATGAAAGAAATGCATCCGGTCATTTGATTCGAGGCTGCGGATGGATGGACGGACAGACAGGATCCAAAACATGTCCTCCGCCAGGAAGACACTCCTTTGGTGGATGATAAAGGTCCAGAATATTGAACAAAAGAAGAGAGGATGTGTAACTACAGGGAGGCAACTTGCTTTAGCATTTGTGCCAGGGGTTTGCTGCACAACCTTCTTCTACATCCTTTCTCCATCCCAGCACATTTAATATCATGCATTTTACCTTTACAATCTCAAGGACCTTTTTTATGAATCCATTTTATTCTGTCAGCACAATGTTCAAGTTGAACGACCAAGGAAATCATGTATTTTGAGCAAGCATCCTTTTTGGTCATGCTGAATGCTTTGAGTAATTGCAAAACACGATCCAAACTTCCACTCATTTTATCAGAAAGGTTTAGCTAAAATACTGTTCATATATCATAAATGCATGAATTCTTTTTATTCTGTGTTTGGGGCTGGTGTTTTAAATAATATTTCAGACAAAAGAAAGCAAGACAGGTTTACCGACATGTTCAATCGACAAAGTTATACAGGTATTAATTGCAGTTATGACAACATTTCGTGTTTTCCTTATGTTAAAGGGATGCTGACACCATTTTGGTGCAATTCATGTGAGGATAGTTAATCGAGTAGCACTAGGATAGCTAGGTTAGTAGTATTCTTGCCTATAAGCTGTTGATCCCCAAAAAGGTACGATTTGACAAAAACAAACTGTTGTATTGCTCGAGTGACGGCAGGGGCACGATATATCAGAACACCCTGTCCTTCAGAGAGCGGCATAAAACAAGGAAATACAACTGATTATCGACAAAGGCAGAGGCCACTTGGCCCAGCATGCCTGTGCCAGATCCACAGTCTGTAAAGGTTGCTGTCCATCTGCATTTATGCTGTGGATATGAGATATCCCAATGCATCTTTTTTGAGGAGCAGGTCATTATGTGCAGGTATCCTGGCTAAATTACCATGACTTGACTTGAGCCACCTGTTTAGTTCACTAAAAGACAAAGACCAACTTCATCATGGTTCATTCTGTTCTTTCAAAGGAATTTGAGGCCATTGCACTCCAACAATTTTTTTCAATTTCATTTTTCTCTCTCATCTTTGGTCTACCTTTGCTTATTCCAAGGCCTTCTCCAGATTGCAAGTTTGTAATTCATGTTGTCCATCGGTTGTCCATTATTCTTGCTACATGTCCAGCCAAGTTCAATTTCAGTTTATCATTTGTGACCAGAATGTCAAGGAGTTTGGATTTTTTTTCTGATCTCTTCATTTCCCTTTTGTTATCCCTGTTGTTTATGCCAAGACAACATCTTTACATTCCTCTTTGCATGCTAAGCAATTTTTGTTCCATCTTGCATGTTAGAGACCACGTTTCACTACCACATGCCATTGTTGAGAGAACACATTGATTGTAAACTTTCCTTTTCAGACATGGACAGTTTGTTTTTCATGACACTTTTATTTTCCAAAGGCTGCCCATCCTGCTCTAGTATGTCTTTTAATTTCTTCCAACTCATTTATATCCATTTGTACGAGTTATCCTGAGTAACTGTAATTGGATAGTCTCTCAATTGGGCAATCATTCATTTGAATCTCCACCTCTATTGCATAGTGGTTTTACATGAATGTAATTTTTGTGATATTCATCGTTCATCTGATCTTTTGACTCTCCAAATTAATCTCTTTCGTCATGATTTTCAGTTCTTCACCAGTATTTAAAATAAAAACAATGTCATCCATGAATTGTTGGTTGTTTATTTTCTCCATTGACATTAATTACTTCTAGGCATGCAGTGAACATTTTTGGTGAGATCCAGTCTTCCTGTCTGACACCTCTTCCGATCTTTATCATGCCACTGTTATATTCAACGTCTCTGAAATATTTTTATACCCACTCCTTGATCTGTGCCTTTCCGTGACTTTATCCCAGAGGTCTTTTGAAGAGTCCTTGGTGCTCATGGTTGAGTCGTTGCTGTGAAATTCAATACCCAACAGAGGAAACCTACAGGAACAGCTGATTTTATTCTGAAATAATCAGAATCACTACAATTTAACACAGGTGGAGGCCAATTAACTTGCATGGTGTGTGATTTTGAAAGTCATCACACTTGAACTGATTTAAAATTGCTATTTTCAGGGCAGTGGACACTTATCTAACGGAGATATTCTAGTTTTGTGTCTTTAATTAATTTTCTGAAATTAGTAGAATTTGTTTTTCACTTGGAAGTCATGGGTAATGATGTGTAAATATACGTGGAAAACGTTTGATTTAATGCAATTTAATTCCTGGCAAATAAGGCAACAAAAGGTGAAAATTTTGAAAGGGGGCGTCGATTTTCTATAGATACTGTACAGTGACGAAATGAGGTTCCACAATGGTGTAACAGTGACCTTGAAACTGTATTAACCCTTGGACATTGAAGACAATCATTAAGAAGTGGAAGGCATATGGGACCACCAATATCCTGCCGAGATTAGACCGTCCCTCCAAACTGGATGACCAAGCAAGGAGACTGATCAGAGAGGCCACCAAGAGGCCAATGGCAACTTTGAAAGAGCTACATGCCTTTAAGGCAAAGACTCGTCACTGAGTGAATGTGACAACAATACACCAGGCACTCCACAAGTTTGGCTTGTACAGTCGGGTGGCAAGAAGGAAGAAGCCAATACTCAAAAAAGCCCACTTTCAGTCCCGTTTGAGGTGTGGAAAAAAACCACTCCAGAGATTCTGAAGCCACGAGGCGAAACGTTTTGTGTTCTGACAAAACCAAGATGGAACATTTTGGCCGAATTGTAAAAGCTTACATTTGGCGAAAACCCAACACAGAACATAACCGAACACAGAACATCACCCAAAGAACACCATCCCTACTGTGAAGTATGGTGGTGGCAGCATCCTATTAGGGGGATGTTTCTCATCAACAGGGACTTGGGCACTTGTCAGGATAGAAGGGAAAATGGATAGAGGAAAATACAGAAAATTCCGAGAGGAAAACTTGCTTCCCTATGCAAGAAAGCTGAAATTGGGATGGACAGTCACCTTTCAGTATGACAATGACCCGAAGCACATAACCAAAGCTACACTGGAGTGGCTAAGGAACAAAAAGATAAATGTCCTTTAGTGGCACAGTCAGAGCCCTGACATAAATCCAATTGAAAATATGTGGCATGACTTGAAGATTGCTGTCCACCAACACTCCTCACTCAACTTGAATGAGCATGAACAGTTTTGTGCAGAAGAATGGGAAAATATTGCCCAATCAAGGTGTGCAAAGTTGGTCAACACCTATCCCAACAGACTCACAGCTGCAATTGCTGTCAAAGGTGCTTCCATCAAGTATGAACTCAGTGAGGTGGACACTTATCCAACCAAGATATTATAATTTTGTATTTTAAATTAATTTTCAGAAATTTGTAGAATTTGTTTTTCACTTGGAAATTGTGGGTTACGATGTGTAAATAAAGGTGGAAAAAGTCTGATCTAATGCAATTTAATTCGAGGCTATAAGGCAAGCAAAGGTGATGTTTTCAAAAGGAGATATAGACTTTCTATAGGTACTGTAGATTTGACATTTAGGCGATGAGCCTAAGGAAAGCATTTGTGCTGTCAAAGGTTGGGTTAGGTATGGGAGCATGCACCCGAGCAGCGCGTCGCTGCGTCCATTTTCCATCGGTACTCCAGGGGCCTATATCTGGCCATCCCCCAGGCAGATGCCTGGCCCATCCCCATCTCCTTGAGATGCCAAAAGGTTTTTCATAATCAATTAATTGCTTGCTTTTGCATTCAATTTCAAATTAATTTCACCTTTTGATTAACTTGATTTTTCTTGAAACTGATTAATTGTACGACTCTGACCCATTGTTGAGAATCCATTTCAAAAACTTGCTTGCTTCCACATTCAATTTCAGACGATGAATAACCATCTCTTCATTGGTCTGCCCAGTGGCATGGTTCATGTTGCTTAACCAGCGTTATGGCAGTAATTACAGTGCATGGTTTGCTGCTGTTTGCTCAATATTCATCAAGGTAGGAATTTGGAGCTAGGCCAGGATGCTGTCTATAACTTTCCACTTTGTAAAGTCATACCAGAATCTTAAACATCCACCAAGAGTAACCAATGCTGGCAGACAGGTCTCCAGCTTAACATCCTATCCGAGGGATGATGCACTCATTCATGCATTGCCTTGCATAATAATTAATCGGGGTCACAGTTTATAGTCGGGTCAGGAATAAACGGGAGACTGGATGGCTGAAAGGCAAGTGTATTCCCTCTCAGCTTTGCTGCCAGTTCAACGAATAACTAAGACAATCAAAAACATCCTTCACTTCTCTAATATATCATTTCTCCAGACATACAACTCTTCTTTTATTTTACACAATTTCCTATCCAAGGTTTTTTAAAAGAAGTTTCACAGGAATTGGTTTATATCATCCATTGTCCCAACTGATGGCATTACAACATTTCAGAGAACATTCCATGCTGCCTTCAAATAGGCCAACTCGCAATATATCAAAACCACTGTTGTCAAGATTGCTATACTGCTCATTCACCCTGCTTCATGTGGAAAAGAATTGTTGCAACGATGCTGTCCCATAAACCAAAAGAAATACAGCACAGAGCGAGTCAGCCACATCTGACTTCGATGACAGACAATTATCATGTATTTTTTACTTGCATTATTTATGCAAACTTTGCTAAAATCATGGTGCAGAGGTAGTGCACTTACATTTGAGCTGTCAAGTCTGGGTTCGATTCCCTCCCAAATATAAACTGTTGGATTGGTGCGTCACACGCAGGGCATTGCATCACAAAGTGTGCCATCCCATGGATAGATGTGAAGCAGGCGTCCCGTCTACGAGCATTAGTTGGAGGATGTTAAAGATCCCATGGTGTCTTTCATGAAAAGCAGGCGAGCTATCACCGGACCATGGAACAATTACAAATTCATGCCAAAATCACCTTCGGTCGAACATTAGGCCTGGTCAACCAGTTCATTAATGATTTGGTCCAAAAACGTTACCTGGCCAACCCGACACGAAGGTGTGGATAATAATTGAGGTCATTAAATAAGTTGTAAATATTGGAAATGACAACAAGAAAAATGTAAATAATTTTAACTAAAATATTCGTTCTTGGAAATACAGAAATGATGTGCTTGTACTTGCTGATTAGAACTCCCATGATGTTGAATCATTGTTCTTCTGGCATGTGCATTAATATATATATATATATATATATATATATATATATATATATATATATATATATATATATATATATATATATATATATATATATATTAGTTTATTCCTTCATGATTCACTAGTTTTGATGAAATGCTGTGCATTTTGGTGAATTTTCACAATTTACAAACTGGTTATTGAAAGTTTCACAAACAAACAAACAAACAATAATGATTATTTTTCTATCAATGATTGGGTGCACATGGTGTTTAATGAGTTAAAGATTTTTCTATTTTAAAACTGCTGCTTGCAATGGCATACAGCATGCATAATTAATTAATCATGCTTTTGAAGATAAAAAAACATTTCAGAGGACTGTGATTGGGAAAGCAATCAATAACCAATAGTCAATAGGTAAATTGAAACTACTCTGAAAGTAAATACTGGATATGAGTTCCATTGAGAGAAAGCTTATTCATGTAAAAAAAACAAAACAGATTGTTCAGTATTTGATAGCTCAGCTATTTCATTTCATTTCAGAGCAGGAAAACAAAAAACAGGTGAGATGGTAAAATAACAAAAGTGGACAATTCGATACAAGCCCTGACAGGGTTTGGACCTTGGTCCAGGAAGATCAAAAATAAAACTGGAGTACATTGATTCGTCTGAAATTCAGTTGAAGGGATAAGTTTCTTCACTGAGGGCCGAATATGTACAATGATTGCCCCTTGAGGACATTCAGCTGACAACCAAGAAGATAATTAGAATCTTAAATGAAGATGTCTGCAGAGAATCAGTCTTATTCTTCCATAATTACATCCCATCCCACTGCTCCACAAGTCAATCCAAATTTGGAGCTCATCAAGTCTTGAGCGACATTCAACATGTTGTATGAGAATATGATATTCAAACAGGTGACAATTCTTTTTTTACTTCTCAACATATTATTCACATTTCAAGAAAAAAGAAGAAAAAAAAAAAAACCATAGCCGATCAATAAATTCGTACTCTGAACGACTACACAGGTTTTGCAAGAAATAGGACTACATCTACTCTTTCATATGATATAGTGAGTTGTTATATATATATATATATATATATATATATATATATATATATATATATATATATATATATATATATATATATATATATATATTGTTGCGAATTCGCGCCCGCCGGCGTGCGAACGGCCACGAAACTCGAATCGCGGCACGTCGCCCACCGGACAGACAATTCTGTCGTGACCCTCTCGGACCAACGCTGGGAGCTAGTCACGGGTGGGCCTTTTGACCTCACCACAATCGTGCCAATTGGCCACCCGCGTAGGATAGGGTTGTTCGCCAAACTCGACCTACCTAAGTACCCACGCGGATGGTAAACCAGGCGATCGTACCTCGCTGCAGGTCGACTCCGGACACGAGCCACTTGGGCGGCCCGTACTGTACTATCGGGATAACCGAGCAGTGTTATCATCAACCTGGACGGTTCAGATTAATTACCGGGATCTTGCACCCGCGATGAACCCTTTACGTGAAGCAGGATGGAGAGTCAATGGAGAAAAGACAAAGCGGAACGGGCACAGTTCAACAAGCAAGCATATTATTTCCCAGCACACGGGAAGCACGTATATACAGCCATGCACAAAAAGCAAATGCAAGAAGAAAAGCAGTTAAAACTGACCGCGCACACACGGCAACACCTATACAGTTTTACTTCACAGACGGCGCCAACACACATTTACACAAAAGCAAAGGAAAGAAGCCACCCTCACAGACAAGGAGGCAGACAGGCCCGTAGGCCAAATGTGCGCATGACCTGGAGGAGCGGCCAGGTCCGCGAGACCGGGGAGGTCTTACCCGCGTCCTCGTGATGCATTGACGGGCAAGCCGCAAAATGTGGCCGCGCCGCTGTGCCCCGACTCCGTGCCCCTTGGCGGGTTTCGTTGGCACGACGTTTGGGGTGGGGTGGGAACGGGGCCCCCTTTTGCACTATCTCAGCACGGGGGAAAGGGAGATTGTTGATGCCCTGGGGGAGGGGAGTGGCTGGCTGGCTTGGGTCCCGCGACGAGACGAGCGATCCCCCACACCGCAACCTCATCGCCGACCGCCGTCCTTCTTGCCTCGGACCCGAGCTCCCTTGCTTGCAGTTGCAGCGTGCGCACTCGTCTCCACTCCGCCAACGCACGCTCCTTGTCCCCCAGGAGCAACCTCTCGACGACACTCTCCATGCAACACCAAAACCCAACTCGCTCCTCAACGACACTCTTCAAGTCACTCCAAAACCCAACTCGCCCTGCGATTCACCTTGCGCTCGCCGTTTTATAGGTGGCAGGAGCAGCCAATATGCAAATTTTAGGATCAGAACGCGATTGGAGGCGGGGCCACGCCGCCCCCCCCCGGTCAGCCATTGGTCGGGCAAAAATGGGCGTGAACCTCTCCTGATCCTAAAATTTGCATATACGGACTTCACATACACACGCTTGGAGGCGGGGCCAAACCGCCCCGCGCGCGCCAATTGGATGGAGCAGAAGTGGGCGTGAGGCATTTCTGATCCGAATTTCCCCTCAGAAAGGCCGCCATCCATGCTCGCGGTTCGGTGCGTTCGGCACCAATCGCCGAACGGGCCCGAGACAGCCCGACGTTCAGTGTTCACAGGTGGTGCGGTTGTTGGTTGTGAAGGAGAGAGGCGAAGGTGGTGGAGGGTTTTCGGTGGTGGTTTGATGGTTATGGTGTCGTTTGGGAACAGCAGTGAAGCGATGTTTGCGGGATGGAGTTGTGAAGGTATTAAGGGTAGTGGCTGTTTGCGTTGTTGGTGGCTTAATGGTCAAAAATAACAATAGAGAAAGAAAAAATGGTTAACTCAAAGTGTCGCAGCCCGGATGAATCACATAAATTCCCTCTATACAACGGGTTTGGGCTAACTACACATGTACCTATGAAGATATCTCACCTGAGGGCCCTTTATCGTGTAATGCGAATTTCCACAGCCGGAACAATATATATATATATATATATATATATATATATATATATATATATATATATATATATATATATATATATATATATATATATATATATATATATATATATATATATATATATATATACATACACACACACATACATACTAGCGATACCCGTGCACATGCACGGGATAGCAGTACAACATAGCAGGTAGCAAACGACAGATCGGAAACGGGGAATGACAAAAATACACATTGTGCAAAATACAAGTGGTACGATGGAACGCCAAGACTTCCCAAACATTATCGGCATGTCCGCTAAATGCCACAGCAATTTCATAGGGATCGTGTGACGGCGAGCCGAGTTTTTAGTGTGCAAGCTTGGTATTATAATAGAGATATACTGTTACGGATTTGGAAGCCTCTTGCACACAGATAGTCAGCAGTCCCAAAGTTTAGTTATTTCGTTTAGTATATGTGTATAGTTAGAATCCATCCCCTGTGTCTCACGGGAATTTTGTGTGTGCGCTGCGAGTTATTTTTAGTTAGGTTTTTTTTTACAACAACAACAACAACAACAACAACAACAACAACGGCACCGTCAACTCGCTCCACTGACGCCATAGCACACGTGTTTCTGGCTGCGGACGTGGGTGGGACCCCTCGCTCCAGAGCCGACTCCGCCCACGAGGGCAAGGGTGTGCCCTTCATCCAATCAGGAGGCTCATCGCCTCAGATCGGGACTCCACCCAGAAGGGTGGGAGTTTCCCCGCCTACCGTGGGCCTGTCCAATGAGGGACGGAGAGCGAATCGCATGACACAACCGTCCAATCAGGAGGCGAGTGGCCAGGGAAGAAATCCCTCCCACCTCAGGAGAAGATAGTGATCGGCGCGTTCTGTCAGGCTGTCTGGGTCTGCCTCGTCTGGTGTTGTCTGATCCGTCTGGAAGCTTTTTCGGCCTTGATCACCTGTCGCCTCGTCATCTCTTGCCCCGTCCACCTTCATGCTGGCTGGTGTTCGTTGCTCTATCCCTCGTCCCTGGTGCTTGCTGCAGCATTGAGGCTGTGGGTTCGAGTCCCGCCACCGGACAAGCTCGATCAGACCGCACGAGGCGAACAGGTGCAAGTGCAGACTCTTGCCCTCAGCTTGCCTTCCCTCCTGAGCTGAAGGGCCAAATAAAGGCCATGGCTACCATTTCTTTTGGGTGTGTGCGTGTGTGTCTGTGGGCCCAGTCTATAAGGAGCAATTGTTTAAGTGCCTTGTACATTACTTGCATTCCTTCTTGATAGTCGGTTTAACTCAGCTCTTTTTGTGCTCCCTTGCCCCATTATAAATAAACCCCGATTGTTCAATGTAGCAGCTCATTGTCTGTCACTTTCTTTCATTGGTTTAGCATGGTACGTATTGGGAATTAGGGAGGCCTTTTTGCTGTAATTGTTCATTTGGACTGACGGATCTTGGTAATCCCCGTTCGGTTTACATCCAGATCGGGCTCTGTAAACAGCCTGTTCCACCCGAAGTCCGTTGCGGGTGTGGTTTTCCCCGATCGTTAGACGATGTGGGTACTTAGGTATATTGAAATTAGGCAATTCACCCTACCCCACGCCGTCAAAATATTGGCGACCACGGTCCGCTAAGGGACCCATGACCTTTGGAGTTGTCCGAAGGTTACGACCCGCAATTCCAGGTGTTCAGTGGAAGACAGCTCTACTGCTCCACCTGGTGGTTGATCCTTGCCACCGGCCCCCAACCCACAACAATACATCATATAATATATATGTATATACATCATAAAATATATAATATGTATATTCATCATATAATATATCTATATATATGTATATACATGATATAATATATATGTATATTCATCATAAAATATACATGTATATACATCATATAATATATATGTATATACATTATATAATATATATGTATAAACATCATATAATTTATATGAATATTCATCA